>NC_140950.1:26212477-26697477 GCF_014529385.1 Adiantum capillus-veneris | reverse complement strand
TTTCAATTTTGCAAAGTGCTTTAAAAAACTACACATATGATTATTTAAAAAGATACCGGGTAAGTTTAATACAACACCTGCTTACTATGTCGAGCCCCAGAGAACCTGAAGATAGCGGCTTGGACGACCGCACAATTGATATGACAATACATGACGTGCCACCACGACAAACCCCTGCATCTGATACAGTGGAATCACAACAGGCCGAGGGGTCATATCAGCTGAAGATGAAAGAGCCGAGGATGAGGAAAGGTCAAATGAGCATATGGAAGGTGCTAGTGTACAACCAGAGGGGCTTATGGAGGAGACAATGAAAGAGCCAAGTCAGCCAGTGGAGGAGCCAAAAGAGCCTATGGATGAAACCCAAGATGAGGAAAGCAGGCCAATGGATGAGCAAAAGGATATGGATGAGGAAAGCAGGCCTAGGGATGAGCAAACTGATATGGATGAGGCAAGGATGGATGATGCAAGCCGGTCAACTGAGGCAGAGGAAAAGACCTTGGAGGAAACCTTGAATGAGCCAGAAAGACCCATGGGGAAAACCCTTGATGAAGATGTGAATGATGACTATGAAGATGTGAATGATGAAGCTAAAGCAGAGGAGAGCAACAACGACAACAACACTACAGAGACCCAGTATGGACCCTTGCTACCTGTAGATACGGTTGTTCCGGTAATGTCTATTCAAGGATGGAAAAATATGTTCAGCTTCTAACTACTTATATGTACTTGTCAACTTTTACAGAGGTTGATTATCTTGGACCTCAATGGATTGCTGCTGATGCGCATGCCTCTCGGTGACATAGAACCCTTTGAGGATTTACAAACGTTTCGGATGGGAACTTGTCGAGTCGTGGTTCGTTTAGGAACCAAGGAATTTATTCAGTTTCTTCTTTCGCACTTCAGAGTTGCCATATGGTCTTCAATGCAAAGGCAAAACTTGTTGCCACTAGTTATAATAGTTTGCGGTGTATGCGACGCTCACACGTCAGATTTTTTCTTTTTGTATGATCAAAGAAAATGTGTTACCATCGAGGGCCACTACCACCCTAAAAAACCACATTTACCTCTTTTGTACAAACTATTTAGCCAAATCGGTGTACCCTTTGATGCAACTAATACACTACTGATTGATGATACTCCTCAAAAGGGAGAACTAAATCCACCGGGAACAACTATCTCACCACCTTCTTTCGAGGGGCATTCCTTTGATTTTTACCTTGAAGACATTCTGATTCCATACTTACAGAAATTGTATCTCGGTCCATTGTTCACGGACGAGTTTGTACTTTCTAATGAATTAAGATGACTCTTCTATCATGTCTTTGTCTTGTCTAGCATTGAGAGAGAGAGAGAGAGAGAGAGAGAGAGAGATTTGACATGCTAAAAAAATGTATTTCAAGCACACTTATATTCACAGGGCACAATTGACAAATGAGCTCAAAAAACTTCATGTATTGAAAGTCATTCGTATACACTTGGGTTCACAAGAATCTCTGTTACATTGACACTATTTCAACCTGACCATCTAACTCTTTGCACAAAATATCTTTTTCCCTTTGCCGCATCACCTTACGGCCAGCTAGGAAAAAGGAAAAATATGATAGGTCCCTGTCCATTGACTCTTCAATTATGTCATGCCGCAACTGCAGAAGACTGCATAGCTCCCTTATTGTAACCACCAAGATTAGGCCATGCTCTTTATCAATCACTTCCACATTCACAGCAGGATTATCTTCCAAACCTGCAGAAACCTAGTCCATAGGAATGTACTTACCATTGAGCATTTGTGATCGCATATACCAAAAGGAGAGTAACAGTGATTGTCTTGCAATCATGTACTTGACAACTAGAGTATCAAGCGCGACCTCGCACTGTAAGCCAATCTCTTCCTTTACATACCATCCTCTGTCAAGAAGTTTGTCACAGGATGACTGCTGAAATAACTTGCACATGAACATAGTTTTCGTAACACGGATATTGTAGCTATGAAACAAATCTATGAAGAGTGCAGCAGGACAAAAGTTTGCAATCCTAACCAGTTTGGTGGGAATAGAGCTACGTAGAGACCTCTGTATATCCTTGTAGATCTTACTTCGCATTGCCTCCACCATTGTTTCCTCGGGAACTGGCCAGTCCACAGTGTTCCAATCGGTTGGTAGAGGTAGTTTCACCAACATGCCATTCTTATTCCCTGAGCTGAGTTGGTAGAAGTGGTCATAAAAAAATATTCCTTCATCAACCAGGCTTTTGCTGCTCCTCCCTGAATACTGTAGAGAACCAATGTGGACATGAACAACAAGGAAGAGGCCTATTATGCACTCCACAAGCTCCCATTGCTCATAAGAAGAGGGATAAACATCTGCAATATATATAAGAAGAGTTAAACTAAGAGTATCAATAAGTAAAAATGACAAATCTAATGGATCTGTGGAGAATGGAGACATTGCTCATAAGAAGAGGGATAAACGTTGCAAAATATATAAGAAAAGCTATAATGAGAGTATCAATAAGTGAAATGACGAATGAACGAAGTTCAGATGTCAAGAGTACTTACAATTGCAATGTGGTTGATGTATATCTGATACATTTCCACCGTTTGCTATCACATCTGGATGGGTAAACACATGCTGAACAGATTTCAAAGATCTTTTGCCGATTTCAACTTTGAAATCCAACACTCTGGCCTTCCATGCTGAGCGGTAAACATTGATACCACTAGACCTCTTGGGTCTTCTTTGGTTTGCATGAGGACCCATGAACCTTTGTTTATCCTTTGTCCAACCCATTGGTTCTCTGCACTTATTGAAGTTGATATTGTAATTGAGGATATGCTACTACTTGGCCTTCTAGGCAAAGTGCAGTTGTTGGTTGTTGGTGTGAGAGACAGTAAACACCTAGAGCTTCTTGGGCGAGAAGACGTGGAAGCCATAGCTCTTAGAGAAAAGCTTTAGTGGAGGGAGATTCACTTTGAAAGCATTCTAATGGAGGGAAAGCGTTTTAGAATTCCAATATCTTGTGTGGGCTTAATGGTCACCCTCCAGTACGTTAATGACCATAAGAGAATATCAGCAGTGGGACCATTTGCAAGCACCTAACAGCTCGGTAAAAGCAAGGAAATTACGATGCCACAATCCAAGTTTTTAGGCTATTTTCCTATTTTTTGAGTCTTTCCACGTACTTTTCTACGTAACGTAGCCCTCATGCTCATTAGACGCGCTCTATTTTTCTCTCTCTTCATATGGCCCTCCAAATGACCTCCGAAATTTCCTAATGAGAGGAACTAGCTGCCCAAAGGTTCTATGTGTAACTAACCTTCTCTGGTGTGAATTGTGAAAAAAGAAACCCATCTGCTTGGGTGACATGTTGGCCGAAGTGACAAGGAAACTAAAACTAGGAGAGTATGTATCACCATCATCGGCCATGGCTACAGATCTAGATACACAAATAACACAAATACAATACGTTAGCTTACAAAAGAAAAGCTTAAGCAATGCAAAAAATAGAAAAACAAATCTGCAACACAACTCATCGAATCTATCTAGTATTGTGGTGTAACATTTAATGCACAAGTAACTTGTGTGTAGCGGGAATTGATAACATAGTGATCATTTCATTAAGAACAAGTTCCTAATGAGCATAGATAGAGTACTTAATTTGAGAAAAGCAACATAGAAATTTACACCTAGCTAGTTTGGCATTGACAATACTTGAAAAGAGAGAGAAATAGAACAATTGACAACAATTGAGGACCGGATTTACATGGAGCCGGTACCCCCTCCATAAAGGCTTTGTATTATAGCTTCTCCCATTAAAGGAGACTTTTGTACATTACAATCTTTGTGCTCCTTGATACAACTAGTTGGTGTAATGAAGATGGAAGCTTCATACACCAAATTATGCTTGAAAAAAACACACATAGTGTCCCAAGCCTCAGTCGCAAGACCTGACACACCTTCAAAAATGGTGAGAGCTAGCAGAGAACGAGGATAGATTGAGAGGAAGAAGCGGTATCTTACGAGAAAGAAGTATTCTCCTCACATAATTGATTACTCTAATAACATAGCTTAGCTTAGTAATTAGCATGGTAGAGGAGATGAGCATGCCATTGAAGCTTGGCTCTTGGTTGGATTTGCATTCCATATCCAAGAGTTATTGGTGTAGGCCTCTACTTCTCAATGCTTGGAGAAGGAGATAGAGTTCTTCTTGCACACATGAGCTGTGTGTGTGTGTGTAGCAATGAGTTAGAGTAAAATGCAGCCTCCTCTCATATCTTGGTTGACCCCTCTTGCTATTTCTTATGTCGGCATCACATTGGCCCCTGTAAAGCTTAGCCAATCACAAATTTGAAGCATAGTTTCTAGCCTTATGACATGTGTCCCCCTTTCCCCTTTTGTGTTTCAGTCTCTACCAAGTACTAAACCTACGTCTAGTTGCTTCACTGTCTATGTGTAAGCGGAACGGGTATCAAAAGCTTGAAGGGAGAGATTTTTTTTTTTGGTTTTTGTACACTGAGTCACTCACTACCTAACGATCAGCTTCCTCGACAGTGGCGCCAATGTTAGCGGGTCGCCGCAATGGACATCTGCAGCATAACTCTTTTGTACTAACATAAGGTCAGTATGAAATGAAGAGACTTGGGATGGGGCACGGAGACTTAATGAGAGTGTCAATCTCACCAAAGTGAACTCAGAGGGCTACTCATTCTATAACAAAAGAAAAGCAACCACTTCCTAGTCAGAGAATCAGTATGAGTCCAATCTCACCACTCTATGTCATCACGCCTTGTCAGCATCCAAACGAAGCCGGAATGAAACGAAACTTAAGGAGAGGTATCACAACACTTAAGGACTCAATCCTACCAAGTGCTATCACTATCTAGGAAGGTACATAAATCACGATCCAATACAAGAAATGTGCAAAAAACTAAAACAGAAGTACTCAAAAAGGTCCTCCTTAAGCATAGAAACACTTATCCATGGTCAAAACATCAAAAAACAACCATTTTAACCTCCAAATCAATGCATTTAGCTCACAAACAATGCGTCATGAACCACAGCAGAATGAAAATGATTACACTTAGATTGTAGAGCAAGAGACAAGGAATGCAATGTGCTATTTGGAAATGAATTCTAATTACCAGCTCAGGAGAAAAGAAGATTACAATTTGTAGTAGTAAGAGGCCTCCCTAGTGCACGTTTTCAACTCCCTTTTGCTAGTAATTATTCTCCTCTAAAAACTAAGGGTTTGACTTTAAAAGTTAAGGGGGCTTTCCCACGGCCATCCGGCCTCTTACAAGGGTGTAGACTAAGCGAAGTAGAGAGGGTATTGTCTAATTACATCACGGTTACAACTCATCCTAGGCTAAATTACATGGCTTTGTTTCAAAAATAGAGTGTTTACAGGGTTTGGTGTGCATACGCGTGTATACGCCTATATCCACCAAACATTTCAATCTCACGAAGTGAACCTTAACAAGAAAACACACTAGCTCAACAAGCAAACCAACACTCAAAGATCAAGGAAATCTGTCTATGTTCTTTCTCATAGCTCTAGGTCATCACGCCATTTCGGCACTCGAACGGACTCAAAATGCAACGAAACTTAAGGAGGAGGTCTAGAACACCTAGGGGCACTATCCTAGCAAGTCTGGTCGCAATCCGATAAGGTACCAAAATCACGATCCATCATGAAAAAGGCCCTGAAAACTGCAACAAATCAATCCAAAAAGGTCGCCCAATGGTCTAGGAACACTCTCTTATGGTCAAAACGACTATAAAAAATGATTAAGTACTCAAATATGCAATTACAGCTCACAGACGTGTAGTCACGAACCATAGTAAAACTGACATTGCTTACACTTAATTCAAAGAGCAAAGAGAGAGGAACACAATGTAAGTTTTGGAATTGAAAACTGATTACCCATTCATTAGTAGCATCGATTACAATGTGGAGCAGCTCGTACCTTGAGCGTACGTACAGCAGAGCTCTTTCCTTCTCTAAAGATAAGCCTTCTTTCACATTAAAGTTCTTCACCTAGGGATTTCTAAATGGCCAGTGGCCCGCTCACACGGACCTTTACAAATATCATTACAACATTACAACTCAAGGGATTGATCCACTACTCTGTAATCAGGATTTACACATAGTATTACTATACTAGCTCGAAAAAATAATAGAGTACATATTTGGTGTCCGGCTACGGGTTTGTCCAGGTGGACGCCCGTTTGATCTGTCCTCAAACATTAACCCCTTCCTAATTCGTATCGTCCCTTGACATGACCTTGTGCAGTCTTGTCATAGGGTTGTCTTCAATCTTGTCTTCAAGGTTGGACTTCAGTTTGGGAAGTGCTTTGTCGTTGATGACGCTCCCCCCTTCCTTGAGTGATTCATATATGCCATGTTGTTGATACGTGATTTGATCTTTAATCTTTGATTTTAGAGGCAAATTTTCTTCTTGATGTGCATTCGCCTCTTTGTTGTCAATATTAGCTATTGTAAAGATGGATGTTGATGTGTATGATCTTGTAGAACTGATCCTCTTTGTGGCGTGTACTTTATGATAGATTTTCTTTCAAGGTCCATTGCAATTTGAGTTTTCCACCATAGGTAGCCGATGTTGAAGCACTATGTGAGCTACTAATGTGTTGTGGATAGCTCACTCGGTGAATTTTTCATTGCTTGTCGTTGTAGGCAATTCTTTGACTTTCCATTTTGTTATGAAGCTTTGTTATCACCCTTGAAGATAAAAGATGCTCTTGATAAGCATATGCAGACCTGCAGTTTTTGCTCCAAGTCGTTGTCAATTGATTTGGGTATCCATTTATTTATTGCTGATGTAGAAGGATTATATTCAAGAAGTTGATGATGAGAGTTTCTAGATTAGGGTCTTAAAACTTGGATGACCAAAGGGAAAAACCCGGTGGGAAAAAAGTGCCTTTGGTATACGCTCTTATTGGAGTTGAGCATTTGTACTTGAAGCACCGGTCATGCAATGTGAGTGCTTTGGAAAAACAAAGGAGGAGTGCCTAATGCAAGTGCCAATTATGGGACACTCAATATGCATATGAAATTTATCAAACAAAAGCATGTAGTGTAAGAGATGAAGTTGATGGGTGCTTCAAGGAACAGATGTAGCACATGTGACATCAAAGGACGTCTCAATAGCTTCCATGTTTTCAAAAAGGGTTTTCGATGTAGAAGCTTGTCCACTCATACCTCACTGTAGTGAGTGCGTGAGTGTCTTTTGCACTTCTTCCTTCATCTACCACTATACTACAATGACTTCAACTCTTATGCTCACCTATACTAGCATGACCGACACAAAATAAATATGCTCAACTCTTCTAGCTTGAGCAGTACCTACAATAGCTAAGACGCTTAGACCACAGAGAATATTACATGAAGTTTTGGGACTAACACCTCACCCATTTAGTGGCTTAGCTGCCTGACTCTGACTTTTATTCCATGTATGTTTAATGGAGACTTGGACTTGTTCAAGCCCAAAAACCCATTTCCATAAGTTCTAGAAATTTAGGCCTCTTCCATTGTGCTAGTCTTTTGATGCCACCGTTTTTTTGAGTAGGTTGGCATATTCTGGCTCCTCTTGACTTGATTGTTGTATGTTCACACTGCTTTGTGAAACAAGTCCTTCAGCTCTTGCAGGGACTGATCTAGATTTTGCTTTATCTCCCATGAGAAATGATTGTTGGTAGGTGTGGGTTCCTTGTGATTGAGTTTCCATGAGCAATTTTGGAACCCACTTTGTATTTGGTCCGTATGGGACCTTCTTTTTCACTTGCTTCTTTTGCTCATTGACTTGATGGACACTAGGCTTAGGTATCCAGATTTGATGATTTCCTTTGTCAAAGCCTTGATTTTGGAGTTGATGACGAGATATCCATCTAGAGATTGTGGCAGCCTTGGTTTCAATTGGCTTGTGTTGGATGTTGGTTGTCTTTTCTTGCTTTGGGGCAGAAGCTTGTGCTGCATGATTTTTCTTGGTTGTTCCAGATTGAGCTACAATTTTTGGTAACCATATTGAGTGTTACCTTCATAAGATACTTGTTCTTTGAGTAGCTTCACTGGAATCATCCGCTGCTTTTTCATTTATGTTTGTTGGGTAGCTTGGCTGAGGTTTGACTTTGGCACCCATACTTTTTGTGTTGCCCGCTTGGAAGGTCTTTTCATCTTCCTTTTGTTGTTGTTTTTTTGCTTTCCATAGTTGTTTGTCTTCCATTGATAGCACGTCTTGTTCTTTGTAGGAATTGTTGGCTGAGGTGGGTAGGTCCAAGATGTTACTTTAGGCTTTATGGACCAAACATTAGTGTTTCCTTGGAAGTACCTTGAGCAGTGATTGACTCATTTGATGATACCCACCTTGTCACCTTTTGTTGTTGTGGTTGAGCTTGTGCTTCATGAATCCAGACTGGGTCTTTGACTTTGATGTGCTCTTTGGATACCAACACTTGGTTGACATTCTTTGGCTTCTTCCAGATGCGTTTTTGTGATGGAAACTTTGGTTGATAGACTTTTTGCTTTGGTCTCCATTGCATTGTTGATGGTTTGGCTCTTGATGTAGAGGCTTCGCGAGAAGTTTGATGGAAGCTCGTTGAGGGTAAAGTCCTCTTGCAAGGTTGATATACTTCAGTGTTTACCTTTGCTTTACCTTTTTCCACAATGGTTGGTTGCTCCTTTTTTGCATTGACTTGATGTAGTTTTGGGATTTTTGATAGTGTTGTTGCTGAAGATTTTCGTTGTGGTTGAAAGAAGATGTTCCTCCAGCTTTTTTTCAAGACTAGACTCTCCTTGATATGATAGGATTTGATTATGTGGAAAGTATCCTTATACTCCCCGGTACTCAACTTGAGTACGGCTTCTGCCATGCCAAAGCTAGGATTTGCTGTTTTAGAACTTGTGTACACTATCTCCTCTAGCTTGGTGATTTGCAGATTTCCCATCATGATCCATGTTCCACAAAGCTAGGATTTGCTGTTTTAGAACTTGTGTACACTATCTCCTCTAGCTTGGTGATTTGTAGATTTCCCATCATGATCCATGTTCCATAAGTCATTAGATTCTTTGTTGCTTTTGGATCTATCACAGCTGAACATGTGATTTTGAGTCCTATTTTTCCACATATGCTAAATTTGATTATCGAAGGAGATAGTCGATCTTCTTCTTTATTCCTGTTCTTGTCTTGATCTTGCGTTTGTTGAAGATTTGCCGTTGAACTAGGAAACTTTTCTCCTTTGTTTGCTTTCATTTGCACTTTTTTTGGAGTCGGCTTCTTTGAAATAGCTTTTGTCAATTCTTCAGGTATGTCAATGATGACATATTCTTGTGGTTGCTAACCTCATTAGCTTCCTTCAACACCTTTATCGTAAACAAGGGTGTTATATCATACCCATTTTCATTGCAAAATTTAGTCAGGGTCACTTCATTCACACACACATCAAGAGTGGCTAGTATTTGATCCCATGCAAAGGGTTCAAATAACTCCTCTGAAAATGGTTCTAGAATATAATGTGTGTCCTCCACAAGTCGATCGAGAATACAATCCTCCTTCCTCAGACTTACACTCTCAAGAGCTCCGTACATCCAAATATGTGCTTTGCTTTCCAAATCAATTGTGGAGTTTAATTCTTCCCTCAGGGTTCATTCTACTTCTATAACTATGATCTCTGACACTGATTTTTGTAGTAGTGGCCTCTTTGTGTCTCAGGTAGATATAGTCATAGCCTCAGTCTTGTACCATTTTGAGTTGACGCATGAATGGTCTGCCCAATATGATATCAAAGTTGCTGCTCTTGTCAAAATTCATTATGGCAAAGGTGTGCTCATACTCTATGCCACATGAGGATACATTGATTTGTTCTATTTCTCTCGGTTTCTCTACATATTCATCTGCTAATTGCAATTTCATTTGAGTTTTTGTAAGAGCAGGCTTTCCCCATTTTTTCCATATCTCTTTGGTTGCAATGACAATTCCTACCCCACTATCTAATATAACAACCGTATTTACTCCTTTGTACTCAAGTGGTAAGGAGGTGTTTCCTTCTTCTCCTTCACAGTATTCATCCACCTTATTTACTGGTATTGGCTTTGTTTGTGGTTTCTTAGCCTAGGTGCCATCCATGTTTTTATCTGCAAGTTGGTCAAGTGAAGGGATTTTCAACCCCATCTTTTCCAGGTTTTTGCCCATTTGGCCCCATAGATGTGGTCTAATTTTTAGTAGCTCTGAGAGATAAAGTGTGCATTGTATAGGAGAAGACATCAATTCATGCAAGCTCTTGGTATCCATCATTTTTGGTGTGGCTTTCCACTGAGAAGGTACCATTTTAACCTCTGATTTTGTTTCAAGTTCTCCTATGAAAGATGGCAAAGTCTGTAGAGAGCATGGTTTGCTCTCTTCAGATGCGATAGACCCAACATCCCCATCTAGAGATTGTATATCCCTTGGGAAGAATTCATGATTCATGTTTATCTCAGGGATAGGTGCTGACTGTAAAGTAGCACTACCATTTTTTTGGTTTCTGATCGATTCCCATAAGGATTGTGGCCATGGTTCTTCTACCTTTGGAATAGGCATTACTGCTTGTGAGCCCACCCCATCTGTGGTATTGGCTACTTCCCTTTTATCTAAAGGACAATACCACGACTTTCCATTTCTTGGACTTTTTTGTGGACTAGCACCTCCGTTTTGGGAGCATCTGGAACTGGTTGCATAAGAGCTTGGGCCTTTTGGATGAGCTCCTTGCACATTTGCAACCTCTCTTTTTCATACCCTGGATGAGTATATGTCAACCATCTATCCTCTTTGGTTTGGTTGTTCTTTAACCTAGCATCATAAGCTTTCAAGATCGCATCCAAAGATTCAAACACTTTGTCTGCAACCAAGACTGAACCTCCCAAGTTAGTCTTTGACTCTTTAGGTCCCTTTGCATTTTTCTTCCTTTCTTGCTCATGTCTAAGCTGCTCTTTTGTTTGATTCAGTTCAGTTTCCAAAGCCGCTTTCTCCTTCAGCCTTTTTTCTTTCATTTTTTCTCGTTTGGCTTTTCATGATCTTCTTTCAAAATTTCACACCGATATGTTTTCAATTTCTGTTTGAACAGGCAATGTGGCTTCTTGAGCTGGTTTGTTTTTGGCAGCTTCTTGAGCTTGAGCTTTAGTCATCACGTTTAAATGAAAGGCGGGTTCTACCTTGGATCCGCTTGAAGAAGGCATCACGCCTATAACATTCATTGTTGCTTTCCCCCTGTAGTTTGGATTTTTAGCACAGTGTTGGCGTAGATGGCCTATCCCACAACGTTCACAAAATACAAATAATTTGATTTGTGGACCCTTGTTTGGACAACTTCGTACCCAATGATCACCTCCACACTCATAGCATGGACCTTCTTGTCTCATAGTTGGTGATCCAGCCAATGGCTGTTCTTGCCTTGTGAAGATGTTCTTTGAACCATATTTATGATTGGCTATGAACATGAGCGTATTCGCATCCATGGAGTACTGGTATCTTGTAGGTTGTGGCACATGCATTGGCTGAGTGTAGTTGAATACTACTCTACCATCATTCAAAAGATGCGGTTGTTGCCCTAGCACATGTTGTGGTTTTGGTTGAGTGCTACACCATGGAGTGGAATGATCCCCTCCACAAGTACTACATCTTCTCAATTGAGGTTGTCGCACATTTAGGTTTCGTATGTAGCCTTGTTTTATTCTTCTAATCACCCCCTCAACCACTTGGTCAATGATTGGTTCCCAAGGAGTTTGAACATCTCTCTTTGTTGTTGATTCACTCTTTGGAGAAGAGGCACTACTAGTCACGTTGTCTGTATCTTCACTCACCTCTCCGTAGATCTTACAATTGTCAACTAGATATAGAGCTTCTCTAGTTACTTGCTCAAATGTTATGCATCCTTTTAGATGTAGGTCCTTTTTTAAAGTTTCATTTCTCAAGCCCTCTATGAAGAGAACTGATAGCCTCTCATCTTGTGGTAGCTCTCTCAAAGGACATCTCTCGATGTATTGTTTGAAGCAAAGCAAAGCTTCCTTCACTCTTTCGTTCGCTTTCTGTTTGAAAGTGTAGATCTGTGACATCGTGTTATGTTTGATTCCCATTTTTGAGAGCTCCTCCGTGAATTCTTGTAGTAGTTGTATTATGCTGGGAAAATCATCTCTATTCAATGGTTGGAACCAAGTCAAGGCTGTTCCTTCCAGTGTCAACCCAAATCCCTCACATTGAGAATGGAAATCTGCAATCTGTTCACCTCTCAAAACTTGTTTGAAGAGTGAGACATGAGCATATGGGTCCTTCAATCCATCATATTTTGTTTTGACACATTGAGCCACTTGATATGGTCTTAAACATTGTGGTTTAGTCACCAACTTAACCAGTTCATGGTCTCTGGTAAAGTCATCTCTCGTGCTCTCCTCTTGTCTTGGAGAAAATCCCAGTGAGATCCTCTTTGATAAATGCTCTATTTTGGCTTTAAGTAAGTAGAGATTGGAGTACCCTTGTATGTGTATGTCTCCAGGTCATTTGGATCAAAAGTTTTGTACTCACGTCCATACTTATCCACCATCAAAACTTGCACTCCGAGGGCATCTGTATACGTGAATGTATATTCATTAGTAGCATCGATTACAAGGTGGAGAAGCTCGTAGCTTGAGCGTACGTACCGCAGAGCTCTTTCCTTCTCTAAAGATAAGGCTCCTTTCACATTAAGGTTATTGACATTTATACCTAGGGCATTCTAAATGGTCAATGGCCGATTTACATGGACCTTTCCAAATATCATGACATCATTACAACTCAGGGAATTGATCAACTACTTTGGAATCAGGATTTACATAGAGTATTACTACACTAGCTCGGCAAAATAATAAACTATAAATGTGGTGTTCGGCTACGTGTCTGACCAGGTGGACGCCTGTTTGATCTGCCCTCAAACATTCCCCCCTTCCTAATTCGTGTCTTCCCTTGACACGACCTTGTGTAGTCTTGTCATAGGGTTGTCTTTAGATTTGTCTTCAAGGTTGGTCTTCAGCATGGAAAGTGCTTTGTTGTTGATGACGCTCCCCCCTTCCTTGAGTGATTCATATCTTCCGTATTGTTGGTACATGATTTGAGCTTGATTGTTCAGGCAACTTATCTTCTTTTTGCACCTTCTCCTCTTTGTTGTCAGTCTTCGCCGCCGTGAAGAGCGATGTTGATGCGTTTAAGCTTGTAGAACTGATTCCTTTGTGGCGTGGATATTATTTTGGGTTTGTTTTCCATGTCCACTGCAATTCAAGTTTTTTGCAATAGGTCACCAATGTTGAAGCACTGTGTGAGCTACTTTTGATTGTTGTGGATAGCTCGCTTGCTGAATTTTTCATTGCTTGTCGTTGTAGGCCATTCTTTGACTTGCCATTTTTGGATGGAGCTTTGTTGTCGCCCTTGAAGATAAAAGATGCTCTTGATAAGCATATGGATACCTACTGTTTTTGCTCCAAGTCGTTGTTGATTGATTTGGGTAGACATTTCCTTATTGATGATATAGAAGGAATATATACAAGAAGATGATGTCAGCGTTTCTAGATTAGGGTCTTAAAACCAAGATGACCAAAGGGAAAAAACCCGGTGGGCAAAAAAGTGCCTTTGGTATACGCTCTTATTGGAGTTGAGCATTTAGAATTGAAGTACCTGTCATGCAAGGTGAGTGCTTGGGAGAAACAAAGAAAGAGTGCTTTAATGCAAGCGCCAATTATGGGACACTCTATATCTTTCGAAAATTTATCAAACAAAAGCATGTAGTGTAAGAGATGGAGTTGATGTGTGCTTCAAGGAACAAATGTAGCACATGTGACATCAAAGGACGTCTCAATAGCTTCCATGTTTCCAAGAAGGGTTTTCAAAGCAGAAGCTTCTCCACTCATACCTCATTGTGTTGAGTGCATGAGTGTCATTTGGACCTCCTCCTTCACTTACCACTATACTACAATGACTTTGACTCTTATGCTCACCCATACCAGCATGAGCGACACAACATAATTATGGTTAACTCTTCCAGCTTGAGTAGTATCTGGAATAGCTAAGACGCTTAGACCACAATGAATATTACATGAAGCTTTGGGACTAACGCCTTGCTCATTTAGTAGTTGAATGTTAGCGGGTCGCCGGGACGGATGTCTGCATCATAGCTTTCTGGTACTAACATAATTTCAATACTCAGGCAAAGTGATAGGATGGGGCACGGAGACTCTATGAGATCGACAATCTCATGAAGTGAACCTTAACAAGCAAACACACTAGCTCAACAAGCAAACCAGCACTCAAAGATCAGGGAAATATGTCTATGTCCTTTCTCACAGTTCTAGGTCATCACACCATTTTGGCACTCGAACGGACTAAAAAATGCAACAAAACTTGAGGATGAGGTCTAGGATACCTAGGGGCACTATCCTAGCAAGTCTGATTGCAATTCGACAAGGTACCAAAATCGCAATCCATCACGAAATAGGTCGCAACAAATCAGTCCGAAAAGATCGCCCTATGGTCTAGGAACACTCTCCTATGGTCAAAACAACTATAGACGATCATTTAAGCACTCAAATCTGCAATTACAACTCACAGACGTGTAGTGGAAAACCACAACAAAACTGGCAATGCTTACACTTAATTTAAAGAGCAAAGAGAGAGGAACACAATGCAAGTTTCAGAATTGAAAACTGATTACCCATTCATTAGTAGCGTCGATTACAAGGTGGAGCAGCTCGTAGATTGAGCATACGTACAACAGAGCTCTTTCCTTCTCTAAAGATAAGCCTCCTTTCACATTAAGGTTATTGACATTTATACCTAGGGCATTCTAAATGGCCAGTGGCCAGTTTTACATGGATCTTTACAAATATCATGACATCATTACAACTCAGGGAATTGATCCACTACTCTGGAATCAGGATTTACAGAGAGTATTACTACACTATCTTGGCAAAATAATAAACTATAAATGTGGTGTCTGGCTACGTGTCCGACCAGGTGGCATTCAAAAGCAAGTTTTTCTATTTGTCCTACGGTTTTTGACTAGTTTCTGTATTTGGCTATTTTAACCAACTTTTTTTAAATTTTTTTGACATGGTGCCTTTTGGGAAAGTTGTTCTAAATGATATGAGGAATGTACTTGTCAAATATCAATCCCACATGCATCGGCAATCCATGTTTGGCATCAATTTTTCATAAATTTTGTTTTGTTGGTTCTTTATGCCGTGTAGAAGCCAAATCTCACCCCTTTTTGATTTTTTGGATCCCAAAAAGTTGAAAAATCCCAAATTTTGTGTCTATAATGCCTGTTTTGATGTTTTTGCCCTAACAGTCAATTCTGATATAATTTTTTATTTTTTCTTTCAAGCAAATTTGACCAGAGCAGTTTCCCAATGATGTACACTATAACTGGTCACTTTTCACCAAAAATGGTCCCTGGGGTATATGGATCACAATCCATGTTCCTCCACATGTGGCCAAAGTTTCCAAATTGCTTCTAGAGAGACTGTTGATGCCCTTGATCCTTAAGTTTTTGAATTTGGACCACTTTTGAGCTCTCTACCATCAAATCTTCAAAATTTCAGAGTTATGGTCATTTCGGCCAAAGTATGGTTTTTACCATTTTTTTCCTCAATCTTTTAGCCCAAATTTGATGGTGGTAGTTTCTACTTACCCTACCCCTAAGTACTGAAATGAAACATGAAACAAAAATAAACTGAACGGTACAAAAATAAATTCAAAATAGAAAATGGAATAACACTCTGAAAGCATAGAGAAAATCGGAGAATGAAATGCTTTTGGCTATCTCACTCACAACCCTCTTTACTTCTCAAGAATAGATCTAGCAAGTCCTCGACTTCTAAACTCTATCAAGCACTAAACCCCGTGTCTAGCTGCTTCACTGCTAAGGTGTAAATGGAATGGAAACAAAATCTTTAAAGAAGAATGCTCTAAATACGCACTAGGTCACTCACCATCTAAGGATCATATCCCCGACAACGGCACCAATATTAGCGGGTTACCTCGACGGACGTCTGCAGCATAGCTTTCTGGCACTAACATAATGTCAATACTGAGGGAAAGTGACCTGGATGGGGCACATAAACTCTATGAGATTGTCAATCTCATGAAGTGAACCTTAACAAGCAAACACACTAGCTCAACAAGCAAACTAACACTCAAAGATCAGGAAAATCTGCCTATGTCCTTTCTCACAGCTCTAGGTCATCACGCCCTTTCGGTACTCGAATGGAATCGAAATGCAACGAAACGTGAGGAGGAGGTCTAGGACACCAAGGGGCACTATCCTAGCAAGTCTGGTCGCAATCCGACAAGGTACCAAAATCACAATCCATCATGAAAATGGTCCTGAAAACTGCAACAGATCAGTCCAAAAAGGTCGCCCTATGATCTAGGAACACTTTTCTATGGTTAAAATGACTATAAACAATGATTTAAGCACTCAAATATGCAATTACAGCTCACAGATGTATAGTCGCGAATCACAGCAAAACTGACAATGCTTAGAGTTAATTTAACGAGCAAAGAGAGAGGAACACAATGCAAGTTTCAGAATTGAAAACTGATTACCCATTCAGTAGTAGCATTGATTACAAGGTGGAGCAGCTCGTAGACTTGAGCGTACGTACAACATAGTTCTTTTCTTCTCTAAAGATAAGCCTTCTTTCACATTAAAGTTGTTGACCTTTATACCTAGGGATTTCCAAATGGCCAGTGGCCGGCTCACATGGGGCTCAACGGACCTTTACAAATATCATTACAACATTACAACTCAGAGGATTGATCCACTACTCTGTAATCAGGATTTACACAGAGTATTACTATACTTTAGGTAATTAAATAATTCAATTAACCTCTCATTGGACCTCTTAGTCTTTTGGCCAATAGGAATTAGGCAAGCCATTGGGCTGTTGAATGCTCATTGGACCCCTTGGTAGATTGTCCTAAGGACCTTAATTTCTATTGATTCTTTTATCAAGAATTTTTAAATTGATTAGACTAAATTTACTCTAGCCTAATTCTCATTGGTCCACCTCTATGGCCATCCAATACGATTTGAGGGAAGCTTGGGGGCAACTCGCCTATGAGCTTAACATGTGTCCAATATTCTCTTTGTGTAAAGGGGAAGCCTTGGAGTGTGTGTGTATGTGTATGTGTATGTTTCTCTCTCATCCCCTACTCTCATGGTTTGCCCCCTCCTTGATAGGGATGTGGGAAGAATTTTTAGTCTGCCCATGAACATCCATGATTTTCCCATACATTGGCCTTTGGACAATTGAATAAAAAATTAGGAATCTTAGCCTATGGAAGTCTTAATGGAGCTGAACCTTAGGTATTTTAGGCCCCATTGAAGCACATTTCTCTTTTGGAGACTGTCCCCCTTTGGATCCCTATTTTCCCTCCTTTGGATTCTTGCAGAGATTGGTCTGGCAGCCTTACCAATATTCTAGCTTTTACTCCTCTGGTACTTCCCCATACTAAATGATCAGTTTAACATGAGAAAATCATTTGGGAGAATTAGATTTTATTTTGTATGACATGTAGACTAATTAAAAGAGTTTTACGAGAAGAGTTCCTAGCAAAAATCAATAGTCAATCTCTCATCTTCTATAAGAGCTGATGCACCAAAGATGTCTATCTCAATTTGTACTTTTGCATCTTCGTCATCAAAATCCACTTCTTTGTTGCTCTCCGCATTAACTTCAATATTTGAAAGCTCATTTCTAGATTTAGGCATCTTCTCACCACTGACCGCCAGCTCAAAATCCAAACTTACATCATCAGTCGGCTGTGCACTTTGTTCATGAAACTCTTCGACCTCAACTTCCAATCGTTCACACACTTTCTTGCTCCGTAAAGAAACTTGAACAACATAGAGCCAGCGCTGTTTAGATAGATCTTTTTTATCATTTTATTTCCATACTGGATCTATTGTGAATACAACTTGTTCACAATGTTGCGGAAGTGCGAACATATCCCGTGCATATGTTCACACCGGCCTAGAGTTCACTCGAATTAATTCACTCTTATCTTTGTACACAGTGGCATTAGGGTCGCTGGTAATAACTGTGAACCATTTGACAGAAAAGATAAAAATATCAAACTTCCTAAAGCTAATCTTCAAGATATCTTGGATGTAGCCAAATTATTCAATCTGGCTAGTTTTTGTGTTCTCATCCTTGACACTACTCCTACTTTCTTGGACAAAGCTTGCCCTAACACCGCTGTCAAAGGTGACCCTTTGTTCGTCTATCCGTTGCACTTTAAAGTATCTTTCATGCGACCACAATGCTATATATTTGTGATACTGCAACCACAAAATTGAAACAAACTTAAAGTTACTAAAGTAATGTAATCATGTGGATCACAAAAAGGAAGTTGTAAAAATTTACATGCCAATCACAACCCCTTGACATCTCCTCTTCCTCTTCAGTAATCAACATTGTGTTCCTCCTTGCCTCTAAGATTGTCACATCTAACCACCACCCAGTTGGAAAGTCAGGCAATTTCTGAAGATGATCTAGAAAAAGAAGGTTTCTAGTGGCACGGTTGCGCTTGAATTGCAAGCGATTTGTCAAGTGTTGTTGCTTTTCCCCTTCGTACCTCTCTAGCCACTTTTGCATGATATCTGAGTTGAGAAGGCAAAATTTCATATAATTTTCTTGCATTGTGATATCCATCTTCCTAATGATGCCTTGTCCCTGTCGATCATCCCATGTCACCTTGACGTTGACCTCAATGGTCCACATTCGGGGCATCTCTAGATCAATTGAGGCCAAAAATTCACTGAGGAGGACAAGAGACTCTTGTACAAGCCATCCTTCGACCCTGCTACCCTCGGGGCGAGCCCTTTGACGAATGAACCCCTTTAAAGTCTTCATGAATCTCTCCAAGAAGAACATCCACCTGCTATGGACTACCAAGGATTTAATATCTACGTAATTACCAAAACATTTGTGTGATCACAAGGTCTTGTTGAAAAATTTACATAATCACAGTTAACATGATCATAAACAAGCCGGTTCAGAGCAACCTGGAAACCCACAAAAAGCTCGCCGGGCGTTTGCGTTTTCCCATTGGGCCTGCGGGGAAAACCCTAAAGCCCGGTGGGCTGCAGCTTAATATCATAGAGGGCTCTAATCGGGCATGTTGGGTGTTCTTTGTTGAGCCACACACAAAAAAAAAAAACACACACACATAGAGAGAGAGAGAGAGAGAGAGAGAGAGAGAGAGAGAGAGAGAGAGAGAGAGAGAGAGAGAGAGAGAGAGATAACCATCTTTGTAGGTACATCGAGAGGAGAGAGCGGGTCATGTGTGTGTGTGTGTGTGTGTGTGTGTGTGTGTGTGTGTGTGTGAGAGAGAGAGAGAGAGAGAGAGAGAGAGAGAGAGAGAGAGAGAGAGAGAGACATCAATGACTATCTTTGTTGTGGGAGCTACCTAGTGTCACCACAATTATAATGACTACTTGCACGCAAAAAATAGACATCATTTGATACAATTACAACCATAAATAGCTCGTAGATGCGTTAGCACACGTGCTCCGGTTTGTAAGGAATGCTTGGCATTGTTGTGTAGCTCTCTCCGAGACAATCATGATGGTGCAGTTGAATATCCTATGTGATGAGCAAGCAAGAAGTAGCATTAGGACGAAGCTCACACTCTCTCTCTTTCTCTCTCACACACGGTCAATGACAACTTAAAACTTTGATTATGATTAAGTTTTCTTTACAAAATGACCTAGGTACCTTATATATTAAGGCTACCATAGGCTAAATCAAAATAGAGTTCAAGGGGTCAAATGGCTTTGTATTTACAATCTGGAAGTGCCATTGCACCCCGGCTTCTACAACTAGAATAACTACTCATTAGTTGACCCATGGGTCAACACTACCCCCTCCGAATTCATGCCGTCCCTGACATGACTTCATTGTCAATGTCGATGTTGTCTTTGTTGTTATTTTTCTTTCTTGTGCTTTATGTCCTTCACATCCAAACCCCGAGTTGCAAAATCTGTTGTTGTCATTATAGGGCTATTGCTAGATGTAAATTCAAAAAGAAGCCAATCTCGTTCAGTTTGACTCTTATCATCATGGATAGATAAAGTTGCAAATTCATCCATTAGAAGTTGTCTAGTAACTTGATCACAACCTCTTTTTGTTTCCATAAATATGATCACTTTACTTCCATCCATCATTCGCTTCAATAAATCTAGCAATTTTGAGTATTTCTCAACAACTTCTACAATTTGTAGAATTGAATGATTGTCTTTTAGAGCTTATGAACCAATGACGACTTTGTAAGGATTTTGAAGAAATTGTCTAGCTAAACCTTCTACTTTTCAGGCTGAATTTGGGAGATAATTTTTTTGATCTGAGATTCAAAACCCATGTTTGCTAGGGGCTTTTTTATTCTTTGCCTTCTTTGTATCACTTGTGCCGACATTTTTCTCCATTGCTTTCAATTTAATACTGCAGACATAAGAACTAGATGTTCATTTAAAAAAATAAAATAAAAATTTCAATATATATTAGAAAAACAATCACTAAGACAGCAATCAAATCTACACAATATGAGATTTGCAATGCACTCTAGTCCATTCCACATATCGACCACATATGTTCAGAGAGACACACATTGCAATGCATTCTCTACATGGAATTATGGATACAAAAATAATATGAAATTGTCAATGCAGTTATAAATATAATGATAAGACCATATTAGGTAAACTGGGAAAATCCCAATTCCCAGGTTGGACAACTTTCAATATATCATGTACAAAATATAGAGATTTTGTCAAAAATTTGAGTTTTCTTAAGGTCTCATTCCACTTTATGCACATACAATACACAATGAAAACAACTAAAATACCATGGTTTCAATCAATTGGATTATTAAGAGACGAGTATATTGCATCCATTATCGTTGTCTATGTTCTACTGTCCTACCTACAACTTATCTCAACATGGAGAGCTTGGTTTCTAGGTCCACCACTTGTCCAAGTTAATGTAAAAGTGACTCAAGGTTCACAACTTGTGAAAGCAAGGATCCATTGAGGAATACAATCCACTTGGCTATTTTTCCTTAATTTATTGCATGTGACATTCAAGCAAGGTCCACTTCTAATCTATAACTTCTTAATTTGAGGCATGGGGCATACATAAAATATGTAGCATATGCTCTATTGCCTCATAGGAAGGTTGGTTTCAAGGTGCACTTATCCATGCTAGCCTATCTTGGAGAAATGATGGAGCTTGCTTCTCTCCTTGTTTCAATGGAGACTAGCTTGGACAAGTGGTGGACCTTTACTTCTCTCTATGTTTCAATAGAGTTAGCTTGGACAAGTGGTGATCTTGGAACAAAACCCCCATGCAAAACATATCATGGGTATTCCAAGTGATTAGAAAGATTACCATTTAAGATATAACCTTATAGGTTGGACAACTAGAGCTTGGCTTGGAGAAATGGTGGACCTTTGATTCTCTCCATGTTTCAATGGAGCCTATCTTGGAGAAATGGTGGATCTTGCTTCTGTCTATGTTTCAATGGAGCCTAACTTGAACAATTGGTGGACCTTTGCTTCTCTCTATGTTTCAATAGAGTTAGCTTAGACACGTGGTGGATCTTCTAACTAAACCAACTACTATCAATGTTTCCTAGCTTGGACAATTGGTGGAGTGTTTCTCTACTCCATGTTTCAATGGAGCTTAGCTTGGACAAGTGTTGGACCTTAAAACAAAAACCCCATGTACAACATAGCATGGATTTTCTAGATTTCAATGGAGTCTAGATTTAACAAATGGTGGAGCTTGTCTTCATCCATGTTTCAATGAAACTAGCTTGGACAAGTGGTCGACCTTGTAACAAACCCCCCCATGTACAACATATCATTGGTTTTCTAAGTGATGGGAAGGAATACCATTCAAGATATAAACTTATAGCTTGGATAAGTAGTTGACTTTAAAACCAAATTCATCATAACACAATGAAATACAGGTCAGCCAATTCCTAAATCTTGAGACCAAACCTCCCATGCTATTAGAGATAATATATTGGATAAGTGGTGGACCTTCTATTATTTTCCCATGCCTAGTTTAGACAACTGGTACACTTTGCAGCTATAAAGGTTGGACTAGTTGTGGAGCTTTGTTTCTATCCATGTTTTAATGGATCCTAGCTTGGACAAGTGGTGGACCTTGGAAAAAAGCTTCCATGTACAACATATATGAGGTTTTCCATGTTTTAATGGAACCTATCTTGGAAAAATGGTGAAGCTTGCTTCTCCCCATGTTGATTTTAGAACTACCTTAGACAAGTGGTGGAGCTTTTCTTTTCTACTCTTCATAATACAATGAAGTATAGGTTGGTTACATGGTGAATCTTAAGGCCAAACCTCCCATTTTACTAGAGATGATAGGTTGGACAAGTGGATCAACCTTCTATCATTTTTCCATGACTATATTGGACAATTAGTAGACCTAACATCTCTCTATGTTGTCTAGAGATGAGCTTGGACAAGTGATGGACCATGCTTCTCTCTTCCCTTGGTTTACTAGTTTGAAAACTCAGTATATATACTTTCTTAGATCTAGCTTGAACAAGTGGTGGACCTTATATCCACAATCTTAATTCATTACAAAAAAGTATATGAAAAAATAACATAGGAATCTTGGTTTGAAGGTCAAGCAATTAGGTTCCAAATGCACATAATAATATATTTTCCACCCATAATAAAAAAAAGTTAAATATGTTATTACCAAATTGACAAAGGTAACGTCCAAGAATTCTAGCTTTGCATCTTGTCAGATCTAAATCTTCATCAAGGCGACATGCATGTATACATCAACTTTCAAGCCATTCAAGAATACATGCACTTAGATTCCATAGTTTTGTTTTCAAAGTCTTTTAGGTTCTAAAACTCTTTCACATAAAGTATGTAATGACAAACTTCTTGAAGCAAACATTTGTGCCCAAGAAAAAGATCCCTCTCACATATTTAAAGTCCATGAATTCTCTGATCCACACTTACAAGTTTTATTTTGATATCAAACATCAATTCTCTCATAGTTACAAATAAATGCAACCTCGATATGAATTGACAAAAAATGAATTTCTTTTACTTTATGACCCAACATAGGCCCCAATCAAATAAAAAATGAGTCCCCAAAAATTTGGGTGCACTCTAGCAATACATCAGAGTCCCCTTACAATAGGATTCACTCCAATAGTACATTGAAGTCCCCTTAGAGTAGAGTGCACTCCATTCAAGTGTTCATAAAATTGACACACCTTTGTTTTTTTTTTTAAAGACTATCAAATTATACAAATGTTGAAAGATACACACTAGAATTAAAAAAGCATCTTATTGCCATATTTATTCAATGCTTTCGTGTTGACAAGTACACACCAAGGACATAATTTGTCTCAGAATCACTATACTGATTTACAATTGTGTTGTATGTATAGACTCTCTTATCTTTTGCATACAACCATCCTACCAACCATGGAATTATGGTTCTCTGGAAGAAGTTTTGAAGTTTCTCGGAAGTTTTCCTCCACATCTTTGGAAATATAAGATATATCCCTGGCATGTTCCACATCACCCTATATGGAGTGTCATCAAAAATTAAGGTATTGTTTGCATCCAAATCCTCAAATATCACTCAAATTTTTGTGATAAACCCTTGTAAATCCTAACATGATATTTGGATTTTGGCAATTTTTGTTACTCATAAACACCTTGAACTTGGTATACTGCTCAGGAAAACATTTTTGTGTGATGCGTTGCACCCTTGTTAAGTTATAGCAACTCCATATCCATAGCTCAAAGTATTCAGCACAAAAATCCAAAAAACTTTGTGCGTCTGGTCGCACCACATGATAAACTTCATCTTTATCCTCCACAAGTCGCATGTGTTGAGCCCAAGATGGCATAGAATCTCCATGTTTCATTTCAATTGTCTTGAGAAGTAACCCCTCTAGATCCAAGATAAGTACTCTTTTGATGTCCTTGAAAGCAAGTGGTAGGTGATAAGGAGGTGATTCATTCCTTGGACAAGGTCTTGGAGGAGGTTCGATGGGTAATTCAATAGTTTTCTTCAATTTATGCCAGCATATACCCAATCCATTTTTCTGTAATGGTTCTGAAATTAAAGAACCAGAACACTTAATGCAAACACAAAAATAGACATGAGTTTTACATTGTCTACCCTAACGTTTTATTAGATACCAAAATCCATCTATGATATACTCATTAATAGAAAGAAAGTCAAATTAAAATCCTGACTCTTTTTTATGCTACACTCTCTCTTAGTCTCAATACCATGGAGTTCAACTAGACTTAAGTCAACTAATAACTACTACTTGTTGTTAAAGGTATGCTTGAAGTGCATAAGGCTTAACCAATGCTCTAGTGTAGAATGGGTATTTAGGTCTCAAGGTCTACCACTTATCCAAGCAAAGATCCATTTAGATATGGAAACCCAATTTTTCTTAAGATAATGATATAGAGTGGACAAGTGGTGAATCCTGAGACCAAACCACTCATGCTACTAGGGATAATAGGTTGGGCAAGTGGTGGACCTTGAATGTAAACCCCCCATGTACAAAGTATCAGGGGTTTTGGGTATTTCAATGGACTCTAGCATCTTGGAGACATGGTGGAGCTTACTTCTCTCCATGTTTCAATGGATTATATCTTGGATAAATGGTGGAGCATCATTCTCTCCATGTTTCAATGGAGCCTAGCTTGGACAAGTGGTGGACGTTTGTTTCTCTCTATGTTTGAACAGATTTAACTTGGACAAGTGGTGGACCTTGGAACAAAATCCCCATGTAAAACATATCATGGACATTAAAAGTGGTGAGAAAAAATACCATTCAATATATAACCTTATAGGTTGGACAAGTGGTGGACCTTAACACCCAATTATTATTAATATAATGACATAGAGTGGACAAGTGGTGAATCTTGCGACCAAACCTACTAGGAAAAGTAGGTTGGACAAGTGGTGGACCTTGAATGCAAACCCCCCATGTACAAAATATCACTCATGCTACTAAGAATAATTTGGTATTAAGGTCCATGTTTCAATGGAGCCTAGCTTGGAAAAGTGGTGGACCTTTGTTTCTCTCTATGTTTCAATAGAATTAGCTTGGACAAGTGGTGAACCTTGGAACAAAACCCCCATGTAAAGCATGTCATGGGCATTACAAGTGGTGAGAAAAAATACCATTCAAGGTATAACGTTATAGGCTGGACAAGTGGTGGACCTTAGCACCCAATTCCTCTTATTATAATGACATAGAGTGGAAAAGTGGTGAATCGTGAGACCAAACCTGCTAGGGATAATAGGTTGGACAAATGGTTGACCTTGAATGTAAATCACCCATGTACAAAATATCATGGGTTTTGTGTATTTCAATGGAGCCTAGCATCTTGGAGACATGGTGGAACTTACTTCTCTCCATGTTTTAATGGAGCGTATCTAGGAGAAATGGTGGAGGTTCATTCTTTCCATGTTTCAATGGAGCCTAGCTTGGACAAGTCGTGGACCTTTGTTTCTCTCTATGTTTGAATATGGTTAGCTTGGACAAGTGGTGGATCTTGGAATGAAACTCCCATGTAAAACATATCATGGGCATTTCAAGTGGCGAGAAAGGATACCATTTAAGATATAACCTTATAGGTTAGCCAATTGGTGGACCTTAACACATTGTTCTTCTTAATATAATGACATAGAGTGTACAAGTGGTGAATCTTGAAACCAAACCACTCATGCTACTAGGGATAATAGGTTAAACAAGTGGTGGGCCTTGAAATAAAACCCCCTAGAGTGTTTCAATGGAGCCTAGCTTGGAAACATGGTAAAGCTTGCTTCTCTCCATGTTTCAATGCAGCCTATCTTGGATAAATGGTGGAGCATCATTCTCTCCATGTTTCAATGGAGCCTAGCTTGGACAAGTGGTGGACCTTTGTTTCTCTCTATGTTTGAATAGAGTTGTGGACCTTGGAACAAAACCCCCATGTAAAACATATCATGGGAATTACAAGTGGTGAGAAAAAATACCATTCAATATATAACCTTATAGGTTGGACAAGTGGTGGACCTTAACACCCAATTATTCTTAATATAATGACATAGAGTGGATAAATGGTGAACCTGGGACCAAACCTACTAGGGAAAATAGGTTGGACAAGTGGTGGACCTTGAATGTAAACCCCCCATGTACAAAATATCACTCATGCTACTAGAAATAATTTGGTATTAAGGTCCATGTTTCAATGCATCCTAGCTTGGAAAAGTGGTGGACCTTTGTTTCTCTCTATGTTTCAATAGATTTAGCTTGGACAAGTGGTGGACCTTGGAACAAAACCCCCATGTAAATCATGTCATGGGCATTACAAGTGGTGAGAAAAAATACCATTCAAGCTATAACATTATAGGTTGGACAAGTGGTGGACCTTAACACCCAATTCCTCTTAATATAATGACATAGAGTGGACAAGTGGTGAATCATGAGACCAAACCTACTAGGGATAATAGGTTGGACAAGTGGTGAACCTTGAATGTAAACCCCCCATGTACAAAATATTATGGGTATTGGGTATTTCAATGGAGCCTAGCAACTTGGAGACATGGTGGAGCTTATTTCTCTCCATTTTCAATGGAGCCTATCTAGGAGAAACAATGGAGGTTCCTTCTCTCCATGTTTCAATGAGCCTAGCTTGGACCTCCATGTTTCAATGAGCCTAGCTTGGACAAGTGGTGGACCTTTCTTTCTCTATATGTTTTAATAGAGTTAGCTTGGACAAGTGGTGGACCTTGGAATGAAACCCCCATGTAAAATATATCATGGGCATTTCAAGTGGTGAGAAAGGATACCATTTAAAATATAACCTTATAGGTTGGACAAGTGGTGGACCTTAACACATATTTCTTCTTAATATAATGACATAGAGTGTACAAGTAGTGAATCTTGAGACCAAACCACTCGTGCTACTAGGGATAATAGGTTGGACAAGTGGTGGACCTTGAATGTAAACCCATCATGTACAAAATTATGGGTTTAGGGTATTTCAATGGAGCCTAGCTTGGAGACATGGTGGAGATTGCTTCTCTCAATGTTTCAATGGAACCTATCTTGGAGAAATGGTGGAGCATCCTTCTCTCCATGTTTCAATGGAGCCTATCTTGGAGAAGTGGTGGACCTTTGCTTCTCTCTATGTTTCAATAGAGTTAGCTTGGACAAGTGGTGGGTATTGGAACAAAACCCCTTTGTAAAACATAGCATGGACATTACAAGTGATGAGGAAAAATATCATTCAAGATATAACCTTATAGGTTAGAAAAGTGGTGATGGACCTTGACAAGTGGTGAAGTCGGATACCATTTAAGATATACCCTTATAGGTTGGACAAGTGGTGGACCTTAACACCCAGTTATTCTTAATATAATGACATAGAGTGGATAAGTGGTGAATCTTAAGACCAAACCACTCATGCTACTAGGTATAATACGTTAGAGAAGTGGTATACCTTGAATATAAACACCCCATGTACAAAATATCATGGTTTTAGGGTGTTTCAATGGAGCCTAGCATCTTGGATACACGGTAGATCTTGATTCTTTCCATGTTTGAATGGCACCTATCTTGGAAAAATGATGGAGGTTACTTCTCTCCATGCGTCAACGGAGCCTAGCTTTGACAAGTGGTGAACCTTTGCTTCTCTCTATGTTTGAATAGAGTTAGCTTGGACAAGTGGTGGACCTTTGCTTCTCTCTATGTTTGAATAGAGTTAGCTTGAACAAGTGTTGGACCTTGGAATGAAACCCCCATGTAAAACATATCATGGGCATTTCAAGTGGTGAGAAAGGATACCATTTAATATATAACCTTATAGGTTGGACAAGTGGTGGACCTTAATACATAGTTCTTCTTAATATAATGACATAGAGTGTACAAGTGGTGTATCTTGAGACCAAACCACTCGTGCTACTAGGGATAATAGGTTAGACAAGTTGTGGGCCTTGAAATAAAACCCCCCATGTACAAAATAAAATAGGTTTAGGGTATTTAAATGGATCCTAGCTTGGAGACATGGTGGATCTTGCTTCTCTCCATGTTTGAATGAAGCCTATCTTGGAGAAATGGTGGAGAATCCTTCTCTCCATGCTTCAATATAGCCTAGCTTGGACAAGTGGTGGACCTTTGATTCTCTCTATGTTTCAATAGAGTTAGATTGGACAAGTGGCGGACATTGAAACAAAACTCCCATGTAAAACATATCATGGGCATTTCAAGTGGCGAGAAAGGATACCATTTAAGATATAACCTTATAGGTTGGACAAGTGGTGGACCTTAACACCCAATCCCTTTTAATACAATGACATAGAGTGGACAAGTGGTGAATCTTGAGACCAAACCTATCAAGCTACTAGGGATACAAGGTTGGACAAGTGGTGGATCTTGAATGTACATCCCCTATGTACAAAATATCATGGGTTTAGGGTGTTTCAATGGAGTCTAGCATATTGGAGACATGGTGGAGATTGCTTCGCTCCATGTTTCAAGTGGTGGACCTTCAATTATTTTCCCATACCTAGTTTAGACAACCCATACACTTTGCAACTCTAAAGGTTGGACGAGTGGTGGAGCTTTGTTTATTTCCATGTTTTAATGGATCCTAGCTTGGACAAGTGGTGGACCTTGGAAAAAAGTCCCCCTTGTACAACATAGCTGAGTTTTTTCATGTTTTAATGGAAGAGAGATTCGACAAATGGTGGAGCTTGCTTATCTCCATGTGGATTTTAGAACTAGCTTAGACAAGTGGTGGAGCTTTGCTTTTCTACTCTTCATAATACAATGATGTATAGGTTGGTTACATGGTGAATCTTAAAGCCAAACCTCCCATCTTACTAGAGATGATAGGTTGGACAAGTGGTCAACCTTCTATCATTTCTCCATGCCTATAATTAGACAATTAGTAGAACTAGCATCTTTCTATGTTGTCTAGAGCTGAGCTTGGACAAGTAGTGGACCTTGCTACTCTCTTCCTTTGGTTTATTAGTTTGAAGACTCATTATATATACTTGCTTAGATCTATATAATTACTCATTAGTTAGGTTACAAGTAGGTATGTAATTTGTTAGCCTCAAGGGACTTTGAATATTGAATAGTAAAAAAGTCAAGTGTTGGTTTGAAGATCTTTTGCTTATCTAAACTAGCCTCTAACTCAATAATAAGTTTCTTAAGTTCCACAAATTGTCCTATCTAGGCTCCATAAGAGTCTTAATTGGTTTGTGCTAGATTCTAACTTCCTTGATGGGGTAGAATCCTAGAAAAATGAGGCACTATAAGTTTTACCTTAGCTCAAATGGATTTTCACTTAAACTAGACTGCAATTTGGCACTCTAGTATCTTTGTCTCGATGGAGTTTAACACTAGATACATAGTAGTGATATTTCAGCTTCATGTCTTTTCACTTGATCGAGATATGAGACCATACTTTCAAGGTCACCACTTGTCTTACCTAAAGACCAATGTGATACAGGGGAGCAAGAAAGCCATCCGATATTGTTTTAAGGACTATTACATAGACAATCAATAACTTAAGTAAAGCAAAAAGACTTGGATCTTTCACAATTAATAACTTAAGTAAAGCCAAAAAGACTTGGATCTTTGACAGTTTTTTTCAAACTAAAAAAGCACAATCTTATACTAACAAAACTATAAATCACAACTGAAAGTTTTGAACAAGAAAAAGATCAGCAATCTTAATAATAAGGATACTTTTCATTTCATTTGATGATTACAAACTAAAAGAAAGTTTCTCAAGAAATTGATAAACAAAAAATGTAGGTGACTGCTTCATTATTTTGAGAAAAAATATCAAAATCTCTATTGATTGAGCTCCATCTAGTAGTATCCTTTGTAAGATCCTGCAGGAAGGAATAAAAAGAAATATTTGTTAGATACCATGCACATGAGTGTTCAAGCATGTGTATCAAGAATATATGACATGTCACTAGTACCTTAGGGTTGGTTTCTATCCAGCCTTAGAAGATTGTTCTCAGCTTTCACCTTATTTATATAAGCCTTTGCTGTGGTTGCCTTCAAAACTCCTTTTGTGTTACAACCCAATTGCCTAGCTAAAGTGGTCAACTGTGACGCCTTCATGCTTTCAATGGGTGTACGCTCCTTTGCCAAGATCTCTTGTATTTGGGCTCTTCTCATTTCATTGCGATGGCTTGTGTCACTTGCATCTTCAATGATAGTTTCATCTCTGTCACCTTTTGCAGGTGGTATTCTTCTTGTAAAGAACACCTTAACTGACAAAACATCATTTTTCTGCTTCCAATACTCCATGATTTGTTTGTATTCACTATCATTTGTCACTATAGGTTGTCCATAACGATTAGAAGCAATTAAATCACGCACATCCCTTCTCTCATCAAGATGAATCAAGTATGGTAGTAGCTCCTCCAAGATCATATTGTCAACCATCTTCTCAGCATCAAATTGTGGTGGAAAAATGCAATTTTTTTCTGGTGAAATACATCCCTTGTAAGGAGAGTCATCAATAAGCACTGTTCTTTGTGGATTGTCGGGTCTAAACAATTTTGGCTAGAGGCTTGAACATTGCCTCAACGTTTGGATTGTCGGGTCTAAATTTTTTTTGAGTTTAAGTGGTGTAGCAAACATCTTGTGACCAAATTCCAAAGAAAGGCAATGTATCCTCAGCTAAGTTGTTTAGTGCTGTAAGGATTTGATACACATTATTCCTAGTAGCTGTCGACCAAATTGCAACATTAAACCTCTGTAAAATAGTCTTCAAGAATTGGATGCAACCTGGCCTGAGTATAATATATCTTTTTGAATCCATTTGCACTGAGTTGTGGTGTGAGGATGGTTGAGGGGAACATTTCAACAATAGACCATTTAAATCCAATATAATTGTAAGCATGGATTTCTCAACATGTACGCTACATGACGTAGTACCAATTGGCAATAGCTCGTGAGTGGACTTTTCAGTCTCTTTTGATGTATGTTGCATTTTTGAAGCATCGATTTCTTGGTTCTCATTATTGGAAGCTTGCTCAAGCTGCACAACACTAGACTCTAGTATAGAAATATCATCCATCTTGGGCACTTTAGAAACCATAGAATCTATGGATTCTATAGTTGTTGACTGAACCATAGGAGCATTATCCATCCCAGTTTGTGAATCTAAGAAAACACACACACACAAATGGTATCTCAAAACCACTAGAATTTTATTCACCATATTTATATGTAGAACTCCTAGTAAGAAATTTATTTAAGGTAAAGTCGTTGTTAGAATCCTTGCAACCATTTTAAGCATTCGTACACAAAACACCACTTGTCTAAAATACAATCTACTAACTCAACATTTTCCACCCTACACTTTATTAAATATGAGTACTTAAAGTGAAAACTAAAAGCCACCCTTGTTGAGGAAACATGGATACAAGGTCCACCAAATGTCCAACCTAGACTACAAGCAAACAATTAGAGATTTGGCTTAGATTTGGATTCAAAGGCCATCACTTATTCAAGTAAGATAACTCCACTTGTTTAAGACAGTAATGTTTGAAGCCCCACCACTTGTCCAACCTAGACATTGATTAAATTTTGGTAAGATTTATCACAAATCTAGAGTAGAATCAAGATTCTATGGCCAAGGTAGTCAAATAAGTTAGACAACACACAAAGCATAAGAGCACTCTAAATTCTCGTTGAGAATAAAATAAACAATAATCAAATGTTATATTCACTTGAGATTTCATCCATGAAAAATGAAAATGATGCATGTACTTGAGATTTCCATCCATGTACAATAATTTACAATGTCAAGTAAAGTTATAGTCAGCAAACAACTCTTCTCCTGCTTCAACTTGACAAATAGTCTCAATGCATACATGGCCATATTCTTGTGGCTTGATGTGTGAAGAGGTGCATTTATGCCAAGGTGGAAAATTTGGATCAAATGTATAGCGTACGTTGGGACAGAAATTTGTACTGTGAGAACTATTTATATAGCCCGACACTTTTCCTTCTTCTACACAACCAATAATGTATGATTGATCTTCCTCTTCTTCTATGTTTGGATCCTCTAGAAGAGAATATTTATAAGCTCTTGGAAATATTTTGCATTTATTTTTCCAGTCTTGAAATCTATACTTATGCCCTCCATAGTTTAGAATAGTCAAACCACTTTCCAGGGTAGTATGCACAAATAGCCCATAACCAGCTCCTTCAATACATGAAAGTCGCACTTCAAAATCCACACCGTTAATATGGAAAATTACATCTTTGGGAATAGGAAAAGTTGGTGTCCCAAAAGGATCTTCATGCCAATCATAGTGTGAAATACATCTAGTTTTTATATCACTTAACTCCTTTGTGTATGCAAAAAGAAAAAAATATTATGCATAAAATAATGAAAATATCAAAGAAAGATATCATTATTTTATAGTCCAATAGGTCCATTGTATGGAAGACTTAGAGTGCCTCTTACATGGTGCCTCCAAGGTTTCCAAAAAATAAAATCATTGGAAAAAAATGGCCACTGTGTCTCCAATCTATTGCCCATTTGAATCATAGAGAGAACCAAGGTCCACCACTTGTCCAAGCTAGACATGGAGCATTGACACAAGATCCAACACTTATCCAAGAACCCTATAGTATATGTGGTAACATGGGATGCATTGATGCAACAAAAGTAGTCTAGCCTCCTCATCCATCTCTTTTTTCTTGTAGCCTAGAGGGATTAGTTTCAAGGTCTATCACTAGTCAAAAACTACACATAGAACATTGATACAAGGTTCCACCACATGTGAAACCTATCATCTCTAGTAGCATGGATGGTTTGATATCAAGGTTCACCGCGTGTCCTATCTATACTCTATTGTAGCATAGAGATTCTGTTTTGGTGGTACTACACTTGTCCAAACTTGGCTTGTTGTTGATATCTGGAGGTAATCAAGCGTCCTCCACTTGTCCAAGTTAGGCATATAAAACAATTGCAAGGTCCACCATGTGTACAACATATGATTGATTATAGCATGCATGGTCTTATTTCATGGGCAACCATCTTCTCTCCAACATGTGTCCAACCTCGGCTCCATTGAAGCATGGAGAGAAGCAAGGTCTACCACTTATCAAAGCTATTATTTTCTCCCAGTGCTTTCAAAACCCATAATACGTTGTACATGGGGGGTAAATTCTTGTTTCAAGGTCCACCACTTGGCTAAGATTGGATCCATTGAAACATAAAGAGAAGTAAGCTCTACCATTTGTCCAAGCTAGTGATAGCCGTTTTTCGGCTCTCCATAATTGCCATACTAGATTACTCCACCCTACCAAATTCACCCAAACGCTATGGCTATCCCTACCATTTCACTGTACATAGGCGTGTGTGAGTTAGGGGGCTTTTCCCATATCTTCTTAAAAACCCTCAGCTAGCTAGTCACTGGGCTAGGTGAGCCAAAAATAAATAAAAATAATAAAAATAAAAGTATATTATGGCCTCTTTGTGTGTAAATATTTCATTGTATATATGACCTAAATATAGGGATTTTTTATAATTATTTTGGTATTTTATTTAAATATTTCTACTTAGGTGTGTGTTTTATTAAACCTATGTACACCTTCTTTCATCCTCTTACACCATAAGTATATTTTTTGCCAATATGTACATATTCTAACCTCATATTTTTCCTTTATACAAATCACTCTCACATTTTCACCCTCACCCTCGTGAAAACAAAAAATTGATTTCTACTCATTAGTTACGTTTATTATATTATTTACTTGCATACCTTTTCCTCTTTCACCCAAAATAATTCAAGGAGGGACCATATCATATGATTCCAATATCTTTCCATATCCATAACTCCTCCATATTTTTATTATTATTTTTACTCATTATTCTAACACCATGTGCTCATTGAGCTAAAGTCCATGAATAGTCCATACACTAGTCCCACCATGTATATATTTCTTATTTCACCAATAATCCTCCTCCATGCATGGGTCAAGGGCAACTTGAATGCTTTGTATTATAATATGACAAAGGAGGGGCTCACTCTTGGATGCATTGTACAAATTCAACAAAGGAGGGGGCCACATAAAGACTTTTGCAGGCATAAACAACAGGCTTTTTGGTGAGAATTTTGGCACCTATCTCCACTCCGAATTTGGAGCGGTGGTCAAAAGAGAAAATGTAGCCCACGCTCTGAATAATCACCTCAAATTTTTTCATGATTTTTGGAGCTACCACGGGTGAGCTATGATTTTTTGAGTGGACCCCAGTCTGCCCACTTTTCTCACAAGTAGCCCTTAGTCTTCTCTCACCCTTCCACACACCTACTCACTCTTACACATCCCTCCCTCTCCTTCCCTCACTCAAACCTACAATTTCCATGGCTTCTCCCACCCTCTTCACCATTACCCTTCTCTCTCATCCCTATAGTTCTTTTATGAACCTCTACATACATACACCCTCTCCATGTCTCTCTCTATTGCTTCTATGTTACAATTTCATTTACCTCTCCTAAAATATCTAAAATTCAGCATCTTAACCATGATAACTTCTGCAAATTGAGGATTTTTCATCAACAAATCCTCTTTTCATCGTGGTGGTCAACCGTGGCGGCGGCATAAAGAAGCGAAGAAGAAGAAGAAGACCAACGGTCATTTTTCCCACAATCTACACAAGGGTGAGTTCAAGCTTCTTCAAAGCTTCACCATCTCAATGATTCTCTTTTAATTCACCCCTCTTCCTTCATCAAATCAACTCACTCTACCCATTGTAAATGTAACATTAACTTTCTAGTGATTACTAACGACTAACATACTAACACAAAATAGCATTGACCTAACCATAAAAGACACCTCACCTCAAGACATGTATAGTAACTCTCTCTCTCTCTCTCTCTCTCTCTCTCTCTCTCTCTCTCTCTCTCTCTCTCCCCTTCCTTAAAACTTACTTTCACCTTATCTACCATCAATAATGCTCTCTTTTGAGCCCACACCCATGACTCAAGCAGACAAAGAAGGCCCGCAATGTTTTGATATTCAAAAAAATCATAATCCTGATTTGTTAGCTTGTAAATTAGGATTTCCAATAATCTTAATGAGGGGTCTCCAACCTATAAATAGGCCCCTCTCCTTCTTGTAAAACAACCTCCAATATCTCACATAGCACCCCAACACTCTATGCGTGAGGAGAGACTTAGGTGTAGCAACCACTTGTGAGCTTCACTCTTGGTGTGAGAGAAGCCTTCAAGCTACACATTGTAAGTGAGAGAGCGTGAGTTCCACAAATCTCAAAACCACTATTGTATATGCTCCTTCATCATCAATAAATTGAGGTTTGGTGCATCAAAGGCGTGATTCGACGTTCAAATCTTCATCCTTCCATTTGTGCAATACGGTTCGGTGAATTCAAGGTGACTTGTGTATTTTGAGTTTTTATCGGTTGATCTTGATTTAGAAAGTGTTTTAGTGTGTTTTTTCATTGCCATTTTTTGTCCATTGTAAGAGGGTATTGTGGTGAGAGGTCTCCCACACCCTAAGACAGTGTGTGTGTTTTGGCAATGTTTAGCAATCACTAAGCATTGAGTGAGTTTTATACAAGTTCTACGATAGCATCATAACGAACCATCTTCATTTGCAAGTCACAAATAAGGTATTACCCAAGATCCTTTTCTCTCTCTCTTCCCTTTGCTCTAGCTCTCTTTGGTCCAGTTTGTGTGTGTCTTGGTGTGAGGTTGCTTGTGTGTGTTGTGTGGTGCATCTTCTTGGTTGTACCAAAATCTCTCTTGCGTCCTAGTTCGCATACCATAACTAGGTGGTGCCCCTATCTTGTTTGGGTTTGGCTGTGGGTTTGCTGGTTTGTTGTGCTTGTGGTTGCCCCAGCCCCAATTGAGCAGCACGGGAGCCTTGAGGGGTGTTTAGAGGCCGCCTCTCTTGTTGCCCGCCCCGGACCGCCTCACTAGGTGCCATTGAAACATGAAAACCCCATAATATGTTGTATACGGGGGGTGTTTTTCAAGGTCTACCACTTGTCTAAGCTATGGTCCATTGGAACATGGAGAGAAGCAAAGCTCCACCACTTTTCTAAGCTAGGATCCATTGAAACATGGAGAGAAGCAAGCTCCATTGTTTGTCTAAGCTAGGCTCCATTGGAACATGGAGAAAACAAGCTCCACCACTTGCCTATTATTGCATAGAGATTCTGGTTTGAAGGTCCACCACTTGTCCAACCTTGCCTTCATGTATGGAGATAATCAAGAGTGCAATGCTTCTCTAAGCTAGGGACATAAAAGAGTTTCAAGGTCCACTACATATACGATCTATGATGGGTTGTAGCATGGGAGGTTTCATTTTAAGGTTGACCACTTCTCCAGCTCCGCTTGTCCAACCTCAGATCCATTGAAGCATGGAGAATAAAGGTCTACCAACTCTCCAAAATAGGCAAGAAAATCTCTATAAAACCCATGAATTGTTAATATATGCTATGCTGTGGAGTTTTGTTTGAAGGTCCACTCCTTATCCAAGCTACAATCCATTGAAGCATGGAAATAAGTAAGATATATCTCTAGTCCAAGATAGGATCCATTGAAACATAGAGAGAATCAAGGTCCACCACTTGTCCAAGCTATGCATGGGTAATTGATATAAGGACCACTACGTTTTCACCTATACTATGCTCTATCATGGATGGTTTCATATCCCACCAATTTTCCAACCTATTTAGTAGGTTGTATTATGGGGGTTTGGTTTCAAGGTACTTCACTTGTCTAAGGTGGGTTCCATTGAGCCATGGAGAGAAACAATGTCTACCACTTGTCCAAAATATGCTCCTTTAAAACATAAAAGCAAGGTCCACCACTTGTCCAAGCTAATGTATCTCTCCATTGAAGCATGGAGAGAAACAAGGTCTACCACCTGTCCAAAATATGCTCCATTGAAACATAAAAGCAAGGTCAACCACTTGTCCAAGCTAATATAACAAATGAGTGTTGGTTACAAGGTGTACCACACTTGTCTAAACTAGTCTCCATGCAAGGTCCACTACATGTCCAAGCTATATGAGCTTGGTTTGAAGGTCTACCACACCTCTTGAAATTAGGATCCATGTAAGGTCCACCTTTTGTCAAGCTATGCCTTTAGTGAGTACTAAAACTAAGTAAATTGCAGTACTTAAATACCTTTCCAAGCTCATTAAGATTTTGGTCTCTAAGGCCACCACCACATGTCTAATCTATGCTCTAATTGATTACTTATGCTAGTTCTCAAAGTCCAAACATAAGCTCCCTTCTAGCAAGGTTAGTTTAAATTTAGGCTCCAGCACCTGTCTAAGCTAGGTTCAATTTATGAAGCATCACCATTTAACCATGCTACGATCTAATATATCATATCAAGGGGGTATTGATAAAAGGTCCAAAACTTATTGAGTTCAAGCTCTTAAGTAATTAAGTCTTTGTGAGTATTAACTGTTATAGTTTTAGTCTAAAGATCCACCATTCAAAAACTCAAGTAATTTACTATTTACATTCAAACCTTGAATGCTTGAGATAAAAAATACAACTCAATCAATACTATATAAAGCAAAATCTAACATTAAGAGTATCAAATCAGTAACAAGAAACACTAACATGCTCAAGAAACTCAAAACATACGTGTCTCCATTTCCAAAAAGTCCTCCATTGACAGAGGATGTTGTTGTTGTTCTTCTTCTTCTCTTTGTGGAGAGCACTCCTCTATAACAGGCACAGTGTCGTCTGATTGCGAAGTGGATTGTTGAAGTCCAGCCCATTTTTCTATATCTTCATGAGACTTAACAAAGTCTAGCAGCATGGTCTCCACGTTTTTTGCCTCCTCCACACTATCAATTAAGCATATAACTTCTTTTTTCTGTTGTATTCCTTCTTGTGCAACCAAGGAGCCATCACCAAAAACATCAACAAGCTTGCGGTCTTCAAAACAATATGTATGAATGTAGTGCTTGACCAAAGCTCTTGTTTTGGCCTCCAAATATTGCAAATCTGACATATCGTTATCTTCTACTTGAAGAAGAGAATAATCAATTGGCATGGGATGTTCCTCTGATCTTCTTCTCAGGTCTTCAAATGCATTGCCTTGTCCCAAGAAGGCAATAACTGTTAGGAATTGAATTGCTCCTTTGCAAGGAGCTGATGGAAAGTGATGCAATGCACCACAACAATGGTAGCTCAGATTATCTCCCATGGCGTGAAAGGCACATTGCAATTTTGTGAAGTTAGTGAAATCCACAAATGCAAGAAAGACAAATCCAGGATCTGTTGACCCTCCAGCAATAGCCAAGATCCCATCCAAAGCATTGTTAAATGTCTCCTCAGTCCACTTCAAATTGCCTCCAACGTTTTTTGTCATATATAAAACACATAAGCCAATAAGCACTTTATTATTGAAGGGGCGCATCAAGTAGAGATTGCCTTCCATTTGTAGGCTCACCACATAGATTGACCATGGAAAATCTCTAGGCTCAGTTTTCTCCTTTTGAAGGTGAATTTCCCATTGCATGTATTTTATTGCTCCATCTGGAAAAGCCATTTTCTTTGTTCCATGCGTCAAACTAGATCTGATCCATTCCTCGCATAGCATTAAAATTGTTTTATAAACAACATCATTGATGTTATACATTTTGACCACCTCCTCCCAGTCTTTACATGGTGAAGACTCATTCAAATTGTTGAAGCCTTCAAGAAGTGCATCTTGAATCAATTTGTCTTGCTTCAACTGCTTGATTCGATCATACATGTCAGTTGCATCACCATCCTTTGCACTCTTTGACAGTAAAATCTTCTCATCTCTAATCTCTTCTTGAATAGTCTTTACCTCTGATTCCTCAAGGCCACAAAGGTATCTAAATACAGTTGTTGGGGGTTTCTTATTCTCCTCTTCTAGCCTTTCAATGATTTCTATCCAGCAATCATAAATTAAATCAGATTACGTGACCATGTGTGCCTGTTTAGCAATACAACTTGCTGCTGCACTCATTCTTGCCAATCGAAGAAAAGCCTAAAAATAAATAGAGAAATAATGAAACTATTGAGCAAGATTTGTTAATTAAACACTATCAAAAAGACAAAGAAAATAACTTACATCCCATCCGGCATGAGATGCATGTCCCTCTGCAATTCCACTTGCTGCCTTTGGTGGTCATCCTAAGAAGATCCATTGACTCCGTAAATGTCTCAATATTTGGTTGTAAGGTTGCTTGACATATAATGCCCGAGCCTCCTCATTTGCAATGGCAGATATAGCAGTTGCAACAAATGGAGGAGCATTCACAACAATGCGAGCCTTTCTAAATTTATACACGCTAATCAGTCTTTCAAATATCTCTTTGTTGTTTTGTTCATTGTGAAGCAAAACTTTTGCAGCATAGATTGAATGTTGCCCATCAAGAATCCAATAATGATAATCTTTAGTTTTTTGCTCCTCTACCTCTTCTACTGCCAAAGGAGTCCCCCCTTTGATTTTGCATTTCGAACAGGCATCAAATATGCACATGCTGCAGGCTTGGTCGTACTCCGTGAAAATCCAAATAACACACTTTCAGCGTGTTTTTTATCCATAATATGTGCATTATAGTGATCAGGAGCAAGCCAACAATTTTGAATAGGGATATCAAATTCCCTATATTGGAAAGGAAAATAGTTTATGTACTTATTCATTCCACCTGTATCTTTTTCTTGTCCTTTCATGCCGTCAGCTTCTAAAACATCTGGATCCACAATTCTCATCTTTGACATTGAACCCTCTATTGATGAGGATGCCAAAGATGCCTTGTCTACATCCAAAATGGAACTAGTTTGCTTAGCTGCTACTTTCTGCAGTTTTGCTTGCTTCTTTGTGGATGGTGGTCGTGAATCTTTCACCTTTTTTCATTGTAGTGTGGCAATGATGGAGCTTTGAAGTTGATCTGCTGTGATATTTGGATTTGATTCTGCAAACTTCCATCCTCGAGAAAACATTGTCTCTTCTTTGTTTTTAGACATGCGCTCCAATGCATATGCTCCTGGAGATAGTTGAAATTCTAGATTCATTGGAACTAGAATTTCAATGCATTCCACCTCCGGATGACTATCAACTACAGAGACAGATGCTTCCACAACTTGTCCAACATCTTCAAACAAGCTGTCATTCTCCTTTTTGGCAATAAATAGATGTACCTTATGAAATTGTGCACCCTCTATACCATGTATGTCCAAATACCATTTCCTAAGATCATTGCAAGTATATTCAACTGAGACAGCAACCCTTGCAACCTGTTTTTTTGGAGCCATCTTTCCTGAAACAAAAAAAACCAAATGTTATTTTAACATATAATTTTTTGTAATGGATTAAGTTTGTGTGAATACAAGGTCCACCAGTTGTTCAAGCTAGATCTAAGCAAGTATACATAGTGATTTTTTAAGATAGTAAACTAAGGGAAGGGAGAAGTAAGGTCCACCACTTGTCCAAGCTCAACTCTAGACAACATGGAGAGATTCGAGGTCTACTAATTGTCTAATATAGGATAACTATATTGAAACATAGAAAGAAGCAAAGGTCCACCACTTGTCCAATATAGGGTCCATTGAAACATGGAGAGAAGGATGTTCCACCATTTGACCAAATATAGGCTCCACTGAAACACGAAGAGAAGCAAGATGCACCATGTCTTCGAGATGCTAGGCTCCATTGAAATACCTTAAACCCACAATATTTTGTATATGTGGGGTTTAAATTCAAGGTCCACCACTTGTCCAACCTATTATCCCTAGTAGAATAAGTGGTTTGGTCTCAAGATTCACCACTTTTGCACTCTATGTCATTATATTAAGAAGATCTGGGTGTTAAGGTCCACCATTTGTCCAACCTATAAGGCTATATCTTAAATGGTATTATTTACCACCACTTGGAATGCACATGATAGGTTTTACATAGGGGTCTGGTTCCAAGGTCCACCACTTGTCCAAGCTAACTCTATTGAAACATAGAGAGAAGCAAAGGTCCACCACTTGTCCAAGCTAGGCTCCATTGAAACATGGAGAGAAGGATGCTCCACCATTTGTCCAAGCTAACTCTATTGAAACATGGGGGGTTTACATTCAAGGTCCACCACTTGTCCAAGCCAAGCTCCATTGAAACATGGAGAGAAGGATGCTCCACCATTTCTCCAGGATAGGCTCCATTGAAACATGACGAGAAGCAAGCTGCACCATATCTCCAAGATGCTAGGATCCATCGAAATACATTAAACCCACGATATTTCGTAGATGAGGGGTTTACATTCAAGGTCCACCACTTGTCCAAGCTATTATTTCTAGTAGCCCGAGTGGTTTGGTCTAAAGATTCACCACTTTTATTAACAATATGTGGGTGTTAAGGTCCACCACTTGTCCAACCTATAAGGCTACATCTTAAAGGTTATTCTTTCTTACCACTTGGAGTGACCATGATAGGTTTTACATGGGGTTTGGTTCCAAGGTCCACCACTTGTCCAAGCTAACTCTATTGAAACATAGAGAGAAACAAAGGTCCACCACTTGTCCAAGCTAGGCTCCATTGAAACATGGAGAGAAGGATGCTCCACCATTTTTCGAAGCTAACTCTATTGGAACATGAGGGGTTTACGTTCAAGGTCCACCACTTGTCCAAGCTATTACCGCTAGTAGCATCAGTGGTTTTGTCTCAAGATTGATCACTTTTTCACTCTATGTCATTATATTAAGAATATTAGGGTGTTAAGGTCCACCACTTGTCCAACCTATAAGGCTATATCTTAAAGGTTATTCTTTCTTACCACTTGGAGTGACCATGACAGGTTTTACATGGGGGTTTGGTTCCAAGGTCCACCACTTGTCCAAGTTAACTCTATTGAATCATAGAGAGAAGCAAAGGTCCACCACTTGTCCAAGCTAGGGTCCATTGAAACATGAAGAGAAGGATGCTCCACCATTTGTCCAAGATACACTACATTGAAACATAAAGAGAAGCAAGGTGCACCATGTCTCCAAGATGCTAGGCTTCATCGAAATACCTTAAACCCACGATATTTTGTACATGGGGGATTTACATTCAAGGTCCACCGCTTGTCCAAGCTATTATCGCTAGTAGCATGAGTGGTTTTGTCTCCATATTCACCACTTTTCCACTCTATGTCATTGTATTAAGAATATGTGGGTGTTAAGTTCCACCACTTGTCCAACCTATAAGGCTACATCTTAAAGGTTATTCTTTCTTACCACTTGGAGTGACCATGATAGGTTTTACATGGGGGTTGGGTTCCAAGGTCCACCACTTCTCCAAGCTAACTCTATTGAAACATAGAGAGAAGCAAAGGTCCACCACTTGTCCAAGCTAGGGTCCATTGAAACATGGAGAGAAGGATACTCCACCATTTCTCCAAGAATGACTCCATTGAAACATGAAGAGAAGCAAGCTGCACCATGTCTCCAAGATGCTAGGCTCCATCGAAATACATTAAACCCACGATATTTCGTAGATGAGGGGTTTACATTCAAGGTCTACCACTTGTCCAAGCTATTATTTCTAGTAACCTGAGTGGTTTGGTCTCAAGATTCACCACTTTTATTAGGAATATGTGGGTGTTAAGTTCCACCACTTGTCCAACCTATAAGGCTACATCTTAAAGGTTATTCTTTCTTACCACTTGGTGTGACCATGATAGGTTTTACATGGGGGTTTGGTTCCAAGGTCCACCACTTGTCCAAGCTAACTCTATTGAAACATAGAGAGAAACAAAGGTCCAACACTTGTCCAAGCTAGGCTCCATTGAAACATGGAGAGAAGGATGCTCCACCATTTGTCGAAGCTAACTCTATTGAAACATGGGGGGTTTACGTTCAAGGTCCACCACTTGTCCAAGCTATTACCGCTAGTAGCATGAGTGGTTTTGTCTCAAGATTCACCACTTTTTGACACTGTCATTATATTAAGAATATTAGGGTGTTAAGGTCCACCACTTGTCCAATCTATAAGGCTATATCTTAAAGGTTATTATTTCTTACCACTTGGAGTGACCATGATAGGTTTTACATGGGGGTTTGGTTCCAAGGTCCACCACTTGTCCAAGTTAACTCTATTGAATCATAGAGAGAAGCAAAGGTCCACCACTTGTCCAAGCTAGGGTCCATTGAAACATGGAGAGAAGGTTGCTCCACCATTTGTCCAAGATAGACTACATTGAAACATGAAGAGAAGCAAGGTGCACCATATCTCCAAGATGCTAGGCTTCATCGAAATACCTTAAACCCACGATATTTTGTACATGGGAGGTTTACATTCAAGGGCCACCACTTGTACAACCTATTATCGCTAGTAGCATGAATGGTTTTGTCTCAAGATTCACCACTTTTCCACTCTATGTCATTGTATTAAGAATATGTGGGTGTTAAGGTCCACCACTTGTCCAACCTATAAGGCTATATCTTAAAGGTTATTCTTTCTTACCACTTGGAGTGACCATGATAGGTTTTACATGGGGGTTTGGTTCCAAGGTCCACCACTTGTCCAAGCTAACTCTATTGAAACATAGAGAGAAGCAAAGGTCCACCACTTGTCCAAGCTAGGGTCCATTGAAACATGGAGAGAAGGATGCTCCACCATTTGTCCAAGATAGGCTCCATTGAAACATGAAGAGAAGCAAGCTTCATCATGTATCCAAGATGGTAGGCTCCATCGAAATGCCTTAAATCCATGATATTTCGTAGATAGGGGGTTTACTTTCAAGGTCCACCACTTGTCCAAGCTATTATCGCTAGTAGGGATAGCCGTTTTTCGGCTCTTTGTAATTGCCACAGTGAGTTACCTCACCCTACCAAAATCACCCAAACACTGTGGCTATCCCTACCATTTCACTGTACATAGGCGTGCGTGAGTCACGGGACTTTTCCCATATCTCCTTACTGAAATAAAAAACCCTCAATTAGCTAGGCATTGGGCTAGTTGAGCCAAAAAAATAAAAAATATAAAAAATATAAAAAATATAAGTATATTATGGCCCATGCGTATGTAAATATTTCTTTGTATATAGGGCCTAAATAAAAGATTTTTTCATAATTATTTTGGTATTTATTTAAATATTTTTACCTAGGTGTGTGTTATTTATGCTCTGTACATTGTCTCACCATTACCACAATTTTTCTTACCATTTTTCATACTCTTTATTCCATATAGAAATTTTTTCATGTAAGCTTCTCTTATATTTGGTGTAACTCCACCCCAACAAAAATCCAAAAAAACTAGTTTTATTTATGTGTATATTTTTTCACTATTGTGATTTTTCCCTTCCTACATCTATTTTGTTTTTTTTTTTCCTAAAAAATTAGAACACCAAAAATATTTATCTTTTTATGGTAGCCTCATAATGAGAGAGATTTCTTTTGACCCCTTTATATTTTTTCCACTTATATTATTTATATTTGACATGTACATATTTTTTAGACCCCTCAATATTTGATTTTCTTAGTTGTACTATTCACTTATATCATGATCTCAACAATATCTTCAATTATAGATCTACCAAATAAGGTCAAGGGTAGGTGGCATGCATACATGCACTATGGAGGGCTCACTCTTGGAGGTATTCAAAAGAATCATCCAAAGAAGGACCCCACAAAGACCTTGTGCAGTGGAAACAAACGGTCGGTTTTGCTGAATTTTTAAAGTTCACTTGCTCTCCAAATTTGAAAAGGTGATACATACAAAAGTTGTAGCTCGTGGGGTGAACTTTTGCCTCAAATTTTTTCATATTGTTTTGAGCTACGAGCTGTGAGCTATGATTTTATTAGTGGACCCCAGTTTTCCCATGCTATGCAGCCACACTCTCTCTTCCACTTTATCATTTTCCTCTTTCACACACACTTCTCCACTCATCATCCCCACCTCTCTCACCACTCCTCTCTGCACCCTACTCACCTTCTCCTCAACCTTGAAGAATAAGAGAAACCATGGTGAACTCATACCTCCCACACACAATTCCATTCCAAAATTGACCACCTAGTCTCATTTTTCCTCCTCCAAATTACCCATATCTATCAAAAAAACCACAAAATTCAGCCTCTTCTCTTAAAAGACAGCATCATGGTGGTTGATTACTCAGCTTCAATTACCTTGTCTCTCAAAGAAGGTCAAGAGTGGAGAAAAAATGTACCGTCAAAGCTAGTGGACCGTCAACAAGCGTCAAAATTGGCCCTACTCAAGACACTTGGAGCATCAATCTTGTAAGAAATCCACCTTTTCTTACCTCTTAAGAGTTTTTCTTCCTTATTTGTATCCTACATGGATACTCCCATTGTAAATATCCAATTCCATTTGTAAATTAATACTAACTCTACTAACACTAACCCACTATGAAAAGTCCTATCACCTCCATTTCTCTCCTCTCTCTTTCCCCACCAACTTCTTGATAATTCCAAGCAAATTAGATAAATTGCTGAAAATCTAACCCAACCATAGTTAGAGGAGTAACCCTAGCCTTCAAAGTTGCTATAAAAGGAGGGTGTAGCTAGCACAAAAGGGGGGCCATAAGCAAGAGCACTATGCTATAGCTTGAGAAGCCAAGCTCAACCTCTCTAGAAGGAGCTCTTGAGTGGAAGCTCATTGTCTTATGCATGTGCATGTGTTGTAATAGGAGATTAGCAAGGGAACTCTATGCCATTGTAAGAGAGAGAGTGATCACTCAATTGAGAGTAGGAAATCTATCATTTCTCCTACTAGTGTAAGCCCAACATTTGCTGAATCAAGGAGGGTGGATTTGGACTAAGCTTGGATACTTTGTCTCTCTTCCCACGTGAAGTAATGGACAACAATGATGTGTAAGTGTCTTGGTGTTTTTTTTGTTAAGTTCTTGATAGCTTGTCTCTAGCGTTGTCATCAATTTAGCCATAAATCCCACATACTGTAAGAGGGCGACAGGGTGGAGAGGACTCCCCTGGCCTTAAGACAGTGAGTGGGGTGGCTTTTCTTGTGATGTGTTGTGGTGTAATTTACTCAAGCTATGTTGAACAAATACTAATATCACTTTGATTGGTCATGACAGATTTGTAAGAAGGTATTAGTGCAATAAACACCCCCTCCCCCTTCTCTCTCTTTCTTACATATATAATTGTGTTTGCTTGATCATTGCCGATACGTTTCAAAGCAGCCCGAGCACTCTCTCTCTCTCTCTCTCTCTCTCTCTCTCTCTCTCTCTCTCTCTCTCTCTCTCTCTCTCTCTCTCTCTCTCTCTCTCTCTCTCTCTTTACGCGTCCTAGTTCGCATCCAAAACTAGGTGGTGCCCCAAATTTGTGTAGGGTTAGGTTGCGGGTTTGTGTGTGTGTTTGTTGTTTTTCCAACCCCAACCCAATTGAGCAGCACGGGAGCCTTGAAGGGTGTCTAGAGGTTGCTCTTCTTGTTGCCCGCCCCGGACCTAGTATTTAAGCTACTATAAAAGGAATTCTCATGAAATCATCGCTTGACTTATTTACTTTTCTTTGACCCCCCAAAGTCTTTTCATAGTGATTCAATTTTGATGTGCATGCTTGTTTTGTATGCCTTGGGTTTTTTGCTTTTCAAGGAAAAGCACCCACACTATGAACCTCTAGGGCTCTAGTACCATAGGCGATACATGTGAGTGGAGTACCAAATCAATCTGAGGTTTCTCTTCCAGAATAAGATTTTACATTGTGGCACTTTGATTTGTTTGTTTGTTCATTTTCAACATTTTAATTTTGTAACTTTGGGGGGTCATATAACACTGTTACCCTTCCCAGGCTCATTACATTAGTAGCCATTCTGACTATATGTTCCCGACCTACCAAAAAGGCCTTATGCATACTTACCTTGATTGCTCATATCTTTCTGTCAAACGACCTACGATTCAAACGATTCATCATTTGGAAATTTGGTCGCCAAATGATTTTTAATCTATAGTTTTGATCCCTCATAGGCTGGCCCAAAATTTGACAATTGCCAAACATTTCCATATTTTCCATGTCTGAAGCCTTTACTTTGTAGATTCAGGGTTTGCTTTCAGAACTCAATTTCGTCTGTCCTGGCTCAGTTTATTATTTTTTAGCTTTTTAATTTTTTTTCATAAAATTAAAAGAAAATTACCAATAATTATTATGATTTGGTAAAAATTTTGCCAAAATTATTATGCTTACTCATATATACATCATCTCAATGTAGCATTTAACTTTTCATGAATTTTGCAATACGGCTTAGTAATATGCCTAAAAGAGCTCATGAAAAGGCAAATAATTAGCAAGGAAAGGAAACATTGTATACAAAATTATGAGCATCTTGCTGCTAGTTCATGTTATTTTCCCCTTCCCATTCGGAGTCGTCTTTGATAAAGATTTGATGTGGTGCATGGTTGCAAACTATGTGTCTATGCAAGGCCATGTAATATGGCTCTATTATCCAAATTGAAGAGATGCATGGGGTAACAACGTGTTGTGCAAGATGTGGGTTCTGAATTATTTTTTTAGTGGCTATTGTTGGCGAGGTTTGTTTGAAGTTACAAGGCCCAAATAAAAGATTTTGAAGATGGCACGCTGGGGGCTGGTAACCTTGACAAGATATCCTATTTAGTTGGTTTGTTTTGTTTCCGAATCCATTTGAGTTTCTGTAATGGGTAGCATGGAGACTCTGATAAATTGTGTTGGCTATGTTGTTTTGGTCTCCATTGTCATGTGGTTGTTTCTTGGTGCTTGTGGGTGGTTTTGATTGGCTTTGATATCTTAAGAGTTTTGGCCGATTTTTGTTATGTTGGAGGAACAGGCTTTGTGTTTGTAGAAGCACTAGGAAGGGAATGGGGTCTAAGGGGGCCTCTTTATTTGCCATGGGATAAAAAAGGAGATTATGGAAGGGGTAAATGGGTGGATGCCACATCGACTAAAATGGTGGGTATGGCAGGGCCTAAAAGTAAGTGGTCAAACTTGTACTCTTTTATAAAATATTAAGAGAATCTCTCATAAATTCAAAAAATTGAACTTTTCTCTAAGTAGTTGAGTAAATACCAATCCTTTCTCTCTCTAGTGGCTATCAGTTTCTCCCCCCACTCTCCTGAAAAGGGGTCTCTCCAAAAACATATTGATCATTCCCTCCCTCTCTCTCTCTATTGTGCCATCTCTCACTTCTCTTCACTTCACCTTGCAAGAGTTGTTTCTCTTTCCTTCATTTCAATTTTCCCTCCCAAAAGCTCTGCAGCAGAAGTTTGAACCTCCTTTCCCTCCTCAAGCTTACTGCATTCTCCTCAAGCTCGTTGGATTCTCCTCAAGATGAAGTTCTCCATTTCTCAATGATCCTCACTAAACACATCTACCTAAAGATGAATATATGTAGCATATCTTTCTTCTAGATCATCCCTCTTTCTTTCATCAATAGGTTTCCTGCTTCCTCTCCATTGTGCTCTCTAGAGAGGATCTACTTTCCTCTCAAGATTTGCAACATTATCTTCCCCATTAAGCCAACAAACAGGTGGATCAGTATAGTAGTAAGTGGCATCCTTTGCCTTTGTGTACCATCAAGAATCTTGCTCTATACAGCTGAGAACATGGATGTGCAATGTCTGATCATAAGTGTTTGTCTACAAGTTGTGCCACTATTCCCCATGACATGGTTCTGGTCTTGCTTGTGCTTGAGGGGCATGGAGAAGGGAAAATCAAAGGAAAAGGCCAACCAAAAACCTCATGTAACCATTGTGGAGGAATCAAATGAATTTATTGAAGAGGTTGATGAGGAAGCTGAAGCATCTATGGTACTCATCCTCCTGCAAGATCCCAACTCCACTAGGGAGAAAGATCGGATGATAGAGGGAGATGAGGTGTTGGAGAAAGTTCCTGACCTCCAAATTCTCACTTTGTATGCAGTGGTGGTGGCCCGGGGAGGTCACCTAATAAAAATGTAACCTATCACGTGAGTTCAACAGAAGGGTATTTAAAGTTCTTGAAACTTACAGAAATATATATACAGAAGGGCATTGTTTTTTCAAATTTGAAAAAAAATTACAGATTTAAAAAGAAAAGGGTACATTATATTCTTAACAAAATTCACAAATAAGGGGTTTTACAAACGTGTCTTGAACGCACGTGATATGGCAGTTTTACACATAGTGAACCCCCCGAGGGTGGTGGATGGTCATCACTTCTTGTTCCTTGATGACATTGCAAAGACACTAGAACTCAAAGAAGATGAGTCGCTCTCAGTGCTCGCTATCTATGCGGGCATGAAAGATCCCAGTGGAAAGCAAGATAAGGTCAACTTTCAAATTGACTTTGAAGACCAAGGTCTTCCACCAAGCCTTTCATTCCTCCCTAGTGAAAACAAACAAAATTTGGTACAACCCGTGGCAATTACACTTATGGAAATCAAATCATGTGCCTCATTTTATGAAAGCATCCCGGAAAGTTCTTTTCATCCACACAAACCATTGATCATTATGGGTGGAGAATATCGCTCTAGCATCGGCCTTACAAGGAAAACTCTTGAAGACATGGATGAAGAAACTGAGGTAACCACTTTTTAACCTTATCGATAGTCTATTGTACCATATAGCAACTGTTGAAGTTGTTTAAAATGTTTTTCAGACTGCATACCATGTTGATAAGTTTGCAATGCGTACTAGAGGTTCGTGCAACGTTCCTACGGGTAGAGATAGCTCCCTGTGGCACTACCTTGGCCATCTTGGGCCATCCGTTCTTTGAGTTTCTCACATAGAGTTCTCCAAGCATGGTTCTATGGAGCCGCCCAAGTGCAAAGCATTAAGTGCCATCCTTGCTGAAGATTCCCTTGCCCTTAATGCTCGCAAGTGTATCTCGGTGGATCGAGAGGCGGCATTGCATGCCTATACAGGAAAGCACCCTGGGTCAGTCCTCTCCCATTGTGCCTTAAGCCTAGGTCAAGGGGTGAAAAACCCAGAGGATATTGTCAAAACCTTTGGCATCAAGTCTGCCATTCGTCCTATACCTACATATGTAATTTACAAGAAAAAAAACCAGCCATGCATTAGGAAGAGAATGGGGTCTAAGAGGGCCTCTTTATTTGGCAATTTAGGGAAGTAAAACCTCTCCTATCAAGAAAGCAATGAAAGGACAACTTTTTAATTCAAACAGGCAAGACAGCTAGTTTATTTGAATTCAAATTTCCCCCCCAACTAAAATTTAAAATCTAGCGGGTAAAAACATATTATGTAACATATCTATGAAAAGAGCTTGGCATGTAGACTATGGATCTATAATCTCCTCTCAAATCGAAGATTGTATGTAGGAGTTATGGAGGGACAAAAATCATAAAGTTGTCCCCCTTTTTGAGAGGAAAAACTGCATCCTTTGACCACTCTTACACCTCTCTTACACACCCACCATTCTTTCACACATGGCATGCATCTATTTGTCAAGATGTTAATCACCTCCATAATCTCATGGAAATAAAGAGGCCCTCATAGACCCCATCCTCTTCCTAATGATGTAATATCCAAAGCAATATACAATAATTTTGTCCTTTGTATTTTTTGGTCACTTCCTGTACTTTTTTTTTCTATTGCACATATTGGCCAATAAATCGTTTTTTTTTCAACGCATTCACACCTCCTCAACCATCCAAGCACCCGCCAGAGATGTGGGACTATATCAATGAACATTTTGCAAAATGGACCCATTTTGGGTGCGTATGGAGGTCGTGGGACCGCCAAAATGCAAGACAATGACCAGCAGCGTCACACGGGCCAAAAAAAGTCCATGTGCGCCACAACACGCATGAACTCAAAACTGGCCCATATGCGCCATGGTGCACAAGGCCTTTTTTTGGCCCGTGCGGTGTCACTAATCATTGTCGTGCATTTTGGTGGTCCTACGGACTCCGTACGCACCCAAAATGGCTCCGCTTTGCAAAATGTTCACTGATAGGTGTCCCACGTCAGCGGATGCTTGGATGGTCGAGGAGGTGAAATATAACAACTCGATTCAAATATTTCAACAGCAGAAAGTACACAATTAGCTATTAGAGTTACACCGAATGGTAGAAAATCGACTCATTCATATAATATGGAAAGATTACAAATCTCATGAATAGAGGTTACATAGGGAGACTAATTCTTATGGACGCACCCTTCATTCTTTAGATTGATTGTTAGAGTTGGATTTGTATTTTTTAGAGTAACTTGCTTAGTATGCACCATACAAGATATGCCATTTGGAACAACTGCACCAAAATGTTCTCAATGACATTCTGTAAGGCCAATAGAGCTGCACGCTAGATACGTGTAACAGAATCTGAATATTTGTCCATTATTTATCTTACCACCCAAGAGAAAGCTACCTTTGGTATTATTGGCTCGGTGCTATTTTGATATTCTTGGATCTCACGTAGAGCAATTGTGCCAGGCTTCCATTGTTGTTTCTTATGTGCTGTTGGCGGTGGTGGAGGAGCCGCTTGTCTGGTCCATTAATGAGGGTCATTCTTGTACTTTTTCCTCCTCTCTTCTTGGGTTTGTTGCTCTTCAGGTGTGAGCTTGTCCTTTTTCTTTTTTGCACATTGTTTTTCTCTTTGAGGAGTTTTTGAAGGTATGGAGCTCCCAGCCTTTGCTTATTGGGCGGCCTGAGCTCTATCCTCTTCCGCTCTCCTCTCTACCTCTACTCGTGCTTGTCAATTAGCCAAGTGGGCTCTCTCAGCCTCGGCTCTCTGCCATTTATCTTTATCTCTCTGTCTTCTTTGTTATTTATGCAACCTCTGTGCTTCTCTATCAGCTGCCTCTTTCTTTTCTAGATTTCTCATTCTCTTCCTCCTCTTGGCACCTGGTATTACTTTGATCACCCTTTGTTTGATCCGTGGGGGGCATTTTTGTGGCATAGTAGCGGTTTCTAGAGCTCCAGGTGAAATCGTTGCTTGAGCTTTAGGCGTTTCCATTGCTTGAGCTCCAGATGTTGCAGTTGCTTGAGCTCCAGGTCCTGTTCCTTGTGTTGGTCTGTTTAGAGCTTCGAATGGTCCGAGATCCGACAGAGGTGTGCACTTCGCATGATGTAGTGGTTAGAGATCACCAAAAATCTACCGCATGGTGTTCTGATCCTCTGTAGTCGAAGGTTGGGAGTGCGGTTGGGTGTTCAGATTTGGTTGTTGTGTTGGGTTATCCACTTGTGTTTGAGGATGTGCATTTGAAGCGGTGGATTCTGTATGAGGTGCTGGTTGCAGATTTTCAATGTTGTAAGTGGCGGTGGTGTCATGGTTGTGCGTGGTGGTGTGCTTTTGTGTATCGTCCATGTTGTGCAAGCTATGAGTGCGTGTACGTTTGGGCTTGAGAGGATCTTCTAAAATGTGCAAACAAGAAATGAACTTTAAGTTGTGAGTTTTGACTTATAGAATACTTAAACTTTTTAAAAGAAATTAAAAACTCAATAAAATCACTTAAAATTATAAAAGACTCCAAAATAGACCAAACTTGACCCATGGGACAAATAATTGTTGCCTTTACAAATCACTTTGCATGATAATGCATGTTTACAAAAGAAATGGTTAGTGTCAAAAAACAAATTCCACCCAGCACCTACCATCACGCTGCCTTGTCTCCAACCAGTGTCGAAATCGATCTTTTGCACTCAAAGCATGATATGATTGTGATTGCCTCAAGGTAACCACTTTTTTTATTCTACATTTCAAACTTCTTTGTTCTCTTGTCTTCTTTCTCTCTCTCTCTGCTAAAACTCTGTAGAACCAATTGAACATCTCGGAAAGGGCATTGCTCTTTTTTCTTCCACCTCCATGTCGTGTATTTTTAAATTACACTACTTTTTCTTGATAGTGTGAGCGCTCCATTCCTTGGCATTACCAAATAAATAAATGATCCCCATTGATGAATGTGGATTTGGCCCTATCTTTTAGGTGCTATCTTGATTTGATTGTAGCCACTATATCCATCCATAAAATTGTACATTTTGTGGCCTCCAATCTTATCTAGTAACATGTCTGTGAAGGATAGTGAAAAGGGTCCTTGACAGTTTGAGAATTTGACTTCTGTAGTCCACACATACCATCAACTTTTCATTATTTTTAGGGACTTCCACTATTGGAAACAGCCAGTTTTACTGCTTGCTACCTTTGTTATGAACCTTGCCTTAAAAAGATTGTCTATCTCCTTTCTTGGCATAGTTGGGATTCATCACGTACCTTTATAATTTGTCTGTTATGGCATCACGCTTCAGTGGTATCCTATGCTGGCACACTTTTGGATCTACTCCTTTTAAATCAATATGTTCCCATGGAAATACATCCTTGTATTTCTAGAATAGTGTCTTTGCTTTCTCCTTGGTCTCTTGCTTTAGATGTTAACTGATTTTAATCATTTGAGGGTTTTCCTTTGAGCCAAGATTCCACTCTTCGACTTATTGATTGTCTGGGAGCAACCAGTTTGGGCATCCTCCCTTTCTTTTAGCCAGTGACTTAGCTTCTTTCTCAATTATAATACTAGCAACATAGTTGTTGAAGGGATTCGCTAACTCCATTAATCCATTTGGAATATCTCTTTCCTCCATTTTTTAGTTTCCCTCATCAAAATTTACTTGACTTCTTTTCCCCTCTAGTCTGAAATCAAATTTGTCTAGTGCTGGTTGTTCTGGTGGCCGACCATCTAGCTGGACCAATCTTTCCTCAGATTTCAGCTCAATAAACTGGCGTGAGTACTATTTTCTTTGTCTCTTAGCCTACTCCTTGTCCATCAGCACAACACTCAGATCTATTTCTGTTAGTGGAAAGAGGTTCATTGAATAAAGCATTCTCTCTATCTTCTTTGTTTCATATTTCTTGCACAAATCTTTTGGTCTTAAGGTTTTCTTCCAGCTTATTGTGTTTTATGTCTTTATTTGAATTCTCTTGTTGGTCCCTTGAATTGTCAATGTTTGGTTGGCATAATCATGTATGGATCCAGCAGTTCTTAACCATGGCCTGCCCAAAAACATTCAATATGTTCCATGTACATATAAGACTAAGAAGACGGCTTTGAACTTTTCCTTGCCCACTATGATCTGTATATTCTTAAAAATAAGTTGGTAGCCTGAACCACCCTATGGTCAACCATTTTGACACAAATGGTGTTGGTTTTAAGTCATTAATTCCCAATTTTTGTCTTAAATGTTCTCCAAGTATAACGGCACGAGCTCCCCATCTAGTATCACACATGATAGTGGTTCCCACTACTTTCTCAACTTACAGCCAACCTAAATTACTGGAACCCATTCATCTCTAATGGCCACCACGTCTACTCCTCCTGCTTTAGTCTATGGTTTTCTCTTTTGTCTAATAAACTTTGCAGCCTCTGGTAATGTGCGTCTAATGTCATCCAGCTTCACCATCAGCTTTTGAATGCATTCACAAACCTTCATATAAATTCCATCTTATTCATTTCTGGAGCTACAATTTGAACTATAATATATGTCTTCTTGGTTGTCTTCCTAGTTCCTTTCAATCATCTTCCATTGTCTAGCTGATGGTTGAACCTGAGATGGATCCCTTGATTGGTCCTTCATCAATTTAGTGGATCTAGCCTTGGACAAGTCTAATTTGACTTGTCATGTCTCATTTACCAGAATCTACATTGTAATGATTATGGAATCATTCCGTCCACGTGCTACTCATAGCCGTTTCTCGGCTCTCTGTAATTGCCATAGTGAGTTATCTCACCCTATCAAATCACTCAAACACCGTGGTTACCCTCACCCTTTCACTGTATATAGGTGCGTGTCAGTTAGGGGACTTTTCCCATATCTCCTTACTGAAATAAAAAACCCTCAATTAGCTAGGCATTGGGCTAGTTGAGCCAAAAAAATAAAAAATATAAGTATATTATGGCCCATGCGTATGTAAATATTTCTTTGTATATAGGGCCTAAATAAAAGATTTTTTCATAATTATTTTGGTATTTATTTAAATATTTCTACCTAGGTGTGTGTTATTTATGCTCTGTACATTGCCTCACCATTACCACAATTTTTCTCACCATTTTTCATACTCTTTATTCCATATAGAAATATTTTCATGTAAGCTTCTCTTATATTTGGTGTAACTCCACCCCAACAAAAATCCAAAAAAACTAGTTTTATTTATGTGTATATTTTTTCACTATTGTGATTTTTCCCTTCCTACATCTATTTTGTTTTTTTTCTAAAAAATTAGAACACCAAAAATATTTATCTTTTTATGGTAGCCTCATAATGAGAGATATTTCTTTTGACCCCTTTATATTTTTTCCACTTATATTATTTATATTTGACATGTACATATTTTTTAGACCCCTCAATATTTGATTTTCTTAGTTGTACTATTCACTTATATCATGATCTCAACAATATCTTCAATTATAGACCTACCAAATAAGGTCAAGGGTAGGTGGCATGCATACATGCACTATGGAGGGCTCACTCTTGGAGGTATTCAAAAGAATCATCCAAAGAAGGACCCCACAAGGACCTTGTGCAGTGGAAACAAACGGTCGGTTTTGCTAAATTTTTAAAGTTCACTTGCTCTCCAAATTTGAAAAGGTGATACATACAAAAGTTGTAGCTCGTGGGGTGAACTTTTGCCTCAAATTTTTTCATATTTTTTTGAGCTACGAGCTGTGAGCTATGATTTTATTAGTGGACCCCAGTTTTCCCATGCTATGCAGCCACACTCTCTCTTCCACTTTATCATTTTCCTCTTTCACACACACTTCTCCACTCATCATCCCCACCTCTCTGCACCCTACTCACCTTCTCCTCAACCTTGAAGAATAAGAGAAACCATGGTGAACTCATACCTCACACACACAATTCCATTCCAAAATTGACCACTTAGTCTCATTTTTCCTCCTCCAAATTACCCATATCTATCAAAAAACCACAAAATTCAGCCTCTTCTCTTAAAAGACAGCATCATGGTGGTTGATTACTCAGCTTCAATTACCTTGTCTCTCAAGGAAGGTCAAGAGTGGAGAAAAAATGTACCGTCAAAGCTAGTGGACCGTCAACAAGCGTCAAAATTGGCCCTACTCAAGACACTTGGAGCATCAACCTTGTAAGAAATCCACCTTTTCTTACCTCTTAAGAGTTTTTCTTCCATATTTGTATCCTACATGGATACTCCCATTGTAAATATCCAATTCCATTTGTAAATTAATACTAACTCTACTAACACTAACCCACTATGAAAAGTCCTATCACGTCCATTTCTCTCCTCTCTCTTTCCCCACCAACTTCTTGATAACTCCAAGCAAAAGAAATTAGATAAATTGCTGAAAATCTAACCCAACCATGGTTAGAGGAGTAACCCTAGCCTTCAAAATTTCAATAAAAGGAGGGTATAGCTAGCACAAAAAAGGGGAGCCATAAGCAAGAGCACTATGCTATAGCTTGAGAATCCAAGCTCAACCTCTCTAGAAGGAGCTCTTGAATGGAAGCTCATTGTCTTATGCATGTGCATGTGTTGTAATAGGGGATTAGCAAGGGAACTCTATGCCATTGTAAGAGAGAGAGTGATCATTCAATTGAGAGTAGGAAATCTATCATTTCTCCTACTAGTGTAAGCCCAACATTTGCTGAATCAAGGAGGGTGGATTTGGACTAAGCTTGGATACTTTGTCTCCCTTCCAACGTGAAGTAATGGACAACAATGATGCGTAAGTGTCTTGGTGTTTTTTGTTAAGTTCTTGATAGCTTGTCTCTGGTGTTGTCATCAATCTAGCCATAAATCCCACATACTGTAAGAGGGCGACAGGGTGGAGAGGACTCCCCTGGCCTTAAGACAGTGATTGGGGTGGCTTTTCTTGTGATGTGTTGTGGTGAAATTTACGCAAGCTATGTTGAGCAAATACTAATCTCACTTTGATTTGTCATGACAGATTTGTAAGAAGGTATTAATGCAACAAGCACCCCCTCCCCCTTTCTCTCTCTTTCTTAAATATATAGTTGTGTTTGCTTGATCATTGCCGATACGTTTCAAAGCAGCCCGAGCTCTCTCTCTCTCTCTCTCTCTCTCTCTCTCTCTCTCTCTCTCTCTCTCTCTCTCTCTCTCTCTCTCTCTCTCTCTCTCTCTCTCTACGCGTCCTAGTTCCCATCCAAAACTAGGTGGTGCCCCAAATTTGTGTAGAGTTAGGTTGCGGGTTTGTGTGTGTGTTTGTTGTTTTTTCCAACCCCAACCCAATTGAGCAACATGGGAGCCTAGAAGAGTGCTTGGAGGACACTCTTCTTGTTGCCTGCCCGAGACCGCCTCAAATTGGTGCCCCCACTGAGGACAACAACTCGTGTATGTTTTTGTGTAGGATCAAGTTTTAGCATAGTCAAGTAGTTTGCATGAATCACGAGAGTTTGTATGATCCTTTCATTCCCATTGCAAGGCAAAAGATACACGTAATTGTTAGTACTAAGTTGCAATTTCAACGGGTAATTCGTAGGATTTTAGGTCCTCTTAGGTTAGCCGAGATAAACACTTCGGTAAATCCTTTTATTTTGCCTCTCATTAGGTACGATATTAGCTTGGACGTCTATATTTTTGTGTTATTTAAAGCATTAGGACATGCATAGGCCATGGATAATGGCCCACGAATAGAGGTTTTTCCCTTTCATTTACTCCACACATTAGAATAAACGTTGCAATTAGTAGAAAGATCCATTTTCAACAACGAATGGTGTTCATGTTTGGTGCCCAAAGAGTAGGAGAAATTCTTGCATCACCAAACCCTGTCATTCTACCTCTCATCAACTACCACACTTCTTTTGATGTATATGTGTTCATTTTATTTTAAAATGAAGTGCAGCCCGGCAAAATAGTGTGTATGTTTGTTTTTTCTTTGTCCAAGTTGTTACAAGAAACAAAAAACGATCATTTGTTCTAACAGGGAATGTGTGTGCAGTGAAAGTTCAATCCTTAGAGATCTAGCTCTATTACCAATTGAGTTGCAGGAGCAAGTAGTAAGGCGTCTCCCTCATAACAAGAGGGTGGTGAAGTTAAGACGAAAGGTCCTACGCGTGGATTCCATTTTCCTCTTGTTGTTGGGCACTAAGGAAGACCGCGCATTCATCCAGCTAGTGTGTGCCCTAAGATTGGTAAATAGAGTGAAATTTGGCGTTTGGCGAGTGCATTTCACCATTGAGGAAGACTCTTCAGGAAACTTGCGGCCAGAGTTCATGCTTCATAGACTCACATTTGGTGAATTTTTCCCTCATTTGCATCTTATTAATAGTCTTCCTTTCGCTTTCAACAAAGGAGATAGGGAGCTATTCAGAGCTTGTCTTAATAAAGAGAGCATAGAGAAGATTGCAAATTTGTATAAATTCTCATCCTTCTCTACTTTCTATGACACTTTGTTCATAGAGACATTGTAAATCTCTTTATGCTTTGAATGATTTAACCATAATCCTAAGGTGTTTTTGTTCAGGAATTTTGTAGCACAAGTGGAGTCTTTAAATCTTGCAAACTTGATTGGACTTGATGAGGATGTTCTTTATGAAATTGTGAGAAGGTTGCCTCACTCCGACTGTGTGGAACTCGAAGGAAAGGAGCTCCTAGTCAATTGCTACTTTCTCACAGCCTTCGACGAGCATGAAGATCTAGTTTTTATACAAACCGCTTGTGCGTTGGGAATTGTAGAGCAAGTGAAATTTATCACTTGGGACGTGGTTGCTCTTTTGGATCCAGAAAATGAAGTTCTAGAGATTTCTGTTTATCGCCTTAGCTTTGAATAATTTCAACCCTTCTTAGAGCTCATCAATAGTCTACCTTTTTGTTTTGATCAAACAAATCGAGACCTCATTGAAGCTTGGATAGCTGAAGAAGAAAACCTAGAGTGGTATTTTCTTACTTCTTCATTTGCAGGCGAGTGGTTCTAAATCTCTATTGTATCCCTTATTGTAACTCGTGTTGTAATCTTTCATAATAATGGAGAGCCAACGCCAAATGTCTGGATATCCTCTTTTCTTTGGAGAGCCTGGAGAGGATGCAGAATTATTTTTAGCAAATTTCAAGATGTCTTGCCGTATCAAGAGGATAGTAACCGATCAAGAACGTGTAGAAATGTTTGAGGTGGTCCTTAGGAAAGATGCTAGTACTTGGTTTGACTCTTTGCCTGAGGAAGTTAAGGGGAATTACACAGAAGTTTTGAATCATTTTAAGAGATACTTCTTTGATCCCCAAAACACTTAAAAACTATGGCAAGACATTGTTTCTCATAAGCAAAAAGACTTAGATGACTACTACTTGTACAAGCAAGAGTTTCTATGTCTTTGGGCTCTATGGATACGAAATGTTGCTAACCCTGGTGATGGTGCAGAATTTTTAAAGAAGGAGAGGTTCATAGCCGGACTCTTTCCTGACCTTAAGGTAAAAGTTGAGGCGGGTGCACCTGCTACTTTTGATGCAGCGGAAACTAGGGCTGCTGAGAAGTATAGAAAACTCAAGTGCTTAAGGGGAGAGGTTCCAATAGAAGGTCTTAGACCCAAAGGTAAGTCACAAGAATCAACATCTAGAGAGCTTCCTGAGGTAACGGCTGAAGTGATTGAGAAGTTAAATGAACCTTTAAGCAGCCTGTCAATTCACCTTGCACAAGCTGTAGGTCCAAAGGGACGAGCAAAGAAGTCAGAAGAGAGAGACCCACGAACTAGGAGAGTCTTGCAATGTTGGAATTGCGGAGAGTCAGGACATGGGATGTATAATTGTCCTTGGCCCCGTGGAGAGCCAGGGAGACCTAACTTGAATTACCGAGTGATGAATGCAGGAGAAGGAGCTGGTCAACAACCAAGGCTTCTACAAAAGCCAAATGGACCAAGACCACCTCCACAAGGGGTAGAAGGAGTTCCACCTTTGCCAGATCCAAATGTGCATGTGGTAGAGGTGACAAATTCAAATGAGGCTGACATGGAAGCCAATGGCATTAAGCATGGCCGAGAAAAAGGCAAAGAGAAAGAAGGAGTCACGTCATAGAGTGACCATGGACAAGGCAAAAAGGCAAAGGAGACCAAGGAAACCAAGAGGACTCGACGTCGTATCAACCTCCAAGACTTCCCTCTTGGACATGGTATGGCTCCGTACAACTTGTTGGAAGATATGAGAGGTAAGGGTCCTGATATTTCATGGCCTCAATTTCTTGCATTATGTCCACAAGTTAGGAGGGATTTAACAAGGGCAGTTAGCACTAGGAGAAAGGTAAAAGAGAGTGTGCCTGTTGTAAAAATTTCACAAGCTGAAATGAATGAGGACATTACACCGGTGCTAGACTGTTACATCAAAGGAAGATTGGTTAGGAAAGGTCTAGTGGATGGGGGTGCACAAATTTGCATCATGACAGAGGGACTCATGCAAAGACTAGGCATGCACATCCAGAAGACACCTGAAATCAAAGTCAAGATGGCAAACAATACCAAGGCTAGGTGTGTAGGCATTTGTAAAGATGTCTTTGTAGAGGCCTTTGGCATTAAGAAAGCGGTGGATTTTTATGTTATGTCGACCAAGGGAAGTGGTTATCCATTTATCCTAGGAAGACCATGGCTAATGAAAATGCGAGCTTTGCAGGATTGGGAGAGTGGGAAATTAATTTGCAGGAATGACAATCATAAGAAGGTTGTCTTTGACATGAAGGAGCAACGACAAGAGGAGCTCCATGAAGAATCATCTCAAAGTGAGACGGAAGAAGGTTGGACCGATAGCACTTCAGAAGAAGAAAGTAGCGGCAGCATTACTGAAGAGGAGTCTTCCATCGAAGTCATGGGGGTAAGGTTTAAGCCAAGCAACCAAGAGACCTCTTGTCAAGGCTTGGAGGAGGTAGGTCCTCAAGAGAACGAAGGTGTTCAAGATGAAGGGATGCTGGAAGGTATGCTATCAACAACACTTACAAAGGATGAAAGAGAGGAGTTCAAATGTGTGCTAAGGAAGTTTCCTAGGCTTTTTGCTAAAGACTACACCGACGTGCGTGGGGTAGATGTTGTTCAACACAAGATTGAGTTAAAGCCTGAGGCCACACCTAAAGCTCAGAAGCTACGAAGGCTAGGAGTTATAAAAGAACAGGCTCTACTTAAGGAGGTAAGAAAGCTTCTAGCAGCAGGTTTCATTTATCCACTGGAGAATTCAGAGTGGGTCTCTCCTGTTGTTGTCACTCCTAAGAAAAATGGCAAGTGGAGGGTGTGTGTGGATTACCGTCCCCTCAATGAGGCAACAAAGAGAGATCACTTTCCCCTCCCATCCCAGGATGAGATACTAAATGAGGTAGCTGGTCATGAGAAGTACACTGTGTGCGATGGTTACTTAGGTTACTTTCAAATAGGGATTGCATTGGAGGATCAATTGAAAACAACCTTTATCACTCCTTGGGGTTGTTATTCTTTTAGAGTCATGCCATTTGGTCTGACAAATGCTCCTGCAACATTCCAACGTTTCATGAATATGGTGTTTCAAGCATTCTTTGGAAAGTCAATTAGGGTGTTCATTGATGATTTCTGTATTTATAGCTCAAAATCATTGCATCTACAAAGGGTAGAAGAAGGTTTAAAGAAGCTCTACGACATGGGAGGTCAACTCAACCCCGACAAGTGCCATATAGGTGAGGATGAAGTAATCTTGCTTGGTCATAAAGTTTCTTACAAAGGCATTGAAGTGGATCCTTCAAAGGCAAAGGCTCTTATTGAGCTACCATCACCCAAGAGTCTTAAGGAGGTCATCTCATTCATTCAAAAGGTGAAGTATATGTCACGCTTCATTCACTTAGCCTCGGAGTTACTTCACCCTTTGCAAAATTTGACACAACAAGTAGAATTTGCATGGTCTGATGAGCTTGAAGAGTACTTTTGTAACATTAAAGCCATTTTGTCAGAGCTACCAACACTCATGCCTCCTTGTTGGGAGTACACATTCTTTGTTAGCTCTAGTGCTAGGAAAGAAACAATTGGTGCAGTTTTGTTACAACAAGATCCCTATAGTACCACGATGCGGCCCATCTACTTTGCTAGTAGGGTCGTGAATGCTTTAGAGAGAGGCTACACGGAGACAGAACTCATGATGCTTTCTCTCATGTTTGCGATAAGGAAGTTTAGATCCTACTTGCTCCCAAAACCTTTTGTAATCCTCACCGCAGAGAATTTGTTCCCTTGGGTGTCATCTCAAATGAATCTTAGTACTAGGATCTCAAAGTGGATTATGGAGTTGCAAGAGTTTCAATACTCTTTCAAGGTAGAAGATAGTGTGCGTGCACAATTGGCAGGGATTCTCACTTATAGGGTGCATGAAAAGGAGATTAAGGTGCCTGAAGTAAAGACCCTAACATTGCCACCACCAAAAAGTATTCCTAATGCTTTTACCTTGTTCTTTGATGGAGCTTTTCGTCGAGCCACAGGAAAAGCAGGGGGGGGGCTAGTGTTGCTCAACCCAAGTGGAGAGGTGGTCATGAAAGAGAAGTTCAATCTACCAAGTTCAGCTAGCAACAATGAAGCAGAATATGACACACTACTTCATGGTTTAAAAATATGCATTGGCCATGGTATACAACATCTCATGGTAAAAGGGGATGCACTTCTCATTGTGAAGCAGATTTTAGGCATTTGGGCATGCAAAAATGAAAGAATAAGGGCCAAAGTTCATACCATCCGTAGGCTATTTAATCAATTTGAGGAGGTGCAATTATATCATATTCCTAGGAAACAAAATGAAGATGCTGATTTACTTGCACAACAAGCCGTTGCATGTGTAAAGAAAGAAGTGCAGGTCATCATGGTGGCGGCTGCTGTGAAGCAATCGAGGTACCACGGATTGGAGTCATTGGCTCCCATCATTGGCTACATTTTGGAGGATGAGTTTCCACCAGACTTCACAAAAGCTCAGAAGAGGAGACTCATGAAGAAGGCAAGCATGTATCTCTTTCTAAAAGGCTCCCTCTATCAAAGAGGGAAGGATAAAGTGTGCAAAAGAGTACCAACTATCGCGGAAATTCCAGCCATTCTAAAAGGTTTGCATGAAGAGGCATGTGGTGGTCATTTTTCCCAAGAATTAACTGTGAAGAAGATTTTTCTTGCGGGGTATGTTTGGCCAAGTCTGCATGTGGATGTCCAACATTGGTGTAAAATTTGTCACAATTGTCAGGTAAATGGGAATAGAAGATTGATTTATGGTCCAAGGCAAATTGTGCTTGCAAATGGACCCTTTGAAAAGTGGGGCATTGATGCTATGGGTCCTCTGCCTAGGACAAAAAATGGTAAACTCTACATTCTAGTGGCTGTAGACTATATGACTAGGTGGGTGGAAGCACAAAGTGTGGCAAAGGTAAATGAGAGAACAGTGAGCAAATTCGTCTACACTCACATTTGTTGTAGATTTGGCACACCTTTGGAGATTGTTTCTGATAATGGTCCAGGGTTTAGAAAGGGATTGCTCACAGAAGTCTGTGAAGAACTTCGCATTCTACATCGTCACAATACACCCTACTATCCCCAATCAAATGGTTTGGTAGAAAAAGCTAATGGTGTCATTGCAGGCATCATTAGAAAGATGGTGAAAAACAAGACAAAGTTGTGGGATGACTTCTTGGATGGTGCCTTGTGGGCGTATCGAACCACATATAGGGAAGCCACGGAGTTCACACCATTTCACTTGGTCTATAGTCAAGAGGCTTTACAGCCAATTGAACTAAACATTCCAACAATGCGACTTCATGGCAAATCAGCACAAGATGATCAAGAAGCATGGATGGATCGACTTCTTACCTTAGCTGAGCTTGAGTAGAAAAGAGAAGCAGCATACGAGTGCTATAAGAGGAAAGCCACACAGACAAAGGAGAAGCTTGACAAGAAACTGAAGGACAAAGGCATCAATGAAGGAGATCTTGTGCTAAGGTATGACAATCGACTCGATAATCGTTTTGATGCCAAATTTGAAACAAGATGGCAGGGGCCATACATAGTCAAGAAGGCTTTCAATTCAAGTTACTATCAACTTATGGACTTGAATGGGAAAGAGCACTCCAGGAAGATAAACGGCTATCGCTTGAAGCCTTACTTGAGTCGCCTTCTACCAAAGTATCTACCAGAGCAAAAGGCAACTATCCCATGTAAGTATTGTTCCATGAAGCATGAGTGTAACACAAACCAAAATTCCAAGGGGCCAAACAATGAAGATCTTGTCAAGGACTCTGAAGCACTCTCTTTGGAAAAGATTCTTTATGATGGTACATGAATATACCATCATCCTGGGGGAGGGCTAATGATAGCCATTTTTCGGCTCTCTGTAATTGCCATAGTGAGTTATCTCACCCTATCAAATCACTCAAACACTGTGGTTACCCTCACTCTTTCACTGTATATAGGTGTGTGTGAGTTAGGGGACTTTTCCCATATCTCCTTAATGAAATAAAAAACCCTCAATTAGCTAGTCATTGGGCTAGTTGAGCCAAAAAAATAAAAAATATAAAAAATATAAGTATATTATGGCCCATGCATATGTAAATATTTCTTTGTATATAGGGCCTAAATAAAAGATTTTTTCATAATTATTTTGGTATTTATTTAAATATTTCTACTTAGGTGTGTGTTATTTATGCTTTGTACATTGCCTCACCATTACCACAATTTTTCTTACCATTTTTCATACTCTTTATTCCATATAGAAATATTTTCATGTAAGCTTCTCTTATATTTGGTGTAACTCCACCCCTACAAAAATCCAAAAAAACTAGTTTTATTTATGTGTATATTTTTTCACTATTGTGATTTTTCCCTTCCTACATCTATTTTGTTTTTTTTCTAAAAAATTAGAACACCAAAAATATTTATCTTTTTATGGTAGCCTCATAATGAGAGATATTTCTTTTGACCCCTTTATATTTTTTCCACTTATATTATTTATATTTGACATGTACATATTTTTTAGACCCCTCAATATTTGATTTTCTTGGTTGTACTATTCACTTATATCATGATCTCAACAATATCTTCAATTATAGACCTACCAAATAAAGTCAAGGGTAGGTGGCATGCATACATGCACTATGGAGGGCTCACTCTTGGAGGTATTCAAAAGAATCATCCAAAGAAGGACCCCACAAAGACCTTGTGCAGTGGAAACAAACGGTCGGTTTTGCTGAATTTTTAAAGTTCACTTGCTCTCCAAATTTGAAAAGGTGATACATACAAAAGTTGTAGCTCGTGGGGTGAACTTTTGCCTCAAATTTTTTCATATTTTTTTGAGCTACGAGCTGTGAGCTATGATTTTATTAGTGGACCCCAGTTTTCCCATGCTATGCAGCCACACTCTCTCTTCCACTTTATCATTTTCCTCTTTCACACACACTTCTCCACTCATCATCCCCACCTCTCTCACCACTCCTCTCTGCACCCTACTCACCTTCTCCTCAACCTTGAAGAATAAGAGAAACCATGGTGAACTCATACCTCCCACACACAATTCCATTCCAAAATTGACCACCTAGTCTCATTTTTCCTCCTCCAAATTACCCATATCTATCAAAAAACCACAAAATTCAGCCTCTTCTCTTAAAAGATAGCATCATGGTGGTTGATTACTCAGCTTCAATTACCTTGTCTCTCAAGGAAGGTCAAGAGTGGAGAAAAAATGTACCGTCAAAGCTAGTGGACCGTCAACAAGCGTCAAAATTGGCCCTACTCAAGACACTTGGAGCATCAACCTTGTAACAAATCCACCTTTTCTTACCTCTTAAGAGTTTTTCTTCCATATTTGTATCCTACATGGATACTCCCATTGTAAATATCCAATTCCATTTGTAAATTAATACTAACTCTACTAACACTAACCCACTATGAAAAGTCCTATCACGTCCATTTCTCTCCTCTCTCTTTCCCCACCAACTTCTTGATAACTCCAAGCAAAAGAAATTAGATAAATTGCTGAAAATCTAACCCAACAATGGTTAGAGGAGTAACCCTAGCCTTCAAAATTGCTATAAAAGGAGGGTATAGCTAGCACAAAAAAGGGGGGCCATAAGCAAGAGCACTATGCTATAGCTTGAGAAGCCAAGCTCAACCTCTCTAGAAGGAGCTCTTGAGTGGAAGCTCATTGTCTTATGCATGTGCATGTGTTGTAATAGGGGATTAGCAAGGGAACTCTATGCCATTGTAAGAGAGAGAGTGATCATTCAATTGAGAGTAGGAAATCTATCATTTCTCCTACTAGTGTAAGCCCAACATTTGTTGAGTCAAGGAGGGTGGATTTGGACTAAGCTTGGATACTTTGTCTCCCTTCCAACGTGAAGTAATGGACAACAATGATGCGTAAGTGTCTTGGTGTTTTTTGTTAAGTTCTTGATAGCTTGTCTCTGGTGTTGTCATCAATCTAGCCATAAATCCCACATACTGTAAGAGGGCAACAGGGTGGAGAGGAGTCCCCTGGCCTTAAGACAGTGATTGGGGTGGCTTTTCTTGTGATGTGTTGTGGTGAAATTTATGCAAGCTATGTTGAACAAATACTAATCTCACTTTGATTTGTCATGACAGATTTGTAAGAAGGTATTAATGCAACAAGCACCCCCTCCCCCTTTCTCTCTCTTTCTTAAATATATAGTTGTGTTTGCTTGATCATTGCCGATACGTTTCAAAGCAGCCCGAGCACTCTCTCTCTCTCTCTCTCTCTCTCTCTCTCTCTCTCTCTCTCTCTCTCTCTCTCTCTCTACCTCTACCTCTACGCGTCCTAGTTCCCATCCAAAACTAGGTGGTGCCCCAAATTTGTGTAGGGTTAGGTTGCGGGTTTGTGTGTGTGTTTGTTGTTTTTTCCAACCCCAACCCAATTGAGCAGCATGGGAGCCTAGAAGAGTGCTTGGAGGCCACTCTTCTTGTTGCCCGCCCCAGACCGCCTCACTACCTTCTCACTCTGATGCTCTTACACCTTTAAAGACTAGGGTGGTAGTTTCTAAATCTTGCAAGCCTAAAAAAAAATTGTCTATTCTGGCGATTTCTTAGCCAAATTTTTAGTGATCTTATCTGCAAGTTCATGCTATTGCTACCATTCATCCACTGGTTGTTCCTTGCCCTTCACCTTCCATACTACCCTCTACTGCTCCCACTTCTTGGTTTTAGCAATTTGTTTTTCTCATTTTCATCTTGAATCTCTTCAATGATAATACCCTTGCTTCTGGTCACAACCGTGATTGGTGTTGGTTCTAGTGCCTTTTGGCCAAATACTTCTGGTTTCATAGCATCTGGGGACTAGGCTACAAAGTGACCATATTTTCTACACCAACACTTGAGGATTTGTTTGGAAAAATCTCCTTTGTCCCTACCCCTATCAGTACCTCCTTGGTACGTGCCCCTGCCAGTACAAGTACATGTGTTGGTCTCATTGTCCTTGGACCCATTGGTCCCATCTGATTTTGTTGTCTCAGGGTTAGTCAACGCAATCATTGACAGGTCCTTTCCCTTCTTAAAGTGATGAATTTTGATGTTAGAATTGGTCTAAAAGTGACCATAGGCTATACAGTAGGTACATTGTGAACACGTATGAGACTAATGATCTCTTGACCTCAAATTTGAGCAATAAATCTCCATCTTTGTAATTGAAGGTCTTGTCTTGGCTATTTCAGGAATCTGTTTTGACATTTCCTCCAATTTCTTGGTCCATGATTCCTTTTCATTCCCTTTGCCTTTGTCATATGTCTCACTTTCAGATGAACTTGAACTGGAACTAGATTCTGATTCTTCAGTTGTTGGCTAGCTATCACTGGCCTATCTCTTCTTGTGAACTTTCTCTTTCTTGGCATGTTGTTCTAGTCTTGTGACTTTCATAACGTTGGAGAGGATGGTCTTTGGAAACCCATATATTTTTGTGTGAATGATTAGGTAACAATGATTCCTTCATCCAAAGGTGTACACAGAGTGAAGAGAACCAAACAAGAAAAAGTAAAAAACAAAAGGTCGTGTTCTTGCTTTCAAAGTGACCGACAATGGCTAGATAGCTAAGGTTCAGCATGCGTACATGGCCAAGGACATGGTGTTAAACTTGGACAAACATCCCACACTATATTCTTACTATAAGGAATAGAAAATGTTATCTATTTGATACAATGAATTTATCATTCTCCCATTTTTCTTTCTCAATTTTTGATTCCATTTCAGATATCTTTCCTTCAACAGTTGTGGAGTGGCAGCTTGTAGTGGGACATTCAAAGCAATGCATCAGGTGACCAACAATAAGTTTGGCAGCACTGCAAGAAGACATCAATCAAATAGCTACTAATAGAAAACAAGGGGCCATCAAGCATAGATCATACTTCAGACTTACAGTTTACTTCTCCCATGGATACTTGACAGTGAATTCATAAATATAACATCTTTCTCCAAAAGATTGAAGATAATAAGTCTCCAATGTCCTCTACAAGAAAATAACAAATATCTAAGAATACAACAGGATATAAAATGTTCTTAGGAGTTAAGACTTACCCTTCAACATAGGGGTATATTATGTAATTCCAGGTTAGCATGTCAAATTCTTCAAAAAAACTTGAAAGGCTTCCTTGCTTGTTGAATAGGCACTGTGTCACTAGAGGATCAACATTTGCATAGCTATAGCCTCTGGAAGATCCCTCATAAGACACCTAAAGTCAAAGAAAATGCATCCCCCAATGAGTCCCTTGTAGATATGCACTAATAATTAGAAAAGGGGAAACACATACCTGAGACAGATAAAGAGCACAGTATCACCAACCTCAATGTTGGGGTTTTCAATAGCACATGATTCTCTAGAAAGTTTTCCTTCAACATGATGACAAATGAATAGTAGTATAAAAATGTAATCAAAGCTTTTGAGAGAATCAGGCAATATCTTAGTCAAAAAGGTACTTTTATAGTTTTCTTAAAATTGAGGGCTCAAGTGTACCTATTGATAACTATTTCAAGGTTTGAGGAGGAAGTGTGGTGTGCATTAGGGGGGGTGTCATGTGTGTTTCCTCTCAAAGAGAAAGTACAAACATCCATTACAAGAAAATATGAAAGATTTCGTGTCTAATTTGGTTTAACTCAAGATTCATTAATGTGTCCTACTAAAGACGGAGAGATGACACTAGTCTTATGGATGACATATAATACATTCATATTGAGGAAACTTCTTTTGTACCACATCCCATGCAAAATTAGTGTTAAGTTTGTTGAGTATACTATTTTCTTTGATGTAGCAGATGAAATTATGAAATAAAACAAACAGCATCATTTTCACCCACACAAGCAAAAAATCTTGTTTTGATATCTTAGAAGATTGGACAAAACTCTTTATTTGAAAGGAGTAGACATAAATCAAGGATGTGATCAAGTTACACAAAGGGGGAGTGGGAGAGAGGGGGGCTTTACTTTGAGTCACTTCCAAGCAAGAAGTATGGTATGCAATATACCAGAGGTTTCCATGTGGCAAAGGAATCACAATCTTACGTGCCCTACTTGAAATTTCACTTTAGTGATATCCCTTGTCTCTTTCAGAAAAGAAACCCACAAAATGAAATCCAACCTATACGCAAATGAGACCTTTGATCTTCACAAGATTTACCGAGATGCAATAAATGGACCTTCATTGTCCCCTTTAGCCTGTTTCCTTTAGGTGGTGTTATTGCCAAATCTAAGAGAGACATATATGCTCTAGTCTTAAAAGAAGAAGAGGAGGGGGGGGGGGGGGGGGGGGGGGGGGGGGGGGGATCTATCAATGACCGTAAAAGTTATGGTCCCCTAGCTTTTGGACCTTAATGGGGTCCTTGCAAGAAAAATGGATGATTGGGGCGGTGGGCGACTGCCTACTTTACCTTCTTACTGTTAGTGTACAAATAGGACTATATACAGTGTCCCAATAGCACTATATATATTACTACTAGAGTGTTGCGTGGATCATGATAACAATATCCATTAACAATTCTTAGTATAATATGGCTAACAAAAGCTTGCGCAGGTGTCTTCGCTCTGGCCTTCTCTTCTTCATTCATAATCACCATCGCCACTCAGCTTTAGAGCGCGAGGCGCTCAGTAATAAGCTGCAGGAGCTCCACTATCCTTACTATACTCATGGTGCTGCTACCATGAGATCAGCACCTTCAACCAGTCGATCTTTTACGTGCTTACCGCTAGACTCTTCTCCCGCTTTCAAGTCTCTGCTTCATCGCAATCACTCTCACGGTCGACTGCAACATTATGGCCACCATAGCCAAACACGCATGAACAGCAGATCAATCCATGACGATGCCGATGAAGAGCTAGAAAGTGTCAGCAGCAGAAGCGCATGGTCGTCTCCTTCACGTGAATCAGAGTATACACGCTCTTGGAGCTCGCCGAGCATGCGTCGTACGAAGAGTAAAGCGGGCAGCAGCTTCCATGGACAGATTGATCAGACTGCAGTGGAGGGCAGCTGCAGTAGCGCCAAGGGAAAGCGAGTTCCAAAGGGGCATGTGGCAGTGTACGTGGATGGAGGGAAAGAGAGACACGTGGTACCGGTAGGCTACTTGAGCCACCCGCAGTTCCGGGAGCTGCTGGAGAGGGCTGAGAGTGAGTTTGGATTTTCGCAAAAGGGGGGGCTGCTGCTGCCTTGCTCTCTTGATGAGCTACAACACACTGTACATCACATACGCCTTCATCATCGACAAAGCCACCCTAATAAGGCCCCTACAATTTTAACTCATTAGCCCTAATTAGGCCACTCCTGTAGACATTAATTAATTAGCCCTAAGGTCACTACACTTTTAATCCTAAGGTGCTAATTTGAAAATCGACTCAAATCCTAAGCTTTTGTAAGACAGAGTAGGTTAACTTTTCTCTTGTAGAGAATACTTTGAAAGACCCTTCGTGTAAATATCAAAAGCCTACCATATGGACACAACGCTTTCACTCAAGAAAAGAGAACTTTTTGACCTTCCAGTTGCCTTGTTAATAAGTGTTTTGTATAACATGCAGCCTTTTGTACGATTTTGCTAAACACACATCACATTCGCCAACAATAGTGTCTTGTTTTTTTAGATTATCCATGTCTTTACGAGTTGGGACTCTAATAAATACGTTGTGCTACCCTTTCAAAGAATTCTTGAAAATTCGAAAAATTAGTTGTGTGCCCTTCCAATTTGTTGGTTCAAGGGCCATAGTATTCGAGCTAGACATGGTCGACGATCGTCCACTCATTGCTAACCTCACTAATCATTCTACTATTCTTATCCCTACAGAAGAAACAGAATAAAGGAGCACCTCGGGGGGAGGGGGGGGGGGGGGTCACTATGTATAAAACCTATGTATCACGTGCGTTCAAGCACTTTTTATAAAACCCCTTAACTGTGAATTTGTTACCAATAAAAGGGACCTTTTTCTTATACAATTTGTAAATCGTTTTTCAAGATTTCCTACTTCATTTTTCCTCTTTTCGGACAATTTTCACCTTAGTTGCAGTCACTCACCATGGCTGACAACAACACAGATGTTTTCAAGATGTTTGCTATTGAGTGAGGATAAACTAGATGGGGATAACTACCCAATGTGGGCTTACATGATAACCCATTTTCTTGTGTCGAACGGAATTTGAATGTTGTGCATGAATTTGGAATGTTGGGCAAGGCATTGATGTACGTCCCCATCTTCTCTGGATTCAGGCTCTATTGAGGATGTTGTAGGTTCTTGCAGGTATTTTGCTGCTTTTTCCTACAATTGAGCAACTTTGTTGGGAAGTTAGAGATGTGCAGGCTCATGCATTGATTGCATTATCTTTCACAGACCTTTCACTTTTGACAACATTATGGTTTATTAGTGAGTAGTAAATCTTTAACAGACCTTTCACTGTTGGGATGTTAGAGATGTGCAAGCTCATGCATTGATTGCATTATCTTTCAGAGACTTTTCACTTTTGACAGCATTATGGTTTGTGAGCGAGTAGTAAATCTTTAACAGACCTTTCATTGTTGGGATGTTAGAGATGTGCAAGCTCATGCATTGATTACATTATCTTTCACAGACCTTTCAATTCAACCACTTCTCATGGTTTGTCACTGATTAGTAAATCACATGTTTCTAATGTTATTGTTGGCAGCACCTTATAATCTAGGAATTATGGTGAAAAGGGCAAAAAGAAGATGTGTTTCCATTATTACAAGGCTAATGATCACTTGATAAATCAATGTCCTAAATTGAGGCAAAAGAGGCCAAGAAGAAAGAGACTGGTTCCACTACAAGTGTAGCTATTGTAGAATCTTTTGGTAATTAAAATTGTGATGTAGATTCAGAGTGGGCATTTGGTGCAAAGTGTACTTATGATCCTTTTTTCCATGATGCATGTATGTTGGTAAATGGCAGTTCTTTCACACTTGTTCATGCACTCTATGTACCATGGATAAAAAAGAACATTTTTTTTGTAATCTACTTTTGCAAGACTTGGTCTTGTTGTCATATTTGTGGATAAAAAATGTCCAATTCATGATCTCAATTTTGGTGATAAAATAGTTGCATCTAGAAATTTATGCTGACGAGAGCAAAGCGAACCCCGAACCCCGACAGCCTCTAAAACACTGGGGACTGAATGGCGCGCCTCGAGCCTGTCATGGTAAAGCAAACAGGGGGAACCACCTAGCTTCAGCGGCTAAGACGCAAACAACACATCACCATAACAAAGTTTTCATCCAAGAGAGATGGATGCTTGGGAGCAATGATGAAGAGGAAAGGGAATGAGATCAAGTGAGAAAGAGAGAGAGAGAGAGAGAGAGAGAGAGAGAGAGAGAGTGAGGGAGGGGGTATAGCGGCTTAGTACTTAGGCACCACAAAAGGATGGCGAATCCGCACACCCTTCACACATACACAAGATCACTCCAAACACAAGACTAGGTGGCGATTCCGCACACCTCACATGGGCAAAACATTGCAAGAAAACATACTCACAAAAACTCAAGCTTTATTTAGAGAATAAGGCGATGAAATGGGGAGCATAGGGTAGGGGAATGAGAAGGGAGAGCGTGGTAGAGCACATGACGGATAGGTGGGAGTTGATGGCGAAGACTCGCACGAGGGTTACGGCCATCATCCTTCATTTACTTTCCCTTCATCTTCCATAGCCCAAGGGTGTAGAGGTCATGCTTAAGACGAGCATGGTGATTGCGGTGATGGTGATGGTGTGGGTGTGTGTGTGTGTGCACTAGGCACACACAGTGCATAGTGTACTCTTTGGTGATGGTGTGTGTCCTTAGTGTGATGGTGAACCCTCTTTATATAGGGGAGGATGGGGGAGAAATTCTAGAATTTAGAAATGAAGAAATCATTATCTACATAGGCCATGTGACTGTGGGCCCCACTTGTCTGGCTGTATGTATATGTGCCAGAACAGCAGTCTCATGAGAGAGAGACTAAGAGAGAGAGATGGGTTGATGGAAAAAAGTGAGAGGTGACATGGAGAATAAAGTAATTACAAGAGGGGAGAGAGGGGAGTGTGTTCAGAGGTGAATCTGTGTGCAGATGTGTGTGAACACAAGAAAAATCAGGTAACCACTGGGTGGGGATGGGTCTGTGGGCACCTTTTTCAGTGAAACTGAGTGTGTGTGAGTGTGGGGAAGGTTATTTAGCTACAAGACAAGAGATATGGTTCCCTTTAGAGAGAGAGAGGGGGGTATTTGGGTCATGGGATATGATAGGAGAGAGAAAGAGGGGGTGGGGTATACTATTTTGGAAGATAGGGTAAGTTGCATGTGAGTTAGGGTGCATTATTGATGAGTTATAATGCATTATTGGTGAGAGGTGGGGTAGCTTGAGGGGAGAGAGAAAAGAGAAAGGACAAGGGGAAGAGAGAGGGGGTTGACCTTTTGAGTGGAGGAGAGGAAAAGGGTCACACGGCGGGGCAACAGTGAAGAAAAAAGGAGGCAAGGTGGGGATGGGCTACCCCGCAGGCATGAGGTGGCCTATTTTACCTTTCTTATATATTTACATAATCATACTTTATTTTTTTCTTACTTTTTCCAATGCCTTTTATCACTCCCTCCCTAAGAGGGGGTTTTCATGGGGTGGGGACGAGAGAAGAGGGGTATGGGAGCTTGGCTTGTGAAAAGCCCCCATCAATGCCATGGGTTATACAAGCTCACTCTGTATAACAAGTGTGGGAAAAATATTGCAAACGCAATTGTGGATTTAAAGGTTGTTTCACATGCAAAACTCTGGCCTTCACGTTTTTGGCATCTTAATTTTTCTAGTTTACTGTGTTTCCAGAAATTTGATATAATTGCTTCTTTGCTACATCTTGAATCGCCTTCTAAGCACGTTTGTAAAGGTTATATGTTGGGTAAGATGCAGTGTTCAAAGTTTCCAAAGGATGGTTTAATAAGGGCTACATGCAGGTTGCAACTTGTGTATAGTGATGTTTGTGGGCCTATGCAAACTCCATCCTTAGGCAATTACCTATATTCAAATGAATTTAAATGATGATTACTCTAGGCATGCATGGGTGTATCCTCTTAAAGCTAAGTCTGAAGTGTTCATGTGCTTCAAGCAATTTGTTGCTATGGCTGAAAATGTCTCCAAACGTAATATGGGCACCCTCCGTTGAGATCGAGGGGCGGGAGTATATGTCTCATGAGTTTAATGCATTTTTGGCTAATCATAGGATAAAAGACCAATATACAGTGTTGTATACACCTCAAAAAAAATTATATTTCCAAAAGAAAAAATAGGTCCCTTACAAAAATGGCATGATATATGGTCAAGAGTCAAGCTTTACCACATTCGTTTTGGCTTGAGGCTATCATGTGTTCTACTTATTTACTTCACAAGTGTCCTATCAAAGCCTTGTAGTATATGACTCCTTATGAATCATGGCATGATAAGAAGCCATCTATTGATCACATGTGTATTTTTTGTTGTTTAGCTTATGCTTTGGTGCCACAAATGCAATGCAAAAAATTGGGTAATAAGGCTATTAAATGCATCTTTGTTGGTTACAATACTGAAATAAAAGGCTATAGAGAGACAATGATGTAAGCTCATAGGAAAACTATGACATTTTGTTGCCTCTTTTTAATGTTGAAAACTTGAATGTAAATTCCAATGAGGCAAACATTAGGAAAGAAATGGACATTTTCGGCCCTTTTAGCTCTAGTAAGAGAATGCTCCTTAGCCAATAGGAAGAAGGATAACGTTACGTAGAAAAAACATTTTTTCTCATTTTGAAAATGTCCATGAAAACCATTTTGGTGAAATTGTCACTATCATAAAAATGTAGGGCGCTTGATAATGACATCTTGCACAAGCGTCGAATGCCTTTTTATGACCCGCTGTTGCTATCCTATAAAGTGAAGTACTTGTACTTGTACTTGTACTTGTGCATCTCGCACAAGCATCAATCACTTTTTTTATGAAGCACTCCCAATTTAAATTCGAATAGATCGTACTTGATAGTGATTGATAGGTACTATTTAAGACTATGAAGGAGTCAGAACCAAGCAAATAGAGGCCCTTGAGGGGTCTCTGGGACCTCTACCTCATGAGGTCCTATGATTAAGATACAGCATTTTTTAAGCCCACGGATGCATCCGAAACGTCCAAAAACCTTAGGATAGCTCTTTAAAACACTGAAATCTGATGTCTCTAGCTCCAACTAGACCTCAAGGGCCTCTATTTGCTTGGTACTGACCTCATGAGGCCCTAGGCTTAAAAATGCTATAGTTTGAGCTAGAGACGTCAGATTTCAGTGTTTTAAAGAGCTATCCTAAGGTTTTTGGACGTTCCGAATGCATCCATTGTATTAATTTTGTATTTTGAAAACAAATCTTATGTGTTTTATCTCATCGCACATCACATCACTCATTAAGATTCACAGACATGGATTTTTGTGTAAACTTAAGTTGGGTTCTCGAAAAGCATTTTGTATGCGTAAGCATTTAAGTGATTGAGCAAACTTTTACATATGTACTATGAGAAATAGAATTCCAAAAAAAAAACTTTTTTATTTTTCATAATTACCTCTCTCTATGCTGAGTTGGCGTTTCTTACAGAGCCCAAATTGAGTCCAAGTTTCTCCTAATGTGTACAAGTGATGTAGATGTGCATGATGTACTTGATGTGGAAAGGATTGAGAATGAGGAGGCTAGAGGTATGTCAAAATGGATGGTGCAAACTTTGTGTGACAGTAAATTGGATGCTAGTCATAATCGTTCAGGTTCTTGCCATGCATCTTTTGCGTCAGATTGTTATACTTTGACAATTCTAATTTATGAGATGAGGAGGAACCTCTTTCTTTTGATGCAGCACAGGATTCAAAAAATTGGATGACTGTCATGCAATCAGAATATGATGCACTTGTAGAAAATGACACATGGACTTTATGTGATTTTCCTCTGGCAATAAGGCCATTGATACAAATTGGCTTTACAAGCTGAAACATAAGCCAGGTGGTGAGATTGATCGCTACAAGGCTCAACTTGTTACAAAAGGTTATGCATAGCAGAAAGGTGTTGACTATGAGACTTTTCTCCCACTTGTCATATGATTACTGATCATTTTCTATGTGCATTGGTAGCTCATTCTGGATGGAATTTACATCAATTACACATTGTTATTTCTTTCTTGAATGGTGCCATATATTTGAAGAAGTATATGTAACACAACCTCATGGTTTTGTTAAGAAAGGACAAGAAGATAAATTGTGAAATGTAAGAAAGCTTTGTATGGGTTGAAGCAATCTCCTTGTGCTTGATATGAGAAAGATTACACTCATAAACAAGGCTTTTGTAATAGTCTAGTTGAAAGCACTTTCTATGTCAAGTGTGAGGGTGATGTATTTCTCATCATTGTTCTATATGTAGATAATTTGTTGATTATTGGCTCGAATGAGACACATATTGTTGAGTTTAACTCTAATTTATATGCTATTTTCAAGATGAAATACTTGGGGCTTTTTGCATCATTACTTGGGTATACAGTTCAAGCAGTGTGATGGAGGTATTGCTTTGTGTCATTACTTGGGCATATAGTTTAAGAAGTGTGATGGAGGTATTACTTTGTGTCAACAAGCAAGATAAACAAAGATATTACTATGCAAATCTAGACTTGAGGACTGCAAAACTATTGCAACTTCAATGAAGAGAGGAGTCTTCGTGATGCTCGAGATCTTGCTGATGCTACTCTTTATTATCAAACTACTATTGGATGCATTATTTATGTATGAAATATGAGCCCAAATATTCAGTTTGTAGTCTCACAGGTCAACAGATTTATGCATAGCCTAGGTTCCTAGCATTGGGACAGCTATTACGAGGATCTTTTGTTTCTTGAGTGGAACTTTACATCTTGGGTTGTTTTATCCCAAGGGGGATCATTTCTACCAAATTTTAGGCTTTTTCAAACTCAGATTGAGCTGGTTGTTATGACACGTAAGTGTCTATAAGTGGTTTTTGTCTGACGTTGGGTAGTTCATGCATATCATGGTTGAGCAAGAAGCAACCTACAGTGGCCACTTTGATTTGTGAGGCTGAGTAGAGGGAAGTCTTCACAGCTACGGTTGTGTGTGTGTGGCTTAAATGCCTTATGGCTAATTTGGGTGTTGAACAGGAAACCATCAACATCATCTACATTGACAATCATAGTGCATTGGCAGTTCCAAGGAACCCAGTTTCTCATGCTTGTACAAATCACATTAAGGTGCATTATCACTGTGTCAAAGAGAGACTCTCAAAACAGGAAAGATCAACTTGGCCTATGTGTCGACACAGGACAACCTTGCAAATCTATGCACAAAGGTATTGCCTTGTGAGAAGTTCAAAGCTTGCCAGCTCTCATTCATTGCATCACTCCCAGGGGTACTCAAGCATTGTACTCAAGAATGATTTAACTAATGCACCTAGGTTACAATTTCTTGATTTTAATAGACCGTTCTTTGTTGTGGCTAGTGACACTATTGGAAAAGATATTGGTGCAATTCTTATGCAAGATAATCATCACTCGCATTTAAGAGTTGTAATTTTAAACCTTCTAAATCAAAATTTAGTACATATGAAAAAGAATTAACTAGTGTATTGCATGCTTAAAATATTTGGAAACATTATTTAATGGGTGTTAATTTGATAAATCAAAATTGATCAACAAAATATTAAGAAAACATTATTTAATGGGTGTTAATTTGATAAATCAAAATTGATCAACCAAATATCAAGTATTTACTTTCTCAACCCTTCATAGATGTATCTAATCTATAGTGGCATGCTCCTGAAGACCTAAAAGCTAAAGCCACTTTATTCCCTCCACTTGTAAAAGACACTTTATTACCTCTCCACTTGTCAAGTCACTTTTGTAAAGTGATTCCCTCTCCACTAGTAACTTGGGGTGCACGACAAGTCACCTACCTTTCTTAGGCACCTCCCTTCTCTATATAAGGAGAGCACTTCTTCATTGTAAATGATCTTGGAGTGAGCGTAAGAGATCTCATATATGAATATAGGATATCTGGAGTGATTCTAAGTAATCTCAAGTGTGAGCTCTAGTGATCTCTAGTAAAGCCTCTCAAGCCTTGTATATCGATCCCCTGCACACATAGTGTATTTTCTTTGTTACCTTTGTAATCTTTTTGCTTCATAATACACAGCTTCCACCTGCAATAATACATATATATTGATAGCCATTTTTTGGCTCTCCGTAATCGCCACAGTGAGTTATCTCACCCTACCAAAATCACCTAAACATTGTGGCTATTTTTACCTTTTCACTGTACATAGGTGTATGTGAGTTAGGGAATTTTATCTTCTTAAAACCCTCAGCTAGCTAGTCATTGGGCTAGTTGAGCCAAAAAAATAAACAAAATCAAAAATTTAAATATACTATGGCTCATTTGTGTGTAAATATCTCATTGTATATAGGGCCTAAATATAGGGAATTTTCATAATTATTTTGATATCTATTAAAATATTTCACCTAGGTGTGTGTTATTTTCCTATGTATGCTATGTACATTAACTCATCATTACCACAATTTTTCTTACCATTTTACATACTCTTAAGTTCATATAAATATATTTTCCTGCAAGCTTATATTATTTTTGGTGAGAATCCACTTCAAGTAAAAACTCAAAAATACCTTTCACCATCAGTCATTGCCTTTCACAAAATTCTTATTTCCCAAAGGTATTTTTTCTTATCTCTTGTAAATAAATATACTTCAATAAAAACAACAATAAAAACAAATGAGGGTCCCCTCATTTGATTCATATATTTTGATATATCTCTTTTTATCATTTTATATTTATATATAGCTACACTTTTCTAGATTCCATAAATTGTTTATATATACTAGCCTGTTTTTTTTCCATTATATCCATGTATTATATTTTGAATAATCCACAACCATGTACATTTTCAAACCCCTAAGAATCAATTAGGTCATGCTCTCATGCAAGGAGGAGCTCACCTTTGGAGCCATATGCAAATTCAACAAAAGGGGGGGCACTGAAGACTTTTTTGTGAAGAAAAACAGGTATTTTGGTGGGATTTTTTATATCTATCCCCACTCCGAATTTGAAGCGATAGTCAAAAGAGAAAATGTGGACCAAAAGATGAATAATCACATCAAAAACTTTGGTGATTTTTGGAGCAACTACCGGTGAGCTAGGATTTTTTTAGTGGACCCCACTCTGCCCACTTTTCTCACAAGTAGCCCATAGTCTTCTCTCACCTCTTTCCACACTTCTACACACACACACTCATTCCTCTCAATCTCTCACTCAAACTTGCACCTTCCATGGTTTCTCTCCCTTCTTCACCATTAACCTCCCCTCTTACTCCCATAGCTCTCATATGAGCTCTACATGTACATACACCATCTCTATGCCTCTCTCTATTACTTCCAAAGTACAATTCCATCTTACCCCTTCTCTATATACATAAAATTCAGTATCTAAACCATGCTTAACCTCTACAAATTGAGAAATCTCATCAACCGAGTTGCCATTTCATCACCATAATCAACCTTGGCGGTAGTGGCATAAAGAAGAGAAGAATGAAAAGATGATCGATAGTCATTTTGGGAATCTACACAAGTAAGTACCCCTTCAAGTTTCACCCTCACAAGGATTTCCTCACTTCATTCAACCATCCACCTCATTCTACCCATTGTAAATGTAACAATAACTTTCTAGTGATTACTAACACTAACCACAAATATACTGACACAAAATAGCCATTGACCTAACCATAAAAGACACCTCACCTCAAGACATATTCATAGTAACTATCTCTCTCTCTCTCCCCCTATCTCTCCCTCTCCTTCCTTAAAACTCTACTTTCACCTTATCTACCATCAATAATGCTCTCTTTTGAGCCCAAATCCATGACTCAAGCAGACAAAGAAGGCCCACAATGTTTTGATATTCAAAAAAATCATAATCCTGATTTGTTAGCTTGTAAATTAGGATTTCCAATAATTTTAATGAGGGGTCTCCAACCTATAAATAGTCTCCTCTCCTTCGTGTAAAACACCCTCCAATATCTCACATAGCACCCAAACACTCTATGTGTGAGGAGAAACTTAGGTGTAGCAACCACTTTGTGAGCTTCACTTTTGGTGTAAGAGAAGCTTTCAAGCTACACATTGCAAGTGAGAGAGCGTGAGTTTAAGAATTTCAAAACCACTATTGTATATGTCTCTCCATCATCAATAAATTGAGGTTTGGTGCATCAAAGGCAGGATTCAACGTTTAAATCTTCGTCCTTTCATTTATGCAATACGGTTTGGTGAATTCAAGATGACTTTTGTATTTTGAGTTTCTATCGGTTGATCGTGTTTTAGAAAGTGTTTTAGTGTGTTTACATTGCCAATTTTGTGTCCATTGTAAGAGGGTATTGTGGTGAGAGGTCTCCCACACCCTAAGACAGTGTGTGTGTGTGGCAATGTTTAGCATTCACTAAGCATTGAGTTAGTTTTGTACAAGATCTACGATAGCATCAGTAACAACCATCTCCATTTGCACGTCACAAATAAGGTTTTACACAAGATCCAATCCTCTCTCTCTTCCCTTTCCTCTAGCTCTCCTTGGTCCATTTTGTGTGTGTGTGTTGTTGTGAGGTTGCTTGTGTGTGTTTTGTGGTGCATCTTCTTGGTCGTGACAAAATCTCTCTTGCGTCCTAGTTTGCATACCATAACTAGGTGGTTCCCCTATCTTGTTTGGGTTTGGCTTGGGTTTGTTGTTGTGTTGTGCTTGTGGTTGTCTAGCTCCAATTGAGCAGCACGGGAGCCCTGAAGGGTGTTTAGAGGTCGCCTCTCTTGTTGCCCACCCCGGACCGCGTCAATTTTGGTGCCCCCACTGAGGACGGATTGTGTATCTTTTTGTGTAGGTTCGACCTTTAGCATAGTCAAGTAGTTTGCATGAATCACGAGAATTTGTATGATCCTTTCATTCCCATTGCAAGGCAAAAGTTGTAGATAATTGTTAGTACTAAGCTGTAATTCCAACGAGTAATTCGTAGAATTTTGGGCCCTCTTACGCTGGCCGAGATAAACGCATCAATAAATCCCTTTATTTTGCCTTTCATTAGGTACGACCTTAGTTTGGACGTCTATATTTTTGTTTTTCTTTAAGCATTAGGTCATGCATAGACCATGGATAATGACCTAGGAATAGAGGTTTTCCCCTTCCATTTCACTCCACACATTAGAATAAACATTGCAATTAGTAGGAAGATCCATGTTCAACAACGTATGGTGTTCATGTTTGGTGCCCAACAAGTAGGAGAAATCTCGCATCACCAAACCCTGTCATCTTGCCGCTTGTTGATTATCATAGATCATTTGATGTGCATATTTTTATTTTGTTGTAGAACATATTGCAATTTAGAAAACATTATTGTGTAAATCTTTTCAAGTAAGAAAAACGAAAACGTGTTGTCACTTTGAAATCAATTCAATGGAAAGCCAACGCCAAATGTATGGATATCCTCTTTTCTTTGGAGAGCATGGAGAGGATGCACAAATTATTTTTAGCAAATTTCAAGATGTCTTGTCGTATGAAGAGGATAGTAACTGATCAAGAACGTGTAGAAATGTTTGAGGTGGTCCTTAGGAAAGATGCTAGCACTTGGTTTGACTCTTTGCCTGAGCAAGTTAAGGGGAATTACACGGCAGTTTTGAATCGTTTCAAGAAATACTTCTTTGATCTCCAAAACACTCAAAAACTATGGCAAGACATTGTTTCTCATAAGATTTAGATGACTACTACTTGTACAAGCAAGAGTTTCTACTTCTTTGGGCTCTATGGATATGAAATGTTGCTAACCCTGGTGATGGTGCAGAATTTCTAAAGAAGGATAGGGTCATAGCCAGATTCTTTCCTGACCTTAAGGTAAAAGTTGAGACGGCTGCACCTGCTACTTTTGATGCAGCGGAGACTAGGGCTGCTGAGAAGTATAGGAAACTCAAGTGCTTAAGGGGAGAGGTTCCAATAGAAGGTCTTAGACCCAGAGGTAAGTCACAAGCATCAACATCTAGGGAGATTCCGGAGATAACGACTGAAGTGATCGAGGTTAAATGAGTCTTTAAGCAGCCTGTCAATTCACCTTGCGCAAGCTATAGATCCAAAGGGACAAGCAAAGAAGTCAGAAGAGAGAGAGCCACGAACTAGGAGAGTCTTGCAATGTTGGAATTGCAGAGAGTTTGTACATGGGATGTATAATTGTCCTTGGCCCCGTGAGGAGCCAGGGAGACCTAACTTGAACTACCCACTGATGAATGCAAGTGAAGGAACTACTCAACAACCACGGCTTCTACAAAGGCCAAATGGAGCAAGACCACCTCCACAAGGAGTGGAAGGAGTCCCACCTTTGCCAGACCCAAATGTGCATGTGGTAGAGGTAACAAATTCCAATGAGGTTGACCTGGAAGCAAATGGCATTAAGCGTGGCTGAGGAAAAGGTAAGGAGAAAGAGGGAGTTATGTCACAAAGTGACAATGGACGAGAAAAGAAGGCGAAGGAGACCAAGGAAGAAAAGAGGACTTGACATCGTATCAACCTCCAAGACTTCCCTCTTGGACATGGTATGGCTCCATACAACCCGTTGGAAGACATGAGAGGTAAGGGTCCTGATATCTCATGGCCTCAATTTCTTGCCTTATGCCCACAAGTTAGGAGAGATTTAACAAACGCAGTTAGCACTAGGAGAAAGGTAAAAGAGAGTGTCTCTGTTGTAAAAATCACACAAGCTGAAATGAATGAGGATATTACACATGTGCTAGATTTTTACATCAAAGGAAGATTGGTTAGGAAGGGTCTAGTGGATGGGGGTACACAAATTTTCATCATGACAGAGGGACTCATGCAGAGATTGCGCATGCACATCCATGAGACACCTGAAATCAAAGTAAAAATGGCAAACAATAGCAAGGCTAAGTGCGTAGGCATTTGTAAAAAAATTTTATGGAGGCCTTTGGAATTAAGAAGGCAGTGGATTTCTATGTTATGTCTACCAAAGGAAATGGTTACCCATTTATCTTAGGAAGACCATGGCTAATGAAAATGCGAGCTTTGCAGGATTGGGAGAGTGGAAAATTAATTTTCACGAATGACAATCATAAGAAAGTTGTCTTTGACATGAAGGAGCAACGCCAAGATGAGCTCCATGAAGAATCATCACAAAGTGAGACGGCCGATAGCACTTCAGAAGAAGAAAGTAGCGGCAGCATTACTGAATAGGAGTCTTCCATCAAAGTCATGGGGGTAACGTTTAAGCCAAACAACCAAGAGACGTTTAAGCCCAGGTTTGGAAGAGGTAGGTCCAAGAGAACTAGAATGTGGGAGATGAAGGAATGCTAGAAGATATGTTGTCTACAACACTTACAAAGGATGAAAGAGAGGTGTTCAAAGGTGTGTTAAGGAAATTTCCTAGGCTTTTTTTGCTAAAGATTACACCGATGTGCGTGGAGTAGATGTTGTTCAGCACAAGATTGAGTTGAAGCCAGAGGTCATACCTAAGGCTCAAAAGCTACGAAGGCTAGGACTCATCAAGGAGCTGGCTTTACTCAAGGAGGTAAGAAAGCTTCTAGGAGCAGGCTTCATTTATCGAGTGGAGAATTTAGAGTGGGTCTCTCCCTTTGTTGTCACTCTGTTGCGGGAGCGACTCACACATCCATGAAGTGCATGCAAACACTACCTAGATCAACATAATTTCAATCGAGGACACAAATGACACGATAGGCACATGGAGGAAATCTTTTTAGCTTGTCAGGCTGAGACCATCCTACACATACAACACTCTGGAAGGCCAACTAAACCACAATCAAGAACCTCACTTCTCTCAACTACACCACCTAGCCACATACACACATACGGAAGGTAACTCACCTAATCATGCCATATTCATACGAAACTTAAGGAACAGCATCCCCTCACTAGGATACATCTGTCCCTAAGCTTCTACACTCAAAACCCTCACTCTAAACCCATATGCAGAAAACGTGTAGGATGACAGAGCAGAATTTTGAAAGTGTTTGAAACTGAAATTTATGAGTACCTATGCGTAGCTTATGTCGCCGCGATTCTGTAGACTACTAGCACGCAGAAAACAGACATCGTTTGATACACTTACGGCCACAAATAGCTCGTAGATGCGTCGACGTGTGCGCTTCGTCTCACGTGGAATGCTTGGCGTTGTCGCGTAGCTCTCCTCGAGCCTACAGCAATGGTGCATTCAGATCTCCAATGTGTTGAGCGAGCCGAGCGTAGCGAGAGGATAAAGTTCACACTCACTCTCTTTCTCTCTCACACACAATAGATGGCAGCGCTAAATTTTTGATTATGATTAAAGTCTACCCCTTTACAAAATGACCTAGGTACCTTATATACTAAGGCTACCTTAGGTTTAACCAAAAATGGGGTTGAAAGGGTCAAATGGCTTTGTATTTACAATCTGGAAGTGCCACTGCACCCCGGCTTCTGAAACTAGAATATCTACTCGTTACAAATGACGTTTATAGCCATAATCCGCAGCATTTCATAACTCGCAAAAGATAAGACTTTGGTACCAAAACTTGAGTTATGTTGTGTTGTTGACCCAGCGGTCAACACACTCCTAAGAAAAATGGCAAGTGGAGGGTGTGTGTGGATTACCGTCCACTCAATGAGGCAACAAAAAGAGATCACTTTCCCCTCCCATTTCAGGATGAGATACTAAATGAGGTAGCTGGTCATGAGAAGTACACAATGTGTAATGGCTACTCAGGTTACTTTCAAATAGAGATTGCATTGGAGGATCAATGAAAACAACGTTTATCACTCCTTGGGGTTGTTATGCTTTTAGAGTCATGCCATTTGGTCTAACAAATGCTCCTGCAGCATTCCAACGTTTCATTATCATGGTGTTTCAAGCATTCTTTGGAAAGTAATTAGGGTGTTCATTGATGATTTCTGCATTTATAGCTCAAAATCATTGCATCTACAAAGGGTAGAGGAAGGTTTAAAGAAGCTCTACGACATGGGAGGTCAACTCAACCCCGACAAGTGTCATATAGATGAGGATGAAGTGATCTTTCTTGGTCACAAGGTTTCTTATAAAGGCATTGAGGTGGATCCTTCAAAGGCAAAGGCTCTTATTGAGCTCCCATCACCCAAGAATCTCAAAGAGGTGATATCATTTGTTCAAAAGGTGAAGTATATGTCACGCTTCATTCACTTAGCCTTAGAGTTACTTCACCCCTTGCAAAAATTAGTCGAGTTTGTTTGGTCTGATGAGCTTGAAGAATATTTTTGTAACATCAAAATCATTCTGTCAGAACTACCAACATTTATGCTTCCTTGTTGGGAGTATACATTCTTTGTTACCTCTAGTGTTGGGAAAGAAACAATTGGTGTTGTTTTCCTACAGCAAGATCCCCACAGTAATAGAATGCGACCCATCTACCTTGCTAGTAGGGTCATGAATGCTTTGGAGAGAGGCTACATGGAGGCAGAACTCATGATTCTTTCTCTCATGTTTGCGGTGAGAAAGTTTAGATTCTACTTGCTACCAAAATCTTTTGTAATTCTCACTACAGAAAATTTGTTCCCTTGGGTGTCATCTCAAATTAATCTTAGTACTAGGATCTCAAAGTGGATTATGGAGTTGCAAGAGTTTCAATACTCTTTCAAGGTAGAAGATAGTGTGCGTGCACAATTGGCAGGGATTCTCACTTTTAGGGTGCATCAAAAGGAGATTAAGGTTCCTGAAGTAAAAAACCTACCATTGCCACCACCTAAATGTTTTCCTGATGCTTTTACCTTGTTCTTTGATGGAGCTTTTTGACGAGTCATAGGAAAAGCAGGGGGAGGGCTATTGTTGTTCAGCCCAAGTGGAGAGGTGGTCATGAAAGAGAAGGTCAATCTACCAGTCTCAACTAGCAACAATGAAGCAGAATACGACACACTACTTCATGGTTTAAAGATGTGCATTGGCCAAGGTATACAACGTCTCATGGTAAAGGGGTATGCACTTCTCATTGTGAAGCAGATTTTAGGCATTTGGGCATGTAAGAATGAAATCCTCGGGACAAAGGTTCATGCCATTTATAGGTTGTTTAAGCAGTTTGAAGAAGTGCAACTACATCATATTCCTAGGAAACAAAATGAAGATGCCGATTTACTTGCACAACAAGAGATTACATGTGTTGAGAAAGAACTGCAGGTCATCATGGTGGCAACAGTTGTCAAGCAACCGAGATACCAAGGGTTGGTCATTGTCTCCAATTATTGGCTACACTTTGAAGGGCGAGTTTCCACAAGACTTCAGTAAAGCTCAGAAGAGGAGACTCATGAACACAGCAAGTTTCTATCTCTTCCTAGAAGGATCCCTCTATCAAAGAGGGAAGGATCAAGTGTGCAGAAGAGTACCAACTATCAAGGAAATTCCATCCATTCTAAAAGGTTTGCATGAAGAGGCATGTGGCAGTCATTTTGCCCAAGAATTAACCGTAAAGAAGATTTTGCTTGCGGGATATGTTTGGCCAAGCTTGCATGTGGATGTCCAACATTGGTGTAAAAGCTATCACAATTGTCAGATAAATGGAAATAGAAGGTTGGTGCATGGCCCGAGGCAAATAGTGCTTGCAAATGGACCCTTTGAAAAGTGGGGCATTGATGCTATGGGTCCTCTTCATAGAACAAAGAATGGTAAACTCTACATTCTAGTGGCTGTAGACTACATGACTAGATGGGTAGAGGCTCAAAGTGTGACAAGGGTAAATGGGAAAAACAGTTGAGCAGGTTTGTCTACACTAATATTTATTGTAGATTTGGCACAATTCTAGATATTGTTTCGGATAATGATCCAGGGTTCAAGAAGGGTTTACTCACAGAATTTTGTGAAGAGCTTCACATTCTACATCGTCATAGCACACCCTACTACCCACGGTCAAATGGTTTGGTGGAGAAGGCTAATGGTGTCATTGCAGGCATCATTAGAAAGATGGTGCAAAACAAGACAAAATTATGGGATGACTTCTTGAATGGTGCCTTGTGGGCATATCGAACCACATATAGGGAAGCCATGGAGTTCACACCCCTTCACTTGGTCTATGGTCAAGAGGCTTTGTAGCTTATCGAGCTCAACATTCCAACAATGCGGCTTCATTGCAAAGGTGCACAAGATGACTAGGAGCTACGGATGGATCAACTTCTTACGTTAGTGGAGCTTGAGTGGAAAAGAGAAGCAGCTTACGAGTGCTACAAGAGAAAATCCACACAAGCAAAAGAAAAGCTCGACAAGAAACTGAAGGAAAAAGGCATCAAGGAAGAAGAGCTTGTGCTAAGGTATGACAATCGTTTTGACGCCAAGTTTGAAACTAGATGGCAAGGGCCATACATAGTCAAGAAGGCTTTCACTTCAAGTTACTGTCAGCTTATGGACTTGAATGGTTAAGAGCGCTCCACGAAGGTAAACGGGTATCGCTTGAAGCCCTTATTGAGTCACCTTCTACCAAAGGATCTACCAAAGGACTGTCAAAAAGTGACTATCTCATGTAAGTTTTGCTGCATGAAGCATGAGTGTGACAAGAATCCACACAATGAAAATCCTGTCAAGGGACCAGATATCATAGAGGACTCAAAATCACTCTCTTTGCAAAAGATTCTCTATGATGGTACATGAATATACCATCATCATAAGGGAGGGCTAATGATAGCCATTTTTTGGCTCTTCGTAATCGCCATAGTGAGTCACCTCACCCTACCAAAATCACCTAAACACTGTGGCTATTCTTACCTTTTCATTGTACATAGGCGTGTGTGAGTTAGGGAATTTTTCCCATATCTTCTTAAAACCCTCAGCTAGCTCGTCATTGGGCTAGTTGAGCCAAAAAAATAAACAAAATCAAAAAATTAAATATATTATGGCTCATTTATGTGTAAATATCTCATTGTATATAGGGCCTAAATATAGGGAATTTTCATAATTATTTTGGTATTTATTAAAATATTTCACCTAGGTGTGTTTGGTATTTTTTAAAATATTTCACCTAGGTGTGCGTTATTTTCCTATATATGCTATGTACATTGACTCATCATTACCTCAATTTCCTATATATGCTATGTACATTGACTCATCATTACCACAATTTTTCTTACCATTTTACATACTCTTAAGTCCATATAAATATATTTTCATGCAAGCTTATCTTATTTTTGGTGATAGCCCACTCCAAGAAAAAACCTCAAAAATACCTTTCATCATCATTTATTGCCTTTCACAAATTCCTATTTCCTAAAGGTGTTTTTTCTTATCTCTTGTAAATAAATATACTTCAATAAAAACAAATGAGGGTCCCCTCATTTGATTCCTTATATTTTGATATATCTCTTTTTGCCACCTTATATTTATATATAGATGACAATTTTCTAGATTCCATAAATTGTTTATATGTACTAGCCTGTTTTTTTCCCATCATATCCATGTATTATATTTTGCATAATCCACAACCATGCATATTTTCAAATCCCTAATAATCAATTAAGTAATGCTCTCATGCAAGGAGGAGCTCAACATTAAAGCCATATGCAAATTCAACAAAAGGGGGGCCACCGGAGACTTTTTTGTGAAGAAAAACAGGTATTTTGGTGGGAATTTTTATATCTATCTCCACTCCGAATTTGAAGTGATATTCAAAAGAGAAAATGTGGACCAAAAGATGAATGATCACCTCAAAAACTTTGGTGATTTTTGGAGCAACTACCGGTGAGCTAGGATTTTTTTAGTGGACCCCACTCTGCCCACTTTTCTCACAAGTAGCCCATAGTGTTCTCTCACCTCTTTCCACACTTTTACACACACACACACTCATTCCTATCAATCTCTCACTCAAACCTGCACCTTCCATGGTTTCTCTCACCTTCTTCACCATTAACCTCCCCTCTTACTCCCATAGCTCTCATATGAGCTCTACATGTACATACGCCATCTCTATGCCTCTCTTTGTTACTTCCAACGTACAATTCCATCTTGCCCCTTCTCTATATACATAAAATTCAGCATCTAAACCATGCTTAACCTCTGCAAATTGAGAAATCTCATCAATTGAGTTGCCATTTTCATCACGATAATCAACCTTGACGGCGGTGGAATAAAGAAGAGAAGAATGAGAAGATGATCGATAGTCATTTTGGGAACCTACACAAGTAAGTATCCCTTCAAGATTCACCATCACAAGGATTTCCTAACTTCATTCAACCATCCACCTCATTCTACCCATTGTAAATGTAACATTAGATTTCTAGTGATTACTAACACTAACCACTAACATACTAAGATAAAATAGCCATTGACCTAACCATAAAAGACACCTCACCTCCAGACATGTGCATAGTAACTCACTCTCTCTCTCTCTCTCTCTCTCTCTCTCTCTCTCTCTCTCTCTCTCTCTCTCTCTCTCTCTCTCTCTCTGTGTGTGTGTGTGTGTGTGCTCTCTCTTCAATGAGGGGGCCACATTTGGAAGTTGTAAATCAAGTAAAGCATGACACATTTCTCCAGCACTCCCTAACTACTAATCTGTTAGTGAATCCTCTCACTCATGAGAAAATTATGTTGCTAAGAATATGCTGCAATCAGCATAGAAGACTATGTATTTAGCTTATATGCTTGTTTTTTTATTATCCCTTGGCTGCAATCTTGTTGTCAATTCTCTCACACTGATCAGATGCTTGTGCATTTCCTTAGGCATTCAAGGTGCATGCTTAGATGATTGCATCTAAGGAGAGCCCGCGCAATTGCCTGTGTAGAAATTACTTGACAGCCCTATTCTAGTGGGGTTCTGTAAGGTTTTAATCTTATAATCCTGTGTGGTGTGCAGGCTGATGGAAAGCTCCCAAGCTAAACATCCCAATGCAGGAAAAGTTTTGTGTAACAACAGAAGAGTTTAATGTTGTCCATGGCCTCTCCATGGATGGTATCGACCACAAATTGGTGAAGTGGGAGCAGATTACAGATTTTGAGTGGTTCAGTGTATTAAGAGAGGTGAAGGATTGTGAAGGAGTACGAGCAGAAGTGCGACGCGAGAGAGAGTGCGAGAAGAAGAGCACGACGATATGGTGAACTCGCTCTACTGTAATGTGTAGAGCATAGTGAGTTCTTATTAGGTTTTTACAAAAGAATATGTGTACATACCTGGCGGCCCGCCCACTTACCTGGGCGACCACATTGGGATTTATACCCCAACAACCTCCCACTTAAAGTCCAATGTGGTACTTCAAGTGTGAGAGAAGCTACTATACAATCTAATATACAAGAGATGTAGAGAAGTGATGTACTACCCTACACCTAACTGCTTGCGAAAATGCGCAAAGCTCTCTGAGGGAAGTCCTTTTGTAAGTAGATCAGCAGGATTTTCTGTGGTGTGAACTTTGACAAGCTGAAGTTGTTTATCCTCGAGCATTTCCCTGATGAAATGATACTTCACATCCACATGCTTTGTCTTTGAGTGATAAACTGGATTGCGAGCCAATTGTATAGCACTTTGACTATCACAATATAACACAGGCATCTCTTCTTTGATTCCCAAATCTGTTACTAGTCGATTAAGCCAAATTGATTCTTTGCATGCCTCTGATGCTACAACATATTCAGCCTCTGTAGTAGACTGAGCAACAAAATCTTGTAATCTAGAACGCCATGATACTGCTCCACCAGCCAATGTAAAGACATACCCTGACGTAGACCTTCGGTTGTCTAAGTCACCTGCATAATCTGAGTCTGTAAAACCCTTTACACTTAGCTCCTGACTCCCATAGCATATACACATACTCTTTGTAGCTTTCAGGTATCTCAATATTCCTTTCACTACCTCCCAATGTTTCTTGCCTGGGTTTGACATGTATCGACTTACTACTCCGACTGCAAATGCAATGTCTGGGCGAGTAGCAATCATTGCATACATCAAACTACCCACTGCAAACGCATATGGAATCTTATCCATTTCAGCCTGTTCTTCCTCAGACACAAGACAATCTTGTTTGCTAAGTTTCACATATGGTGGCAATGGAACACTCAATGCCTTTCCCTTCTCCATATTGCAACGTTACAAAACCTTGTCAATATACTCTGTTTGAGATAACCAAATCAACTTCTTTGATCTGTCTCTCTCAATGCGCATACCAAGTATATGACTTGCCTCACCCATGTCTTTCATGTCAAACGATTTTGCCATCTTTGACTTCAAAGCTGAAATTTCTTCCAAGTGCTTGCCAGCAATCAACATGTCATCCACATACAAAATAAGGATGAGCCAACTACCATCCTTAGCCTTCTTTGTATATAGACAATGATCGAACTCACTACGTTTGTAGCCTTGAGAAAGCATAAACTTGTGGAATTTATGGTACCATGCCCTCGGTGATTGTTTTAAGCCATAAAGACTCTTTAACAATTGGTATACCCAATCTTCCTTGCCTTTCTCAACAAACCCTTCTGGCTGCTGCATGTAAATTTCCACATCTAAATCACCATGCAAGAACGTTGTCTTGACATCCATTTGGTGCAACACCAAATCTAATATGGCAACCAATGCAAGAAAGCATCTCAATGTAGTCATCTTGACCACCGGAGAGAAGACTTCATCAAAGTCAATGCCTTGTTCTTGCTTAAAGCCCTTGGCAACAAGCCTTGCTTTGTACTTTGGCTGACTATCATGAGTGGTGATCTTATACCTGTAAACCCATTTACAAGGTAGATCTTTTTTGCCCTGTGGTAATTTAACTAGCTTCCATGTCTAGTTTTTATGCAGAGCTGTCATCTCTGACTGCATGGCCAATTGCCAATTCCCGGAGTCCTTCATTTTCACTGCTTTCTTGTAACATGAAGGCTCATTGCAATCAGTCAACATGACATAGTTCATAGATGGAACAAACCTATCAGGAGGTCGCGTGATACGTCCAGATCTACGCACAATAGGTGGCTCAGGTTCAGCCACAACCTGTGGTTCCACTCTATCCTGTCCTTACTCCTCTTGAGCCGTGACATTTTATCTTGTATGTGCAGGTCCATCTTCTTGGAAGACAACTCTTCTAATCTCCTCAACCCTCTTTGGTTTAGAATGATATTTGGATTCATTAAAGTGAACATCATTGCTGCAGATAACCTTTCTGGATTCGGGATCCCAAAGTCTATACCCCATTTCACCAGAATTACCATAGCCTAGAAAGATGCACTTTCTACTCTTTGGCTCAAGTTTGTTCCTAAATTCCTTTGGAACGTGAGTATATGCCTCACAGCCAAAGACTCTGAGATGCTTGTATGAGGGCACCTTGCCTGACCATACCATCTCTGCCACTAAATCCTTTTGCAAAACCTTGCTAGGAGATCTATTTATAAGATGAACAGCTGTTGATACAGCTTCAGCCCAAAACCCATTTGGCAGTTGTGCATAAGACAACATACTTCTGACCTTCTCTTGTATGGTCCTATTCATCCTCTCAGCAACACCATTTTGAGGAGGATTTTAAGGAGCCATAAGTTCATGTTTTATACCTTTTGACTCACAAAAGTCCTGAAAGGCCTTTGAAACATACTCTCCACCAATGTCAGTGCGTAAGCATTTAAGCTTCTTGCCACTCTGATTCTCCACAAGTGTCACAAACGTTTTGAAAACACTAAAAGCTTCATCCTTGTGCTTGAGAAAGTAAACCCATACTTTCCTCGAGTAATCATCTATAAATGTCATAAAGTAAGAAGCTCCCCCTAGAGATAGGTTAGGCATAGGTCCACACAAATCACTATGAACAAGTGCCAACTGTGTATCTCTTCTACTGCTTCTATGCTTATGTGGTTGTTGTGTTTGCTTACCATACAGACAATGTTCATAGAATTCAAAATCATTAAATGACAAGCCAGGAAAATAACCAGAACGAGACAAGATTTCCATTCCCTTCTTGGACATATGTCCTAACCGGCTATGCCACAAAGAAACGTTCGGCTGCTCGGTTACATTGATTACATTTTTAGAGACATTTGATACATAAATCATGTAAAGTCCTCCAGACTTTACTCCATGTGCTACTGTCATAGAACCCTTGGATATCTTCCACATGTTCTGTCCAAAAGTGGTGACGTAGCCAGCATCATCAAGTAAACCTGTGTTGATCAAGCTCTTTGTAATTGCGGGAACATGTCTCACATTCTTCAGCGTGAAAGAAGAGCCATTCTGAAACTTCAATTGAACATCTCCAACACCTAAGATCTCACATGTCTGCCCATTGCCTAGCCGAACATGATCTTTAGTGGTCACATAAGAGGTAAACCACTCCTTGTTTGGAGACACATGAAGTGATGCCCGTGAGTCTATAATCCAGTCACTCATTGCATTTCCATCGTATGCTGTAAGAAGAGCTGAGTCCATTGTATTCTTCAAGAAGTAGATGTCTCCCGACACTAGACTGTCATCCTCTGCAACAGTGTTTGTCACATTTATTTCTTGAATCTTCACTGAGGACTTGTTCTTCTCACCATGGTCTTCAGCTTTCTCTTTGCCTTTTTCTGCTTTCCATTCTCTGCAGTCTCTTTTCATGTGACCCTTCTTGCCACAATGGTAGCATTCTATGTCACTCTTGCCTTTAGCACTGCGGGACTTGCTATGAGACTGATTCCTCTTTCCACCTTTGTACTTTTCTTTGGTCCTTCCCTTGACAACTAAGGTTGTTCCTTTGCCTTTGTCCATTGTCTTTCTATTGGTTTCTTCAGTAAGAAGACTTCCTTCTACACCTGCTATGTTCAAACCATCTGGAGGTGCAGAATTACTCAAAGCTGTGCGAAAAGTGTCCCAAATTTCTGGCCATGTGATCAACAGGAACATAGCTCTAACAGGTTCATCAAACTTGACACCTTGAGCTGACAACTGACTATAGATTGTGTTGAATACATTCAGATGATTGGACATAGGTGTCCCTTCTTTCATCTTCAAGTCAACAAGATTCTTAAGCCAGTATACCTGTGAAGCTGCACTCTGCTTCTCATAAAGATCACTCAACTTTAACCATGCTTGATAAGCCAACTTCTCATCTGCTACATTGAAGTAAACGCTTTCTGCCAAAGTCAGCATAATGGTAGAAAGTGCCAATTCATCCATTTTGCTCCATTCATCTTCGTCCATATCTTTTGGTTTTATCCCCTTGAGCTTTATAGGTTTTATCTGCTTCTTTTGTACCAACACGTGCCAAATATGTTTCTTCCACAATGGGAAATCGGTTCCATCCAGTTTCTTGATATTGTAAAGAGCAGTGTCCTATGATCCAGCCGTAGCTACGCTTCACAGTAGTTTACTTTCCTGGGAAAAATTCGGCAAAGTTTCCCCTGTAAACTGACCTCTGAACCAATATCAACCTGTCAAATGAACCAAGAAAGCTTCAGATTCTGCAGAAATTTTGGCAGAGTCTCCTTTGTAAAGTGGCTTTGGTGTACTAAAAAACAGACCAAAAACTGCTCAAAAAACCACTATCTCTCTAACATTGTAAGCTATGGGTAAACCTGTCCTGCACTTGTACTATCTCTCACTCTCCTGTCACTTTTCTGTAAGCATAGACTGCGACAATGCCTCAATGGCAGTAAAGCAAAGATGCAATCCCAACTATCTAACTCACAGTCAATACATCCTAGCTGCCTATCTAAAGGTGCTCAAGGGATCGCTCCAAGACCTGTATCACCGAAAGGATCTCAACATTCGAGAATCCCCCAGCTCAATAAAACCTCACTCGACCCTCAACAAAGGCTGCAGTAAATCTGACAATACATAGACTTCCCACAAAGTCATACATCCACAAATTTCCCACTGTATGCTGTAACCGTTGCGGCGGTTGTTAATTGCGTGACTCACAGCCAGCAAACCCTCAACAGACATACATCATCTCTAAAAATACATCCCATGTGGAAGTACCTGCAATGTCAGGATGAAATCTGGAATATCAAGCAACAAACACAAGCTACCTGATGAACTAGTGGATGTCGCCTACAGTCTATGTGTAGATGCACCCGTGTCGTATGTGACACGCCTCCAAGAACTTTGAGCCGTCCTTCGATGTGTAGACAGCCACAAATCAACACTTTGGGAGTGCCGATATCCTCAGCACCTGCAGTCGTAGGCCAAAAACCCCAAATTTGCAGAGTCGGATCTGCACCCGCTGAGACCACGTAGTCGAAAATGGCCTGCGCAGAACTTTGTCGAAGTCGAACGGTGGCCGAGATGGCCGTGTCTTCGCCTATCGAATCTCACTCCAATCTAAGCAGGTGACTCTGGCTACCTGCAAATGCTGCCCCGAGCCTCGATCTGAGCTCTAATACCAGTTGAAGGAGTACGAGCGGAAGTGCGACGCGAGAGAGAGTGCGAGAAGAAGAGCACAACGATATGGTGAACTCGCTCTACTGTAATGTGTAGAGCATAGTGAGTTCTTATTAGGTTTTTACAAAAGAATATGTGTACATACCTGGCGGCCCGCCCACTTACCTGGGCGACCACATTGGGCTTTATACCCCAACAGATTGCAGAAAATATTGCTTCAAATGCAGTAGCATTCGTAGTGACATGTATGAGCAAGTACTTCAGCTACACTATAGGGTGTACCAGAAGGCCCCCACCAACATGGAAATTAATTTGTCTTTTGCAAAGGGTTTTGTAAAACAATTCAGTCCAATGGAAATTGCAAGTGGCTCAATCATGCAATTCAATTGGTCTGATTTTGTTGTCTAGCATTTGCAGGACCTTCAAGAAAAAGAATACTACGATGCTCATGTTGAAAAGTGGAAGGTGTGTAATATCCACCCCTCAAGTCAAAAAACAGAGGAGGGCTCCGCAGAAACAAAGGACGATTGCACTGGCCAAGTAGCTTCGAATGTTGTTTCTGCTACCAAGGCAGCGCTCCTCTCTATTAACAGCTCTCACAAAGTGACAGCAAGCCTGTCATATTTCGGGCTCTCTAATTTGCATCACTTCATGAGTGCAAGTGACCATCTCAAAAATTGAATGTAGGATGCTAAGCAGCAGCTCAAGAATGCGGGTCAGGAGCTTGAAGCTGCAAGGGTTCTGAAAGCAAGCCATGATATGGTCAGTCCTATAGTTCTTGCTATGAGATAGAAGTTTCATAATGTTGAGAATGAATTGCGGTGTTTAGGCCTCACTGACATTGTGGATGCAAGGAGAGATATAGAGCTCAAGGTAAAGATCGAGACACTGAAAGAGACACTGGATGGTTTGGGGTTTCCTCACAGTGAGGACACCCCCACTGCTGTTGATATTGACATAACATGTCTTCGTGTAAGTGCTGATGGTTTTTGTGATTGAACCTTATGTTTTGAATATGTGCACAACTATCCTATGTACTTACCATGCTTCTATTTGGATTGGTTTGTAGATTAATGTGGAGGTGCAGGAAGCAAAAGTGCACGTCTGCAATAGTCAATTATAGCTACTCATGCAGATAAGTAGGATGATAGAAGGCTTCTTCATCCCCACTGCCCTATGCAAGATAGCTATGGACACTTTTATAGAGTGTATATGAGGGGTACGCGATGGGACAACAAGCAACGAGTGTACTGGTTGTGGTCTGCCACTAGAAGTACACGAAATCAGTGCAATGGTCAAAATGCCATGTGAGCATACCTATCACCTAATCTGCTTTGTTCCTGCATGCTCCCTGGGGACCGAATGTAGAGCTTCCACCTTCCAGCAGAGGGTACCAGCTAAATGGTGTGGCAAGGTCACAGGGCAAGGACCTCCAATCACGCAGACTTCTGGTAAGATAATGTTAAGGTATAGTTATCCATCCTTGATTCCTACGCTAGCCCTATGTATGCTAGTTAGCATAGAAGGTATTCTAGTTAACTTAGTGGGTATGGTGGCTAGCATATTGTGTATGGTAGTTGGCAAACCTAGTTATGCTAGTTAGCATACTATGAGATATAGCTAGCATACATTGTGATGGTGGTAAGAATATTGTGTATGCTAGTTAGCACAGCTAGTTATCCTAGCTACATATTGTAAATACTAGTTGGCATTTTTGGAATGCTAGTTAGCATACTGTGTATGCTAATAAGCATACCTTCTATGTTAGTTAACAAACTATGCATGCTAACTAGCATAGAGAGTTTACCAATTAGAAACAAAGTATGCTAATCAGCATATTAAATATGATAATTAGTGCACAGTGTGCTAACTAGCAAATCGGATATGCTAATTAGCATATTTAATATGCTAATTAGCATACTTTTTAAGCTAGTTAGAACATTGTGTATGATGGCTAGCATGCAAGTATGCTAACTTGAAGAAAAGGTATGCTAATTAGCATACTAAGATTAATTAGCATGCAAGTATGCTAACTAGAAGAAAAGGTATGCTAATTAATCTCAGTATGCTAATTAGCATACCTTTTCTTCTAGTTAGCATACTTTCATGCTAGCCATCATACACAATGTTCTAACTAGCTTAAAAAGTATACTAATTAGCATATTAAATATGCTAATTAGCATATTAAATATGCTAATTAGCATACCCTATTTGCTAGTTAGCACACATAGTGTGCTAACTAACATACAGGGTATGCTAATAAGCATACTTTTTATGCTAATTAAAACATTGTGTATGATGGCTAGCATGCAAGTATACTAATTAGAAAAAGGGGTATGCTAATTAGCATGCATAAGCATACCTTTTTTTCTAGTTATCATACTTGCATGCTAGCCATCTTACACAATGTTTTAATTAGCATATTAATTATGCTAATTAAAATACCCTATTTTCTAGTTAGCACACAGAGTGTGCTAACTAGCTAGAAAGGTATGCTAATTAGCATTTATAATATGCTAATTAGCATACTTTTTATTCTAATTAGAACATTGTGTATGATGGCTAGCATGCAAGTATGATAACTAGAAAACAAGATATGATAACTAGCATACCTTGTATGCTAGCTAGCAATTGGTGAATGCTAACAAGCCTTCAAAGTTTAGTTATCATACCTTCTTTGATAGCTAGCATAATGTGTACGCTTGTTAGCATACCTCTATGCTAGTTAGCATACAGTCTCACCTAGCTAGCATAATGTGTATGCTAGTTAGCATACCTCTTTGCTAGTTATCATAATGTGTATTTTAGTTAGCATGCATATTATGCTAACCAAAAAAGATGGTATGATAATTAGCAAAGACGTTATGCTAATTAGCATAAATTATCTTCAAGTTAGCATACCATCTATGCTAGCATACCTGGTATGCTAATTAGCATACCATGTATGCTAATTAACACACCATCAGTAATAAGCATACCATTAGCATACACACAACTTTGCTGATGAACATTTATGTATGCTAATTAGCATACATTCTCTGCTAGTTAGCATACACACTATATTCACACTTCCATGTTAGCATATTTTGTATGCTAGTTAACATATTGATCATGGTGGTTAACACACTTTGTATACTAGTTAGCATAGACAATATGAATGTCTACAGGATATAGATGCCTACCATACATGGAATGTTACTTGTCACACTATGCATACAACCAATCATAATGGTATCTATGAAAATTAACGGGTGAATGGAATACAGAGGTATCAATGATGCAGGATGTGAACCTGACAAGATACCTGTCAATCAAAGGATACAAGAGAAGCTCTGTAATGATGATTCTGATGAGCTAAATAGGCAGCATGAAAAGACAGATGTAATTCCACAGCATGCGACAGCGCATGAGGTTGTTGTAGATGGTAAAGAAACAGATGATGATGATGATGATGATTTTATCATGATTACTCATCCCAAACCAAAGTCCCCCTACAGATGATCAAACAAGCGTCTCAGAGGAAATAGTTAGGAGTGTGCAAGAGGAAGGTAGGCGTGCTCAAGAGGAAGGTTTCAGGACTGACAGTGGGCTGACTGCACAAGATGCCGATGATAACATCCCCCTGTAGGGTTTTGTAAACAAAGTGAAATTAAAGATAAAAGGTGGCCTGGAACAGATTCTGAAAGATCGTGGGGACAAAAAATGTGTTGCCCCTCCGAGCACCCTAGATGACATAAACAAACGCAGCACAGGTGACAAGAAAGCCATTCGCTGATGTGCTTGCAAGAAATTATGTTGAATCTATTCCCTGTTGTGTCCAAGTTATGTAGTGTTAGCAAGCTCCACACCTTGTGGCATGTATCTCTCTGGATATTTACAATGGATAAACTCTTTTCAATATTATTTAATTGTGCAACAGTTCAGTAGTTTTTGCTTTACCTTTATGATGTCTTTATTTGATACCATTCTGTGTCACGGGGCAAGAGAAACTACAGTTAGTTGCCCTGCATGATTTGAATTATGCCATTGCATTCAAAACCATACAAAAGCAGCATATTTCCAAGGCTAGACATCTACAAAAAGAAAAAGCCGAGATTGAGAAGCACCTGGCTAGCTATCTTAAATGCTTCATGAAAATTTTTGAGTACTTCAGGTATGTTCATCCCTTGGGGGAAGTTATTTTTGCTGAGTGGTATGCATTGCCAAACCCAATATGCGTGCCAAAGCTGCTACCAAATGAGGGGCATGCTTTGGTTCTTGATTTAAATGTCCTACTTGTTCAAGTTGTAGAGCCAATGCACGGTGGCATTGCCCCTAAACATGTTGGGGAAATGATAAAGTACAATGTGAAAGATAGGAGGCATGTATTTTGTCACAAAGACAGCCACAAATTTTTGGATTGGTGCCTTCCATTTTTCCATATGTATATATGGAGCACCAGCATGCCACCTAAAGTGAATGTATTATTAGAAACAGTATTCAAAGAGAAGCCGGCTAAGCTGAGAGGTGTTTTTTCATAGAATCATTGTATGGCCAGCCTTGACAAATATATAATAAGCATGTATTCTTGAAGGATTTAAGATTGCTTAGGAAGAACTGCAACTTTGGGCCCCAAAATAGTCTAATTATTGACAATAGTATTTACAAAGTGTGCCAAACCTTGAAGGAAGTTGGCTTGTTACTCCTAAGATAGAGGACCTGACCAAAGAACAGCGGCAAAACTTCTTGATAGATACTTTGAGCATCTCGTTGTTCCTATGGCTGCAATCAGAGGATCGTGCAGCGTTTATAGCTAAAAATGCGTTTGATACTACCCCAAATTTGTTTTCACAAGAAGTGATCAGGAAGCTGGAATCAGAAATGCAAAAGTGCAATGAGGCCCAACGTAAGAAATCCTTGTGTAGGAGACAAAGGGAGGCTGATGAAGAAGCTGAAAGACATAAGAGAGAGAGGCTACAAAGGGAAAAATTAGAGACACAGCAGCAAGAAAAAGGAAGAGAGCAATACCCAAAAGCTTGTCAAACAAAGAAGCAAACGAACACTGGGCAAAAGCGAGTGTACAAGAACACTAAACCATGATCTTATCCAAAGTAGGAGGTTCTCTGCAGTTTTGTAACATTATGAGGGAAATTTGTAAATTTCCTTTCCAATGTTTGTAATTATTCTGACATTCACTTTAGATGTAATGATCAGATCCTGTACTATTCTTTTTTTGAAGACAATACTATGTGGACAGTTGGCATTCTTTTTTGTTGTAAACATTGAATTTGTATACATTGTCATTGGAAATCAGCAAAGTTATGCTAATTAGCATAATGCTTATGCTAGTTAGTAGATTGTTTATGCTAACTAGCAAAAAAGTATGCTAATTAGCATACCCACAATAGCTAATTAGAATACATTCTAATTAGCATACTGCACATTTTTCTTTGTGCTAACTTCCACTCACAACATACCATAGTATGCTAATTAGCATATACAGTATACAGGAAGCTGCCATGTTTTCTCCTTGAAGCCAACAATGGTATGCTAATTAGCATATTATCTATGCTAACTGGCATAATCATTATGCTAATTAGCATACGTGGTATTCTAATTAGCATTCCTTAAATTAGCATACTGTGGATTTTTGTTTTTACTAACTTCCACTCACAGCATAGTATGCTAATTAGCATACACAGTATATAGAAAGATGCCATCCCTTCTAGAAACTAGCATACAGTATGCTGATTAGCATACATGGTATGCTTATTAGCATACATAGTATACAGAGAGATGTTATCTCTTCTCCTTAAAACCAACACAGGTATGCTAATTAGCATACTGTCTATGCCTACTAGCATAGACAGTATGCTAATAAGCATACCTTCAATTGGCATACTGTACATTTTTGTTTGTGCTAACTTCCACTCAGAATAGTATGTTGATTAGCATCCATAGTATACAGAAAGCTGCCATCCCTTCTCCTAAACCAGCAAAACTATGCTAATTAGCATATTGTTTATGCCAATTAACTATGCTAATTAGCATACCCACACAATGCCAATTGGCATAAATAGTATGCTAATTAGCATACATAGGATGCGGAGACCTGTCGTCTCTTCTCCTTGAAACCAGCAAAGATATGCTGATTAGCATATGTTGTTTATGCCAACTGGCATAAACAATATGCTAATTAGCATACTGTGCATTTTTGTTTGTGCTAACTTTCACTCACAACATAGTATGCTAATTATAACACACAGTATATAGAAAGTTGTCATCTCTTCTTCTTAAAATCAACAAAGGTATGCTAATTAGCATATTGTTTCTTCCAACTAGCATAAACAGTATGCTAATTAGAATACACAGTGAACTGAAAGCTATCATCTCTTCTCCTTGAAACCAGCAAAGGTATGCTTACACGGTATACAGAAAGATGCCATCTCTTCTCCCCTAAACCAGCAAGGGTATGCTAATTAGCATAATGTTTATGCTAGTTGGCATAAATAGTATGGTAATTAGCATTCGACTCACACCATAGTATACTAATCATCATACACAATATACAGAAATCTTCCATCTCTTCTCCTTGAAAACCTACAAAGTTATGCTAACTAGCATATATAAGTTTATGCTAATCAGCATAAATAGTATGCTAATTAGCATTAGCATACACAGTATACAAGAAACTGTCATATCTTCTCCTTGAAAACCAGCAAAAGGTATGCTAATTAGCACATTGTTTATGTTAACTAGCACAAATAGTATGCTAATTAGCATACCATTTATGCTAACTAGCATACCCATAGAACACAATTAGCATACCTTCTTATTATCATATTGTGCAAGCGACTGGCCTTCTTTGTACACATCTTTCCAAACCCTGATGCCTTTCTTATAAGTTGGGTGTGCCTTCTTTTATAGTTTCCATTTATATTTGTGGGCTATCAGCCCAAACCATATGGAGTCCTACTATAAAAAGCGTAAATTGTTAAGACACCAAAGGAGGCGGACTTTGAGCTTGGTTGATCAGCTCTCTAGAGTCCTACATTTTCTTGATGAGCTCATATCCTCTAGGTTTAATGAGACAGGTTGTACAAATGATCTCTCTTAAACTGAGACCCGTCTGTGATAGACACCAAAGCCATGTATACACAAAGCACACAAAGCACACAAGAGACACAAGTGACAGAAGATAACCAAGTTTTTGATAAAATTGCATTATCTTCGAGCAAGAAGTATATTGAAGATGCAGTGATTACAACTTAAAAGTTGAAGGGCATGCTATTATAGATTGCTTCATAGCTTTATGGGTTGATTGTGTACACTTTTCGTCCCTTGGGATGTTCTCCATGGGTATTTTGATACATCTTACCAAATGTGAAAGTATGTGGACGATGGGCTGCTTGTGGTCTAGCTTGAATGTGTATGCATCCAATGGCTCGTAATACAGACATTTCACAACATATGAGCCTCTATCAATTGCATTGCCCCACTCATTGAGGTAGCTCTTCTCCACCTTCTCCTTTGCTGCAACACACTTGACTAGGTACAAATCCACATCCTTGACGTTGGTCGAAGCATCCGAATTTACAGCAAATGTGCCGCCAGCACATAGAGAACTACTCAACACATCATGATGACCTTCGTACATGAAGTCATCATAGGTGGCTGCTTCATCTGTCGGCTGAGAATCTAGCACAGCCTCATCAGGTAATGGCAGTAGAGTATGATAATCCCAAGGTTGCACGTGAGCTTTATTGACGCAACGATTCCATCTTCCGTACATGGCATGCATCATAGAAGCATGCCAAGGCTCTTGTTGCAAGGGCAGTTGGATCCCCAGGGTTGTGACCATGAAAATAATGCAGAGAGCGAGTTTCTGCCACAGTGGAACAATTCCACTTCACCTCCCTGTTCACTTCCCCCTTTTTAACCTCCCAGAACACACCGGCACATTCCCTTTCTTTTGAAGGATAGTGTGAAGGTGCTCCCTGTGACAGGTTGGCTTGGCAATAAGCAACCACATTAGCTGCACACTACAAAATAAATCCATTAGGTTTTAGTTGTTCATGGGTCAAGGTTCTTTTCACAACTGCTCTTGCACCATCATTCTCTCCCTTGCCATGTCCTGATCCAAAAAAGAACCATCTCATCCCCATCTCTGTGAGTCCACCATATCTTGCAACAAAGTAAAAAGGCTTGGCCCCCTTGAATTGCGAGGTTCCACCATCAGACTACACCCAATGTTGCTTAGGAGTGACACCCTCTTGTTGTAACCAGTCACGGTGTAGCATGAAGTAGTGTTGCACAAACAACATGCTATGCACCTTGTCATCTGTTATGAAGAAGTGGATGGTATTGACTACATACCATGCCCTACGGTAGTACGTTATATGTACAAAAATGGTTAGTCTTGACTAGAGTGCCAATGCATTGATTGAGTCTCATTTTGTTCCTTGAAGGCATAATTCTCTGCAAAATCAACAAAACTGACACGACGACATCGTCCGAAAACCGAAGAAGGCAATCCTTGAATTTTTGTCCTTACCATCGAGCCACATAGTTATGAGTGATAAAGAGCTCCAACTTAGTCTTTAAGAGTTGAAGAAACTCCCAGCATTGCATTTCTTTGTGCAAAAGATCTTCTCTTTTGTTACTATTTCCCTACTTGTCTTGAGCTTGTCTATATGCAAATACTTTCACATTAATATTGTTAACTGGCTTTGCTGTCTCCAAGTAGCATAATTCCAACCTATTCACTCCACATGTCAAACACTCTCCCATCAAGCATTCCCTTCTATGGAAAACTTCATCTGTAGGCTTTGAACAGAGACAAACTCCCACATTTGTGTGACACCTTTGAACATGTGATGTGAAGTCGAGCAATCCTTGCTAATGTTCTCACCTGGGGCACAGATATTGCATATACAATCACAAGCTGCTCTATGCAACCCAAAAGCACGAGAGCGCATGTGGTTCAATGTGTCCTTCAAAAAGTACATTTGCACATGGTATTCGCAATAGAATGTGTATCTATCCTTTAGCCACCTACAAAAGAATGGCTTCAACATCTCAAACATTCTCATGCCAATCTTGCAATCTGGATGTTTTCCTTGAATCTAAAAAAGAACTCAACCTGCAACATCCAAATGATGATCAGTATTCAGATTTCTAACTAGGACATCCAGCATTTTCATGAAAACAAATCATAGTGTTAAATAGCACAATCAACATCCTAATGTGCATGCAACAATGTGTGTTAACTAGCATAAAGAGTGTTAATTAGCATATATCTGTGTTTACCAGGTAACTATGTATGCTAGGTAGAGCACAAGGCATGCTAACTAGCACAGACCATATGCTAACTAGCATACTCATTAGGACACCCATCATGCTGTTGAGCATACTAGGTGTTAACTAGAAAAAGTTATGTTAATTAGCATACATCTTGTGTTGATTATCTAACTATGTATGCTAGGTAGAACACAAGGCATACTAACTAGCATACTCCATATGCTAGCTAGCATACCCAGCCCAGCTGCTAGTTCTAACTAGCATAACCCTTGTCTTAAATAGTATACCCATCATTCTTGTGAGCATACTAGGTTTGAACTAGCATAAGTGGTGTTAGCTTGCATACTTTTTGTGTTGACCAACCAACTCTGTATGCTATTTAGAACTCAAGGCCTGGTAACTAGCATACTCCATATGCTACCTAGCAAACTCCATGTGCTAACTAGCATAATCACTTTCTGTTAGACAGCGTACTTATCATGCTAGTTACATACTAGGTATGTTAACTAGCATACCAGGTATGTTAATTAGCATACACATTGTGTTAACCAACTAGCTCTATATGCTATTTAGAACCCAATGCATGCTAACTAGCATACTCCATATGCTAACTAGCACTATCCATATGCTAGCTATCATAGTCCATATGCTAACTATCATACTCACTATGCTAACTAGTATACGCATTAGGACACCCATCATGCTATCGAGCATACTAGGTGCTAACTAGCATAAATGATGTTAATTAGCATACATATTGTGCTGACTTGCTAACTCTGTATGTTAGGTAGACCACAAGGCATGCTAACTAGCATAGTCCATATGCTAAATAGCATACCCAACCCAGCTGCTAGTTCTAACTAGCATAACCCTTGTCTTAAATAGTATACCCATCATGCTAGTGAGCATACTAGGTGTTAACTAGCATAAGTGGTGTTAACTTGCATACCTTTTGTGTTGACCAACTAACTCTGTATGCTATTTAGAACTCAAGGCCTAGTAACTAGCATACTCCATATGATACCTAGAAAACTCCATGTGCTAACTAGCATAATCACTTTCTATTAGACAGTGTACATCATGCAATTGAGCATACTAGGTATGTAACTAGCATACTAGGTATGTTAACCAGCATACCAGGTATGTTGATTAGCATACATATTGTGTTAACCAACTAGCTCTGTATGCTATTTAGAACCCAAGGCATGCTAAATAAAATACTCCATATGCTAACTAGCACAATCAATATGCTAATTAGCACAGTCCATATGCTAACTAGCAAAAGTCTACAGATCAATATGCTATTGATCAGCATATACAAGTTACTATGCACTAAAGATGCAATGAAAAAGTTATGGTACAAGTATTTGATTGATCACTTGAGGCTCGTCTAGGAGGTGCACAAGGTGTTCTATGTACCTTTTCCTCCCCATCCTATTTTGACAAACATCCTTCTTGTTCGGTGAAACGCAAGTCTCCACTTTCCAAATTGTGTAGACCAATTCCTTAATTTCATCTATGATAGGGTTATGATGGTGTTTCTTGTGACATGCAACCAATGAAAACAATCGACCATCAACATCAGGCTTCGCATGTCGTGATCTCACCTTGTGCAAGGTGCGATGATTGACATTTAGGGGCCCTAGAAATTTTTTCAATGGGCATGTTTTCCTTTGAATTCAACATCATCTACAATGATGCATTCTTCAAAAACAACTCCTCATTGGAACCTTGCTGCTTGACGGTAGCCAGTGTGCTGCGGACATTGAGGACAATTGTGGTCTGTACAGCAGCCTCCTCCTTGAAAGACTCATCATGGATCGACCAAACATGCGGATGTCGAGCAACAAGATTCCACATTTCCCACTTTTCTTATGTACTAAAACCTTTAGTCCTACTCTTGAAAGCTCTCACAATCTCAAAGGAGATTTTCTTTTCTCCTCATCGTTGAGGGCATGATGTTGTCGCTCAAATTTCATTTGTTTCTGCTCCTATTATTTCCTCTTTCTTACTTTCTCATATTCCTTGATTACAGAAAGAGATGGATCTTGGGAGTTGTAATTCATTGCCTATAGTGGCTCTCTTCTTCTTTTTCCTGAGAACTGTAGACGTGCATAATATGTTACTTACTTAAAATCACTTAAATGTATAGTTGTCAACACTTGATGTTGTAATACACACATGAACAAATGCCCTCACAAAACTATAGATGTGACCAACAAAACCAATGACTTCATTTGGAGTGGGTGGTCTATACATAATATTTTCTTACCATCACATTATAGTACGGCTCCATTTCCAGAATTGGAGCTAGTGGCAATAGTGTTGAGCTGTCGGTTCTCCATATATGTAGGTCTATGTTGGAACGAGAGAAAGAGCGCAACTTTGACAAATCATCTCTGAGGCAGGATTCCCATCGCAAGGAACGAACGAGAGGGGGGGGGGAGAGAGAGAGAGAGAGAGAGAGAGAGAGAGAGAGAGAGAGAGAGAGAGAGAGAGAGAGAGAGAGAGAGAGCAAGACTCAGCAAACCACCTGCTAGTCTGAGAGAGAGAGAGAGAGACTCAACAAACCGCCTGCTAGTCTGATAGAGAGAGAGAGAGACTCCCCATGTTGTCTTCAGTAAAACTGAAAACAGAAGCCCATCCGTTTTCAGTATATGCTAACAAGCACAAGTAACTAGCACTGTCCGGGACAACATATTCAGTGACACGTTAACATGCTTCTACCCATATTCATTAGCAGTGCCAAACACTATGAAAATTTCTAGTTGTTTACCATAGTCTTTTACCGCGTTTTGTAGAGAGAAGGTCCAAACTCAACTAGAGAGGGAAGAGAGAGGAGGACGGGGGGGATCTTTTTGTATTTAAACTATTACCACCGTGACTATTTCCGCTATTATTCTCGCATTTATTACCTCAGTTATTATCGCTGATATTACCGTGCTTATTTTCGAGGGAAAATTTAGCGCCTAAACTTTCAAATTCTGGCTTAAATATTCTGATCCCCTCCCCAACAAATTTTAGTGTTTCCCTCCTCTCAATAAAAATCAAAGAATATTGTAAAAAAATTTCAAATCAAAAAAGGAAAAGAGAAAGAATGAGAAAGAGGGAGAGAGGGAGAGAGAGAGGGGTGGGGGATAATAAGATTACACTTGGTTATAGCTAAAATAATCATTGTCACTTGATTAACATAATTGAGAATGTTCACAAAATTAGAGAGAGGAAGAGGAGGGGAGAGAGATGAATGGATTACACGACCAAAAATGTGCATAACTTAAAGTATGTAAAATGTTTATGAATCATCTTCAAAAAGATCCCTACATGAAGCATCATCCAATTCTAAGACCATGGCTCCTGAATCAATAAAGAGAGAAACGGAATTATCGTTTGTGGATGCATTGGCTTCATCATCTTTGAATTTTTCATCCTCCATCTCATCGTCTTCACCATCATGACAATCATCCTCGCTAAGACTTACGGCCGCCGGACTTGATTCATGGACCTCCGTCTCCTCTGTCTCCACCTCATCCAAAGTTGGAGGTGAAAGAGGGTCGAAGATGGTCTCCACTTCATTAGTGGAAAAAATGGTTCTCCCGTGAGGTGTTACGGGAATTACGAACCAAAGTTTTGGTTGGTGGATTGTTGGGATATAGATGACCTATAAAAGAGAATCTTAAAGTGAGTAACATTGGTATAATTAATGCTATAAGAAAATAATAATAAAAAAGGTAGCTTTCACTCACCTTCTCACAATTGCGCGGTAAAAGTAAATTGTCATACCTCCCTATGTGATGCACATTAGAGTCCACCATGTAGAGGCCATTGTCATGTTGTCTAGACACCTTTGCAAACCACTTGCACTCGAAGATGAAGGTATCAAAGGTTTTAAAAATAACCTTTAGTATCCTTTCAAATAGTTCCACAATACCTGGCTTCATCACCGGCTATGTCAAAGTTTCCCATGATGGCACAATCCATGGTGGTTTTGCACTCGTCAATATAGCACGTACGAAAGTGACGACCCTTTGACCACATAGAGTTAAAGGAAAGGCACTACAAAATAGGAAAATATCTTTTATCAAATACAAAGATAAAATCAAGAAAAAAATTTACAATATGGTTTAGGTATATGAGTACTCTACCTTTGGTATGCAGCCTGATGCACTTACATTCTTTGTTGGTGATGTCTTCTCTGCGCGCTTTTGCTTCGGTCATTCTCTCATGAGTTCACTCCAAACTAATGAGATCTAGGAAACATGCAAGGTGTCTAGGCACTAAGGGTGCCCTCCTCTCTCCATGTTCTTGTTTCCATGCTTCTCTCTCGCAAAAACCTTGCCTTTGCCACTGTCCACAAGTCCATCCACTTGGTCATAATCTTTGCATTGAGAATATGTCAAAATTTATTGACCACTCAGGATAGATAATATCTATGCTAAGTAATTTCCCCTTTCCACTTGGCAAGTGTGAAGTCATCCTTGCATCTTCCTCGTCTGACCACATGTGAGGCATTGAAGGATCAACTTGTGCTAAATATGTCAAAATTTATTGACCACTCAGGATAGATCATATCTATGCTAAGTAGTTTCCCCTTTCCACTTGGCAAGTGTGAAGTCATCCTTGCATCTTCCTCGTCTGACCACATGTGAGGCATTGAAAGATCAACTTGTGCTAAATACTCTGAGATGTAAACAAATGCCTCTTGCACGATCCACCCTTTAGCCATACATGCCTCTGGTTGAGACCGTAGACGCACAAAATCTTTGAGAGTCTTTAAAAACCTCTCTAAGAAGAACATCCATTGTGCATGCACTACTCCACATATAGAAATCTCCTCCATAACTTGAACCAAGAGGTGGATTTGACTAACAAGGAATGATCGAGGAAATGCATCCTCAATGGCACACACAGTTTCTGTTGCAAGTGTTTGATCAACAGGGATATCATCTATTTCAATTTCCTTGGAGCTCAGAAATCTGCAAGAAAACACACAAGGATACACTAAGTGCTAGTTGAGATTATTGTGTACATAAAAAAAGTGTAGTTGAGTGGAGTCTTGTGGCGTAACTTACTAGCTCTCCTAGTTTGAAAATAGCATCCTTGACTTTCTTGTCCCTACATATACACATACTCATCGGCACAATGAACTACATTGTAAATTAGGGAGAGGGAAAGTGAGAGAAAGTCATACACACAAACTATATATAGAATAGAGAGGGGGACATACCTGAAGCCAATCATGGGACTTCAACCCATACAATTGAACACTTCCACCTTTCTTCGCTTTTGTGAAAGCTCCCTTTAGCAACCTCATGTATCATGTTGGTGTGAAAATAGAAGCAATGGTACCCTTCACTTTGTCTAATTCTTCTTCGGCAAGCATCCATGGTGCTTTAGGAAGCACAATCTTTTCATTAGAGGCACGGCGTGGAGTAGCAGAGGTGGGGAGACGTTTCAAAAGCCTCAAATCCTCCCTCGCACCCAAAGAGTCCTTCTTGCCAATAATGTGGTCCCATAGTGTTTAGGCTACATTCTTGAATATGTGCATGGGATTCAAGAGATGTTGTATTTTTAAGTCCTTCCAATATGGAAGCCTTTAAAATTTGGAATACCTTGACATACCTTTTGGTGGAGGGCACGAAGTCGGATTGTTGTTGTAGTGATATTCCTAAATGGTTGCCCAATCTGCCATCGTGAGCTTTAGAGGGGTCTTCCCATTTGTTGGAGCCTTGTGCTTGCTATGCCCTTGGGGTAAGAAATGATGGTTGTTTGGATAGATTACCTTGTGCAAGGCATTGGGCCTCTCTGTCACCAATGATGGCCCCCAAGTAGGACATGCATTGTGACCCGATGTGGACAACCCTGCATACATATCATATCATTAGAGAGAGACAAAACTAAAGGGGGGGGGAGAGAGAGAGAGAGAGGAAAAGGGAGATACTAGAAATCTCTCCAAGCCCAGGATAGTTGTGCATAGTCCACCAAAGGATTCCCCTCACAATGGCTTCTCTTTCCCCCTTTGCAAGTGAGACATCTACAACATGAATGCCTCTCCATAACTCCTCCAACTCCTTGATGAGGGGCTCGAGGTAGATGTCAATATTTGACACTTTGTACTTCCCTAGCACAAGCAAGGAAAGAAGTATATTGCCCTTCTTGGCTGTCTCCAAAGGTGGAATATTGTAGTTGACGATCACCACAGGCAAAGTGCTCCATGAAGTAGACGTAGTGCCGAAGGGGTTGACACCATCACTTGCTAACCCAAGCCTCGAGTGTCGACGCTCCAACCCAAACTTTGGCCATCGAGTTTTGATGTGCCTCCATGCAAGTGAATCGGTAGGGACACGCATCATTCCATCATTGGAGCAGTGGTTGGCGTGCCACGCGAGAAGCTCCATGGTAGACCTTCTTTTAAACATGTGTTGAATGCAAAGAATTAATAGAAAATGTCTCAATACCTTGCAGGGTATGCGCACCCCGCTCACTCCGGTCTTGTATCGTGCTTCCCCACACTCCATTCCAAGTGCAGTGACATACGATCTAGCTCATCAACAATCTGGAGACATGTTTTTGATCTTTTGGCAACATTTTGTCCATCAAACTACAAGAAACAAGCGTATTAGTACAATAGCAAGGAGGTGGCACCATAAAGCGACTGAAGGGTATATAATTAAGGAGCCAAATTTCAAACTTACCCAAGAACTGCATCAACACTTGCATTGCTCCAACCAAATTTTGCTCGCAAGTTGAGGACTTCCAACAATGCACGAAGCACCGAGTATTGTGCACATCGTAAAGAGGTGTTCCGGCACTCGCCATCAATCTATTCTCCGTTGCCGATGCCTGTTGAGTGCAAGGCTGGCAATCCTTCTCGCACACGTCGAATTCATGAGCCAGTAATTCATCACACATATTGAGCATGTGCTCATCCTCTGCCTCAAAGTGCGACTGAGATGCCATAGGAGCTGTCGAAGTAGAGCTAATGGGAGGATCACCATGCGGTGCACCCAAATCATCCAATAGCCCTTGCCTCTGCCGCACCGCCCCCGAACATGGACCAATGGGGCATCTCCTCAAGCAATGGATGAGTGGCGCTCTCATCTCTCCAAGTGCTTTTTTGAGGATGCCAAATCCCTTCTATCTCCACGTGCTCCAATGCAATGCGCCTCATGCGAGGGATTGCCCTTTTGCGCTTGGCGCAAGGACAAGGGAGTTTTTCCTTGAGCCATCGATCCCGCTCAGGGCCTCGAGGGGGGCCACGATCATCCCATTCGATGTCCTAAACACGCGATAAATTTTTTATTTAGTCATATGTGCCCTAAAAAATTAACAATTAATTAGAAAAAGTTCTAAATTTTAGTATAAAAAAGAAATGATGTTAAATTCAAAGAGAATAAAGTGCAATGAGTGCTATAATTATTGTTAAATAAAAGTGCAATGAGTGCTATAATTATTTTTAAATAAAAGTGGACTTTAAAAATGCAATTAAAAAACATCTAAAAGTACTAAAAAAAGTAATCACAATAAAATTAAAAATCTTCATAAAAAAACTCAAAAGACTAAGAAATGAAATAATTGATATCTAAGGTAGAGGGGTGGTTTGTACCCTCCCCTGCAACCTCAGATACTCTTGTATGTGTTTGAAATGATGGGTCGCCGAAATAAGCGCGGTAATACCTGCGGTAATGCTCGCGAAAATAGCTGCGGTAAAGCTTGGCGCCTAAAAAAGGAAGGAGGGTAGAGTATGTCGCGTTTTTGCTCCATACCCTGCCCTCCTTCCTCTCCCCAATTGCCTCATCTTCAAGCTGCTTCCCCCTCTCTCTACCTCCCACATCCTCACTCCCTCACTAACTCTCTCCCTAGTCCATCTCTCTCCACCTTCTCCCTCCCACAAACACAACAACACACACACACACACACACACACACACGTGACGTTCGGATCAAGGAGGAGCTTCAATTTTCTTTCGGCAACTTCATCGAAGGGGGTTTACCACGCTCATCCTTGGAAGCTCAACCTAACGGGCAACCGTGCTACAACCTAAGGTAAACACAAACCGACCCCCCCCCCCCCCCCCCCCCCCCCGCCCCTTTTCCTATTGTATTCTACTCCACAAAGTTACAAACACGTGCATAGAAACACGCATACACACATACACACACACACATACACACATTCATAAATGAGAAAGATAGAGATAGAGAGACATATCTCGTTCATTTGATATAGGTTGCATTGTGACGTAGATGAAATCTCTTCATACATGGTACATTTGTTAAATTTTTTTGCAAATGTTAGCTTTGTTAGAATCTCTTCGTGTTAGATTTTTTTGCAAATGAATGTGCAAAATGGATTTGTTAGGAAATGAATTATGAGAGAGAGAGAGAGAGAGAGAGAGAGAGAGAGAGAGGGAAAAAGAGGGAGAAATAGAGAGAGAGAGAGAGAGAGAGAGAGAGAGAGAGAGAGAGGGAGAGGGAGAGAAAGAGAGATAGAGAGTGAGAGGGAGAAGGAAGAAAGGAGGGAGAGAGAGAGAGAGAGAGAGAGAGAGAGAGAGAGAGAGAGAGAGATAGAGAGAGAGAGGGAAAGAAAGAGAGATAGAGAGGGACAAAAAGAAAGACAGAGATGAAAGAGGGAAAGAGAGAGAAAGAGATAGAGAGGGAGAAGGAGAGAGAGAGAGAGAGAGAGAGAGAGAGAGAGAGAGAGAGAGAGAGGGAAAGAGAGAGAGAGAGAGAGAGGGAGAAACAAAGAGAAAGAGAGGTAGAGAGAGAGAGAGAAAGAGAGAGAGAGAGAGAGAGAGAGAGAGAGGGAAAGAGACAAATAGAGAAAGAGAGAGAGGGAGATAGAGAGAGATAGAGAAAGAGGGAGGGAGAGGGAGAGAGAGGGACAGAGAGAAATAGAGATATCCATGGGGAGAAAGAGGGAAAGAGGGAGAGAGAGAGAGAGAGAGAGAGAGAGAGAGAGAGATGGAGATATCTGTGAAGAGAAAGAGATAGATAGAGAGATGAAGATAAAGAAATAGGAAACTAAAGCGCAATGGTTGTAGGCATAGAAACCATTTTGTGGTGTGCGCAGGTATGCTCCTGCTTTTGTAGAGTGCTATGAAAAAGACCTTCTTTACGTGAGTTGATGAACCCTCATAAATTACTTTCTACTCTCTTCTCCTTAGCTTCTTTAACTCTCTCTCTCTCTCTCTCTCTCTCTCTCTCTCTCTCTCTCTCTCTATCTTCCTATCTCTTTCTCCCCACCGAATAGGCATTAGGCTCGATAGCTTTTAACAATACCGTACCTCAGAATGGAGGCAGACATGCGATGTGTAAAGTAATCCCTCAAACAAGGAGCTGTTGTGAAGAGATGTTGCGCAAGAAGCACAATAAAGAAGCTCTTTTTCATAACTCTACAGAAGTAGCAAGCACTCTCGCACTACGCACAACACAAGATGATGGCTACATTTACAACCATAACTATTTATCTATACTGAAAATGATGGCTACATTACGTAACTGTATATATATTTGTGTGTATATATATATTTGTTTATGCATGTATGTGTCATAATAATCAATATCTAATTCTCCTAAATGATTTTCTCATATTAAACTGATCATTTAATGTGGGGAAGTGCCAAGGGAGAAAAAGCTAGAATATTGGTTAAGTTAGCAGACCGGCCACAGTAGGGATCCAAAGGAGGGAAAATAGGGATCCAAAGGGGGGGGGCATCTGCAAAAGAGCCATGTGAAACAATGGGCCAAAAAGACCCTAAGGTTCAGCCCATTAAGACTTCCAAAATGCTAAGGCTCCAAAATTCAAAGGTTGTGTCCAAAGGTCAACCCTAGGGAAAATTGGATGCTTAGTGTGTGCCCTAAAAGTCTTTCTACATCCCTACATGGGAGGGGGCGAGCCCCAAAGCTAGGGGATGAGAGAGAAAGCCACACACACACACACAAGCTCCCTTTACACAAAGGGAATGAGGGACACATGTCAGCTCCCTAGGCCAGATGCCCACAAGGTGTGCCCAATTCCTATTGGAAGACCCTTGAAGTGGACCAATGAGAATTAAGCTAGAGTAAATCTAGTTTAATTAATTTAAAAACATTTAATAAAAGAAACCAATAAGAATTAAGTGTCCTAGAAGACTATTGGGCAGTCTCCCAAGGGGTCCAATGAGCATTCAGGAGCCCCATGGCTTGCCTGATTCCTATTGGCCAGGAGGCAAAGGGGTCCAATGAGAGTTTAGTTTAATTATTTAATTACCTAAAGCTCTCACAAAAGGGGAAAGGGGGACACATGTCAGAAGGCTATCACTTATGCTGCTTAATCCCTATTGGCTTGACCTGGGGAGGTCCAATGAGGCAAAAGCCAGACTTATTTAGCAGCTAGGGCTCGCCCAAGAGAGGGGGGGGGGCTGATTTTTTCTTGGCATTGACACACACACTCTCACACTTGACCATGTGTGAAGGGAAAATACTCTATCTCCTCCCAAGCTTTAATGGAGAGCTCATCACCTACTCCAAGCTTGTGAGATAGAAGCCTACATCAACACTCTCTTGGCATGTGGATGCAAATCCAACCAAGAGCCAAGCTTCAATGCATGCTCATCTTCTCTACCAAGCTAATTACTAAGCTAAGCTATGCTAATATGAGTGATTATGTGAGGAGATGTACTTCTTTCTCGTAAGATACTTCTTTTTCCTCTCAATCTACTCTCATACCCTGCTAGCTCTCACCATCTTCGAAGGTGTGTGAGGTCTTGGGTCTGAGAACGGGGATAATTCAAGTTGTGTTTGATTAAGTGTTTTGCTTGGTGTATGAAGCTTCCATCTTCATTGCACTAGCTAGTCTTGAAGGAACACAAAGAATTGTATTGTACAATGTCTCTCTTGATGGGAGAAACCATAATACAAAGCCTTTTGGAGGGGGGACCGGCTCCATGCAAATCCGGTCCTCAACTGTTGTCAATAGCTTAATTGCTCTCTCTTTTGAAAGTATTGTCGATGCTATCTAACTAGGTGTTATGCTTTTTGTTGCTCTCTCCACCCAAGCACTCTTGTAATTCTCATTAGGAATCAACTCTAATGAAATGCCCACTATGTTCATGCTAAATTCCGCTACACATAAGATTTTAGGCCATTAAATGTTACAGTATGTATGCACTAAGTATGGGAGCATAGCACCCAAAGGTTTGACACTTTCTCTTGGGTATAGTTCTTTTTTAATCGTGGCGTTATTGTCATCGATCCACTCATGCATGGATTACTGCAACGTACCTTTGGTTTTACCATGATTGAGACTGTGATGATATCTAAAGAGGTGCCACTTGAACTTTGGCAATACTAGCCTCTACTTAGGTCTACTAGTATGTATATGTATTTACGTGCTTGTGCAATAATATACTTGTATACGTATTTATAGATGAGTGAGTAGGGGGGAAAGCTAAATCTCATATTGCTCTTTGTAATATAGATGTCAGACGAGAGACCACCTGGTGGGGAGAAGCCATCTGCCTCTTCTTTTGGTTGGTTCACATCATAGGTGGTCTCCCACTCAGGGTGGACATCGCCTCCTGTGGACCCAAGTCTTGAGGCGGTGAGAACAAGCAAAGAAATAAAGATTGTTTTTGGCTAGTTAACCCTAAACCATGAGTGTCATAGGTTTATTTTTTTTATTTGGAGGCATGGCCATCTTACACCTACTCTACCCAGGGGGGTTCACCATGGAAAGCTTACCACACCACGTAAGTGCAGGAGAGGGTTTTTTTTTACAAGAAACATAAGCGTATAAGTTAGAGGTAGGCCCCCAATAATTTATCTCCCAAGCTTAAAAATAAGGGAGGGGGGTATCATATTTGGGAGGGGGGGGGGGGGGGGGGGACCTGACCGGGGTTGATTACTTGTAACGATTGGCCATTGATGTGCACTAGAACTTGGATGAATTTAGGGGATGTTTTTTATTAGGTCACACATCGAATTTTTCATCAAGCGGGTCATAGATAAGGGCTTATTTGGAGCAGGTCAAGGGTTGATTTACATCAGCTTTGGATGGGTCAGAATTGCACGAGTAGCCAGAGTGCAGGCTGATCGGGCACATAGTTTGAAATTCAAACGAAGAACATTGATGGTACATCTAGTTATCAACATAAGTGGCTCATTAGTACATTGCCAGTCTCAGTATGCTACACACTCTTTGACTAGTTTTACTCAGTTAGATAATGTGAGGCCTAAATTTTATTTGTAAGATAGGGGTAATATAATTTTCTTAAGTGATTGTCGTATAAGCGTAGAAAGGGGGGTCATATTTCCTAATATGAGTCATACATAGGGGTTTTATCATTTTTTTCTACTCGCAGGTGGCATCCTATTTTGTATATAGAGTGAATCCCCCAGGCCGCTACCCTCTAGAGCAGCTTGCATCCTACGATCTTTCTCTGGAGTCCACACCATGGGGGAGTCAAGGAGGGACTCCTTGCCTCTAGAGCCTCGCACCCACGGCTCCTCAAGAGTCTACGGCCCCTTCTTATTGTCCTACTCCCCTTCCATCACAAAGTCCCACTCCCATGGAATCACAGGGTCATATGCCACTCCATTCCACTCCATCTTTGCAAGAACACCGTCAACGAACTTCCTGTAGCGGCGCACGTCGACGCTCGTCTCAAGGCAGCGAGCACCGAGAGAGACAAAGTGGTAGTGTATCTTGTGGCTTTGCTTGTTTTGGTAGTGGCAGGGGAAGGGAGTCCCCTATTTCCGAGCATGCCACCCCTAACACAGAAGATGAGGATACTGCCACACCCGTTCAGACACGCATGGATGCTATGACAGGGTAAAATGTGACGGGGAGGTGGACATTGGTACAGCACAGGACAGGGGATTTTGATGCCATCTTCAAATTCTTATACATTCAACATATAAGAACTATTTTGTAAAGTTTAGAGACCAACTCGCCGATCATGCATGCTACATTGAGGACACGCTCCATGCTAGATCAGCATTTTACACAACCATGGTTGGAGGGCTACATAAAAACATTTTTGAAAAACAAGCAGTCCAATGTACAGTGCGCAGTAGCCAACCAGGTTAGAGATCCATGCAAGAGCTATCGCGGTGGCAACATGGCAAACGTGGAGTGGGAGTGGGCAATGCAAGAAAAGAGCGATCAAGCGACAGGCTCATCCCATAGACAACAACGCGAAGCTTGTGCCGTACAAATTCCCACGCACTATGGCACAGAAGGCAAGGCAGCCTGGAAGGACAAATATGTAAGATTGATTAAATTATAACCTAAATCAATGATTATAAACATTGTAGTTGATGATTTGCTATTGTTATTGCTAACTTGGGAAAATAGAACTCTTACTCGACCAACCAGAGAGATGGTCAAGTATTGGGAGCAACATACAAAATTTGATACTTGGTGATGGTTGTTCGAAAACAACCACATCTCTTGCGAGAAATTCAACGCAGCGGTTGGATCACTAAAAGCAGTAAGTTTAAACAAGTATTTTGTATCAATTGTTTTGAGTTGTTGATAATTATTGAATTTGGTTTGGGTTTATGTAGAGTCAAGGTGATCAAACGTACGTGTCTCTGGACGACGATGAGAACGAGGAGGATTAGATAGAAAAATATTTATCCAAACTTTCATAAAGTCCCAATGTGGCACAATGTATATACAACTATTTACATTTTATTTGTAACCTTTTTAAATAGTTGATCTTCTGCACATTAAATTGTCAAGGTAAAGTAAATTTAATTTTAATTCTTTGGTTTTTTTGTTACTCTTTCAAAAAACAATTGATGTTTCATTGTTTTATGTGGGTCAAAAATAGCGGTGCTCATTTGGGCCACCTAATTTTGGGTGGCCCAAATGAGCACCTGTATTTTTGAAAGGCCGTTTAGCGATGATTAGCGTGGTAATAACAACGGCAATAGTCGCAATAGTATCTGCGGTATTAATATACCCACTGCTATTACGTTTTTATTGCTTCCAAACCACTACCGCGTTGTGAGCCACAGTTATTGCCGCGCACACAATTTTTCTCTCTCCGTTTTTCTTTGTTTTTTTGCGGCAATGTTAGCGGTTATAGACTACTCCTCTTATAGTGAAATGGATTAAGGTTCTCTCTCTAGTAGGTAAAAATAAATACTCATGTCATAGCAACTACAATGCCAACGCACCACCAAGAAAAGATACGCGTACCTCAGATGCCCAAGTTGTCTTAGTTAGCTACATGTAATTCAAATCGCCTTCCAAGAAGATAATGCCGCCTTACTTTGAGAGAAACTATGAAAAGTGATATTAAGAAATATGTTTCATCTTGTTTGATTTGCCAAAATATTAAATAAAAAATAAGTGAGAAATTGTGCCTCCTACATCCTATCTTCATTCCTAAAAAACCTTGGAAACACATTTCTATGGATTTTGTTATTGGTTTCCCATTCACTGTTCACAAGCATGATACGGTATAGACTATCGTTGATCGTTTTTCTAAATAAGCATTGGAATTGGAGCTGATCTCCAGTGTTAGAAGTTTTACAGGTACCGGTGGTGTGTTAGTTCAAACAGTAGACCGGACAAGGAAATAGAAACTAAACTGGAATACATCTACTGAAATGAGAACCAGACTGAAGAACTGAGAATGATATTCAGATTCAGATTCAGACTCAGAGAGAATGAGTACAAAGTATGTATGACCGGAATATACTGCTCTGTTGTCTTTGGGATTATAGATGAAAGATTACAATGAAGATGATGTAGCTCAAGAACAACTTAGGCTAAAGATTATGAATCAAAAACTTAACAGAGGTACAGCCAACAAATGACTCAATTCATGCCCGTAACTTATGCCAACCCGATTACAATGTAATGGGTCCTATTTATATGCTTTGGGAATTATTGTGGTAACTACTGTAGTAATTACTGACTGCTCCACTGTGCGTTACTCAAGAGCCGGTTCCCACATAGTGAGACTGTCTCAGCCATCTACATCCTTCCCTCCTTTCTTGAATTTTGGCAAGATTCCAAAATTTCTGAAAAAAAATCCACCGTCTGATTCTGATTCTAAGAACGAGACTTGACCAATAATAGAGTGGCCATACAAAGATGAAGAGAAGCAGCTAAAAAGGCCAATGTAGAGCTCTCATCATCTACACAGACTAATATCAACCTTCCAGTTGAGAAGAAGGAAAAATCCTTGACCGAATTTTGAGATGGAACTACCCAGTTTCCTTCCACTGAACCCGCTTCCTTTTACCCTTTGGCCTAGATGGCGTCTGAGAAGTCCCAGTACCATCATTCTCCTTCTGAATGAGTCTGTAAATGGCCTCCTGCTCAAGCTGATCCCGCCTTTCTATGGTCATATCCATTTCATAAGGCGTGAGAGGATGATAGGTTTTGGTGTCGGGATCATAGAGAGTACGTCTGCCTTTGGTGATCCTAGTTCTGTCTAGCTTATGACAATGCGAGGCTGTATGGATCCATCCTTCTGGGAGAGGCTGGTTTGTTTTGATCGGAGCTTCAAAGAGAATCTCAGCCATCTCTCTATACTGTGGTCCCAGGCCTGGTTTAGCCGTTTAGCCATAATGTCCTTTCCAGGCAGTTTGGAGGACTCCACCATGAGTTGCAGTAGTTGGTTGGTGATCTTAGTGAGGCCTCTGATCTAGATTTTCCACTGGCCCATACATAGTCTGATCCTCTGCACCTCCTCTTTCAGCTCTTGAATATCATTCAGTTGGAGAGCATTATTGAATAGTGTTTGCCAAGTTTTACATTCCATAGCGATCGCTCATACCAATCCTGAAGTTCATCAGTAATCTTGAAATATGTGATCCGATTGACTGGTTCTAGATGTTGAGGGTAAAGTGTTGAAAAAAATCTTGGCAACTCTGCCTCTCTTGCTGGTAAAGCATACAAGAGAACTGGGGAATCAGGCACAAATTCTAAGAAGTTAAGGACAACCTAGTTCTCTTGCTGCATCATTTTTTTGGTTACTCTAACCAGCTAAAACAGTTGCCAGAGAGTAGTTGTCTGTTCTCCCACTGACATTCTAGTTCGAGGTCCCTTGCTGGTGGTAGTCTGGTCTTCAAGAATTGTCCGCACCCTTTGATCCAAAACTCCCCTAGCAATCTGCATTTGCACTAAAACCTCTTTCAATTGATTCCTGACATCCTTCATGCATCTATATGTTGGCTTGTTTCCCAAAAGAAACTCTAATTCTATAGCCGGAGATCAACAATCTGCAGTAGAGTGTCCTTGCCAATGTGGATTGGTTACTCTCTCTTCACCAGTTAGGATCCATTCAGACACCCTTTCCAACAGCTGGATTGTGCTAGGATGTGCAGGTAATTGGCAGGCCTCTTGATCATGGAAAGCAACTGATTTCCAATGCTCAACCATTTCCCTAGCTCCGACATACAGTCGTTGAAAGCGTTCGAGATCAGATGTGAGATCATCATCCTCCAAATACCTCCTGGTTATAGGAGCCTGCTGATGTCTCAATATCTTGTTCAGCATGATGAGCTGTAATGAATGTTGCTCATCACCTGTTGGTCCCTCAATCATAGCTTTGCCTTTCCCTTTATCATCCCTGTTGTGTTGTGACTGGTTTGCCGATGGATTCCCAGTGTTGCTGGGTTGTTGCTCTTCTAGCTGTTGATTGCTCGACCTCTGTCCTTCATGATGATCTGGCTGGTCTGGCTGGTCTGCCTGTTGACTGATTTTCTCCAGTTGGCCCCGTACCACTAGTACCAGGTCCTGGAGGTGGAGATGGAGGAGAGGCATCATCATCATCATCATTATGCCCTTCGTCTGGTTCATCCTCCTCCTTCTCTTCTTTTTCTTCCTTATCTTTATCCTCTTCAATGGCAGTCTACTGCTCAATGTAATCAAGGATAGCTTGATTTGTCAGAGCACTATAATATTCAGTAACTTTATCCTGCAAATCACTCTGCATTGTCTCCATAAGAGACTGCAAGTTATCCATATCGAAAACAACATTGCTTGATGGATTCAAAATCTCAGCCACATTATTATAGATGTATCTTTCTGTTAAGGAGGTCTTCAAAGCATTGTGGCGTATCAGTAAAGAGTTGAACTCAACTCGCTTCATTCTTAACCGGGTTTCCAACCTATCAGCAGCTCGTTGTGCTTCAGTCTTTTCTTCTCGCATGGTCTACATCTCAGACTCTACCTTGGCTAGCTTACTTTGTAACAGCTGAATGGACCTTTCTGAGTGAGCTTCAAGGAGATTGTGGCGCAAGTTTTGGGATGCTCTTGCTTGCTCCAATTTTTCAATCTACTCCTCAACCTCCCTCAATTCATCTTTGACCTTAATTAGTTCATCTTCAAACCCTGCATCATCCAGCATTTTTCCCATATAGTTTTGATAATATTATTCCATGATGACTAGATGAGCACTGAGCATCCATCATTAACTGTTGCTGGGTCAGAATCAGTTGGCTCATAGACTATAACAGGAGCCATATAAGGTAAGGTAGCATAATCAGATTTTGCAACAGAAGACGTCCGTTGAGTGGATGAGTTTGCAGCTGCTGTAACCTGTCTTTCTTGGTCAGGTGTAGGGCTTCTTCATTGTAGGGAATGGAGACCTGGCCCAGTGGATTTGGAGACGTTGGGCCTTTGCCCTTATCAACCTGGTATGCTGATTTCTCAGGACTAGCCTTTTCTGTCTGGTCTTGGCTAGTACTGGTGGTTACTGAAATCTGACCTGCTGGAGTTTGTTGTTCAGTCTCGCTAACTGGAGTCTTATCAGTAGACACTGTCTTGACTTGAATTTCCAGCTGCTGCTTCAGGAGAGCATTGCTCTTGGTCAGTGTCGTCTTTGGCTTCTTTGAACTGCCAGGTTCATCTTGTTTAGCCTTCCTTTTCAGTCCAGTAGGAGTAGAGTGACTTTCTGTTTCTTCTTCATCTGATGACAAGTCGATATTTTTAGATACTGGAAACGACTTCTGACTCCAAGCCATTCTCACCTGATCATGAGAGTCTCGAGCAATTGCCCAGTATAGAAATTGCCAAACATACCAAGCCTTTAATACATTCTGAGATCTTAGCTTGGTAGTTTGCTGAAGCACATTGTGTGACAATATCTGGCAGAGGTTGATACAGACTTTCGAATCCAGTCTTTTTGCTAACAGCATGGCAAAACGCTTCTCTGACACACATGTCGGGTTATTCTTCAGACTCACAGCTTCAGCGACAAATCGATATGCGGTGGGAGCTTCCAGTCCTACGACTGGAATCCCATGTGCACTGGCTTTCCTTTTCCTCCTAGAAGCATCATCCTCCTTCAAAGCGGCACTGATCTGCTCCGTGGTCGCCACAGTTGTCTTGGGCCTGTTTGGCATACGGAATGCAAAAGAAATGCTTTCTGGTGTGATACACACTTTCTGGCCATAAACCATAGCACTGTCATCCTTGGCATTGAAAGAGTCCAAAACTTGCCTGATTATGGCTGTGTCAAACTAAATCCTTGTGGCTTGTAGAAACACATGCAAGTCCCATAGCTTGCTCAGTAAACACATAACACTGAATTTTGTTGTACGGAATGAGTGGAAGAGTTGCCTTTGTAGCAGTGATAAGAGCTTGGCTTTCATCGATAGTGTCCTGCATCTTTTCTGACAGTTTCCTCCTACCCATATACTGTGAAGATGATGAAGCAGGTGAAGAAGAAGAAGACTTACTTGATTCTTCAAAACCGTACCCAGGTCTGTCTGGCAAAGGCAGATGACAATCCACTGTCTCCTCAGAAGATGAAGTTTGCGGCTGCAATGAAGATACTTCAGATCTTGGTGATGGCGAGTGAACAGCAGGAGGTAATCATCGTGCATGAGATTTGCGAGGAAAAATGTCTACACGCCTCACTGTTATACGCATTTGCTCCATAAAAGCTCCACCACTTACCGTTCCTAGACTTCTGTGCACCGCAATTGACGTGGCCGACATGCATTCGACAAGATTTTTACACGTCATTGAAATGATTACCACAGATATTCCATCTTACCATTGCCCGCTTAAAAACTGATAACTGTGTCCCACTGTTCTGGTCCTGGTATCAGCCTGGCTTGGTCTTGCTGGTACTGGTCTAAAACTAGTTCTGAAACTGGAACTGGCTACACATGAAAAAGCCCCAGGATAGCTGATTCTGGAATCTCTTGGTCTTCAGCACCTAGATCCTCAGTTCCCTGTTCCTGGAAAGGTTCTCTAACTTCTAAATAGTAGAGCTTGATTTTAGCTCCATTATACACCCTTGGCAACAGTAATCCAGATAGATCTTTCAGTCTTATCGTGCCATTGGAGAAAACCCACTCCACTTCAAATGGTCCTGCCCAGGCTATCTTTAGATTCAGCTTCTTAGGACCCAATCTGGACTGCTATAGGAGTACCAGATCCCCTTTCTAAAATTCCTGGACCTTAATCCTTCGGTCATGCCAATGCTTCCTTCTTTGTTGAACAATATCCTGTTCCAGCATAGCCCTTTGCCTAAGTTCATCTAATTGGGTTATCTCATCCAGTCGCTTCTTAAGATTGTGATTAAAATCTAACCCATATTCTACAGCCATTCTGAGACTTGGAATAACAAACTCCATAGGGACAACAGCTTCAGTGCCATATACCATTCCAAATGGTGTCAATCCTATAGTGACCTTATAAGCTATCTTGTATGCCCATAAATCAGTCTGAAGCTTCAAATTCCACTGGTCTTGATTTTTCTGCACAATCTTAGTGAGAATAGTCTTAATGGTCTTGTTACTGCTTTCAGCCTGTCCATTGCATCTAGGATAATAAGGTGTGGATTTCCGATGCTTGACTGAAAGCATATCCAAAAGGATCTCCATAGTGTCATTGATGATGTGTGTCCCTTGGTCCGACACAATCTCCACAAGACATCCATAGCGACATACAATATTCTCAAATAAAAATCTTACAGTGGATTTGGTTGTGTTGTCAGGAAGAGCCTTAGCTTCTACCCACTTAGTTACATAGCAGGTGGCCATCACTATATACCTATGCTTTCTGGGAGTAACCTTCTTGAAAGGTCCCATAATATCCAAACCCCATTTCATAAAAACACCCATTGGTTGTACTGGTGTTAAGGGAGTCATGTCTGCAGTTGTAGATCTGCCCATTCTTTGTCATATGTCACAAGTTTTGCAAAAACTTTTGACATCATATATCAATGTTTGCCACCATAAACCAGCCTGCAGAATCTTCTTGTAAGTACATCAGTAGAAAAGTGTCCACCAGATTCTCCATCATGCGCCTCTGAGATGACTTGCATTCTCCCTTCCATAGGCACACATCGGCGAAGAATACCATCAACACCTAATCGGTAGAGTGAGCCCCCAATGATGGTAAACTTTAAGCTTTTGATGACCAAAGCCTTCTTTTGGTTTTGCTTCCAGTCATCTGGAAAAGCACCCTGAGAAAGAAACTGATATACTTCATATAATTCAGGATCAACTGATTCTGCCGCTTCCAGCTGAAACAATTCAGCATCCACTGGTTCGTCCCTTAAAGACACTTCAGAATAGCCTTCCATACTCCTAGAGAGAAAATCAGCGCCACAATGGTTCTTGCCAGGTTTATGAAAAATCCGAAATTCAAATCCCATAAGGAACATCATCCATCGTATTAGCCTACCTTGAATAATGACTTTATTAATCAAGAATAGGAGAGCCTAATGATCCACATAGAAATGAAACAGTTTGCCTAATAGATAATGCATGAATTTTGTAGCAGTGAAAACCATCCCTAGAGCTTCTCGTTCAGTGGTTTTATAACCTTGTTCAGCCTGACTCAATCTGCGACTAGCGAAATAAACAGGATAGTCAGTCCTTCCATCTGGCTGGGCTAGTATTTCTCCCATCGCCAATCCCGAAGCATCCACATGTACATGGAAAATAACATCCCAATTCGGTTGCCGAAGAACTGGTTTATTGATAATGGCATTTCTTATGTTCTAAAAACTTTCCTCACACTCAGCAGTCCAATTGAACTTGCTGGTTTTCTTTGTGAGCTCATACAGTGGTAAAGCTTGGGAGGCAAATTTATGCACAAACCTTCCATAAAAGTTAATATAATATCCCAAGAAAGAACTTAACTCATTTGCATTCATGGGCGCCTTGGCCTGCTGAACACACTGGATTTTGTCATTGGCCATTTCTATTCCATTGCGGGATACTACATGTCCCAGTAGCTATCCTTTCCAGACTAGGAAAACAGATTTAAATGGATTCACACAAATCCTCTTCTCCTGACAGCACTTAAAAACCATATTTAGGAATAGTAAATGTTGTTTCTCATCTGAATATATAGAGTGAAAACATCCATGAATATGGCAAGGAATCGATGAAGAAACTCGTTAAATATCTCCATCATACACCGCTGAAAAGTAGTTGGTGCATTGCATAGGCCAAATGGCATTACCAAATACATAAATGAACCCCACTCTGTAATAAAAGTGGTCTTCCCCCGGTCCTCAGGAGCAATTTGTAATTGGTTGTAGACACTATATCCATCCATAAAGATGTACATCTCATACCCTTCAATCTCATCAAGCAACATATCTATAAAAGGCAATGGAAATGGATCCTTGATGGTTTGAGCATTAAGTTTCCTATAATCCACACAACTCTCAATTTTCCATTCTTTTTGGGAACAACTACAATAGGAAACAACCAATTACTATTGGCTACTTCAGTGATGAACCCAGCTTGAGAAGGTTGTCAATCTCTTCCTTGACCTCTTAGCATAATTGAGATGCAGTCTTACTGTCCTAGCATCTAGCTTCAGTGGTATCCTGTGCTGGCAAACTTCTCGATCCACCCCTTTCAGATCAGTGTGTTCCCAGGAAAAAACATCTTTGTAATGCCGGAACATTTTGCGTTCTTTCTCCTTCATTGTTGGGTTGAGATGTTTGTTAACTTTGATCATCCTTGGGTTGTCTTCAGAGCCTAGATTCCATTCCTCGATCTCTTGGTCATCTGGGAGTAACCAGTTAGGCCTGCCACCTTTTCTCTTGGTTGATTCTTCAACATAATCCCAGGATGGCCCTTTGAATTCCAAATCACTGCTCTGATTTGCCGTGTCCTCTCCATAATGCGCTGGCTCATGTGGCGTACTGGATTCAACTAATCCTTCCAACCTTCCAGTTAACTGAACTGATCGTTCACCTGAATTAAGTTCAGTAAACTGGTCTGGAAAGTGCTTCTTCTGTTTGTCAACTTGCTCCTTGTTCAGGAGAATTGCATCGAGATCAATTTCTTCTAAGGAAAAAATATTTAGAGCTGCTAACATCCTTTCAATCTTCTTGATCTTATACTTCTGGCATAATTCCTTAGGTCTCAGCTCCTTTCTCCAGCTTCTAGTATTTATTGGAAAATAAGTACAACACTATGCAAAAATAAATGATTGGGGAGTATTTTTTTATTGCGTGTGCCTTCTCTTCAGCTCCTAGAGTTTCAATCTACACATCATCAACTCACTATTAATGAAAAATAAAGATAACACAATAATTAATCATTACCCATCATCTATCCCAATTGTAATGCTAATATCACATACAACAAGAGGGCGTCCAATATCGTAACATCCCTCCACAAGGGATAACAAATTTCCTCAATTACTTAATGAAGAATCAACCAAACCATGAGTGATGGAAAGCATGGAGAATTTTTTCAGACGTCCATCTGGTATCTCTCTAGGGTGGCTCTTAAAAGTCAAAAGATAGCGTTTGTAAACCATACCAAGGGGTCCTCGGAAGTGTCATAAAAGACTAATGTGAAATGGATTGTGAATGTACCAATGTGAGGGTAAATCTAAACAAAACATGACATCATTAATAACAAAAAAATCTTGAATGGACTTTAAAAACGTGCAGCAAGCTTTCCAAAAACATTGGTGTTAACACCCTTAATCCTTTAATATTGAATTTAAATCATAAAATAATCAAGTTTCTTAAAATCATGCATTCTTAGTGTAAAGTTCTTGTGAGAGTGCTTGATAGCAGAATGAACACTTTGATAAATGTCATGAAAATTTGTAGTAAAACTATCCACAACATTAGAAAAACATGAAGCAAAAGTAGGAAGAGAATGACCATACACAATCTCAAATGGAGATATACCTGCAGGCAGCAGAGTGAGTGATATTGTTATAGGCAAACTGTAAACTATGTAGGTAATCATTCCATTCCTTTGGTTGAGAAGAAACATAAGCTCTTAGTAAATCAATGATGATACGGCTAGTCACTTTCGTTTGACCATTATACTCATGATGGAATGCATAAGTAAAATCAAGTGAAGTACAAAGATTTTCAAAAATTGTAGTCCAAAAGGCATTACAAAAGCTGGAATCTCAATTAGATACTATTATCCTTGACAAACCATGATGTGGATAGACAAATTTAAGAAAGAGAAGTGTAGCTTGATGTTCTATGAAAGTTTTCTTGCAACAAATGAAGTATGCTTGTAGATGGCTGAGACAGTCTCACTGTGTGGGAACCGGCTCCTGAGTAACGCATAGTGGAGCATTCAATAATTACTACGGCAGTTACCACAGTACTTCCCAAAGCATATAAATAGGACCCATTACACTGTAATCGGGTTGGCATAAGTTACGGGCATGAATTGAGTCATTTGTCGGTTGTACCTTTGTTAAGCTTTTGATTCATAATCTTTAGCCTAAGTTGTTCTTGAGCTACATCATCTTCATTGTAATCTTTCATCTATAATCCCAAATACAACAGAGCAGTATATTCTAGTCATACATACTTTGTACTCATTCTCTCTGAGTCTGAATCTGAATCTGAGTATGAATCTGAATATCATTCTTTGTACTTCATTCTGGTTCTCATTCCAGTAGATGTATTCCAGTTCAATTTCTATTTCCTTGTCCAGTCTATTGTTTGAACTAACACACCACCAGTAGCTGAAAAACTTCTAACATTGGAATCGACTATCTAAAGAGATCAGCTCCAATTCCATTTTGGCGATCACAATGGCTAGAGCTTTTGCTCGTTGACTAGCAAACTCATCTCCCAGTTGGAAGTTCTCAGCTGCAGTAGCCGGAAACCATCCTATCGTGTTGACCCCATTCCTGAAGAGTCAGAAAGAGACTCTCACCCCAAGCATAAGCTGGTGACTAACCCTGAGGCTCAGGAGGAGCATAGTCAGGCTGATGAGGCGCAGGACTCAGAGCATTTCAGTCAATCCAGACGCAGACAGGTAGAAAGGGAAGTACGCAAGGCTAAAAATTCTCGGTCCAGGCAGGAGGACGAGGGCGCCAAAGGTAGTAAAAGCAGTCGCCATACTTCCAGTAGACAGGCCAGGGAGAACACAGAGACGGAGATAAAAGTAGACATTAATTGGGATGCAGATACCGACAACTGTAAGAAAACTCCAAAGCGGCGTTCAGACTCTAAGATGAGAAGTGGAAGAACCAACGGGATCGGCATGATTACACATCCTCGTTGAAAATCTCTTTTCCAGTATTCAAAGGAGGCAAGAAGGATGATCCGGATGTTCACATCCAAGCTTTTGAGCAGTATATAGAGCTCAAAAATATTGATGAGGATGACTGGGGTGAATACTTTCCCCAAACACTGAAGGAGGTAGCACGAAAGTGGTACTACCATTACCCGGCTTGTCAGCTTAGATCCTATAATAAACTAATGAAATCTTTCAGACTGGAATATTTTGACAACAGAGGTGATGAGGATATTCTTTGTGATCTGGATAAGATTAAGCAGAGGAAATTATCAGTCCAAAGCTATGTGGAGAAAATCAAGGAGCTGACAAGGCAGCTGCAGGAACCACCATCAGAGAAGCGACTGCGAGCATGGTTCCTGAATGGCTTTCGCAGCAAGAAGCTCAGGGAGCAGGAGGTGCCAACACCAACAAATAAATCCAATGATCTAGTGCAACGAGCCTTGAAGCTGGAACAACAGGCTAAGAAGGAAAAAGGTCATAAGAAGAGGAGGTCCAATAGTAGCAGTTCTTCTAAGGATAACTCTAATTGATCAAGCGAAGTTTCTAGCAGTTCTGAGAGTAGCTCTGCCGAGAAGACCAAGGACAAGCCTAAAAAGGGGTATTGGGCTAAGAAGATTGAAGAGATGGCTCTGCAAATTGCTGAGATTAGCCAGCCCAGACAACCAGTGAGAAGAATGGAGACTTGGTGTTCAAAATGTAAATCTAAGGACCATGTTTCCAACGAGTGCATACAGTGTACTTACTGTAAAGCCTATGGCCATTTATGGAATAATAGTGGCATTAGGATTCATCATTTCAAAAAGGGCAAAGACTTATCAGTAGTGGCGTATACCAATGCCGAACCAGTAAGAGTGGAAACTGTTGCGGTATAGGCGCCTGTGCCTTGCCCGGCCGCCCAGAGTCTGGGCGCCCACTGACTTGTATACCTTATACATAGCATAAGTGTATAGGGGGCTGCTCACTCTTTGAGTCTCCCCACCCACATCGTGTGTGTCTCTCCTTCTCTCTCTCTCACTCTCCGTCTGTGGTGCTCCCCGATCCCCTTCAATTGATTCATGGTCTTTGCGGATGGTTTGCATATGGTTATGGCGCATGGTTGATGCCCATTATACATGCATTTTGACGAGCACTTTCAAGTGCCGGTGAGCTCTCTTGAGAGCATTGTTTTCGCATTGATCAAGTTTCCGGATTGAAAATCTTTTGGCGTTTGCTTATGCGCGGTCACTCCGTTGATGTATGTTGAGTGTAGTTTGATGCGCATTGATTGCTCATTGTATTGAGCTTGCAAGACAATGGTTATTTTGTGTTGATAGCCATTGTGCGTCCAAACTCTGGCAAAATTTTCCCAGGAGTTTTATGCGTATCATTTATGCGATCTAGGTAGAGATTGCAGGTTGCACTCAGCATTTGCGTGCGGTGTTCTCTGCAGGTGGGAGATTTGTGCATGTGTACATTGATACCGCACAGTGTGGGCTTGGTGATTAGCTCACAGATTGCAGTGTGATACTAGAGCATGCGAGGCTTGGATTGACATTGCGGGAGCTCTATTTTGGAGTGTGTCTCACAGGTTTTACATTGTGTTTCTGGCCATATTGGTAGACAGTTTAGTGGTTGAGTTTACTCCCACTTTGACAAGTGATTTTCAGTCATCATTTGGTTGGAGTTTGGAGTCACTTGTGTATGCCCTTGTGTGCCGTATTTTGCATTGCGCATAGCGACAGATCTTGCAAGGTTTTGCAAAATGTTGCTATAGTTATCTGGCAGACATTTTGTCATCGATTGAAAGGTATTTTGGCAGCAATCATCACTCACATGTATGTCATTTGAGGTGCCGTTGAGTGGTACTCCGGCAAGAGCGGGTATGCTCATATGTATGACTTTGTGAGGTGATTCCGGTCGAGTTTATTCCCGGATTGGCCATTGTGGCATATATTATTGTCTCTTTGAGGTTTATTGTTGAGATTTTTCTCCAGTTACAAAGGAGACTGCCAAAATTTTGTCAGATATTTATGCGCGATTGAGTCATATTGACTTGTGATTTTGTGCAAGGCTTTGCACGGTTATTGGTGCAACTTTGCATCATATTTTATAGCCATATTTGCAAACTTTTGTTGATGCGATTCGAGCCAGTTTAGGGCTGATTTGGTTGAAATTTGCTACTCGTTGTTGGTTGCTCTTTTGGGAGCATTATGGCTGATTTTTCATTTGACTTCCAACGTTATGGTCTGACGCAGTTTGATGGTGTAGATTTTGTTGCTTGGAAGGAACATATGCTTGTTGCATTGGCGGATTTGGGGCAGGATAAACCCTTGCATGGTTTATCGGCGAAGCCCAATTCTATGCGTGATGATGATTGGCAGGATCTTGATGAGTTAGCCATGTCTACGATTTGTTTGCATCTGGTTGAGTCTGTTTACTGGCAGGTCTCGAGGGAGACTACAACTCATGCTTTATGGCAGAGTTTACATGCTATGTATGCGACATCCATGTCTACAGGGGAGTATAGTCCCACTTCTACGTCCATGGGAGAGATTGGTCCCACACGCAAGCCTCGACGGCATAGAGACTTGACATGTTGGCATTGTGGACATAGAGGGCACATTAGGCGTCGATGTTTCAGGCGTTTGAGACAACGGAGGCGACAGATGTGTGATGCAGATTTGGGCATGATAGATGCTAGTGAAATCAGTACGGTGGTTATTGAGTATGCTTGTGACGGCGATGTCACATTTACATGTAGCTTGTCTTCAGACGATCTTATGTCTACGGATTGCATATCGGATTGCACATTGTCTTCACATTGGTTACTAGATTCAGATGCTACTTTCCATGTCACGTCGCATCATGAGTGGTTTAGCACGTTTTCTAGTGGGAGACTTGGTTGTGTGAACATGGTTGATGGTGTTGTGTATGACATTGAGGGTGCAGGAGACGTATGTTTGTCCTTGCCCAGTGGTATGATATTTACCCTACGTCATGTGCGTTATGTGCCAGATCTGAGACGGGATTTGATCTCAGTCAGACAGTTACAGGATAGTGGATGTCGGGTATCGCTGCTTGAGCGATCTTTTGTGATGCATTTGGGTTCGCTAGTGATTGCGAGAGGTGCCAGGAGTGGTACAGGTTACCCATTGCATGTGGATAACGAGAGAGACGGTGTTGTCTCTGTGATCATGCAGCCAGGTAGAGAGCGAGAGAGCAGGCGAGTCTCTTTTGCTCATGGGTTGCAGGGTACTTTGCATGGAGTGCAAAGTAGTGAGCTCGTTGTGCACACAGTTGGGGCACGACTTGAGCAGTCACACAGAGAGGTGACAGAGTCAGACATGCATGCTTTTCTAGTGACTGAGCAAAGCAGAGAGTCAGTTGTGCGAGATACTTCTATGCAGGATAGATAGGTAGAGCGGTCTTGCTCTAGTGAGTCACAACAGGAGGACGTTGTGCAAGAGTCTATGCATACGGAGTTAGAGCATGAGAGCTCTAGTGAGTCACAGCAGATTGAGTGGTCATGTTTGCAGTGGATGATTGCAGAGGAGACTGAGATGTCAGCAATTATGCAGTCATTCCTTTCTATGCTCGACAGTGAGCATGGGGATATAGTTGTGCAGGATATGTCTTCCAGCAGACACCTAGAGCAGCTGGTTTGCTTTGAGGTTGCACGACAGGTTGATGCGTCTTTTGTGGACAGTCAGGAGATGCATGTGGCTGACACGCCTTGTCAGTCAGAGATGCCTATTACTAGGGATATATATGTTGATGCATGCTCCGTAGAGCTAGCAGGGCCCGCTAGCATTGCATTGGCATTTGGTGGTCTCATGTATGAGATGTTGATCTTGAGACCGGATATCGCAGTTGCAGTGGGAGCATTTGCAGTTGAGGTTGTCAGTCATTTGTTGACTGATGATGGCATAGTGCACGAGGGAGATATGCAGGTATTGCGTACATACTTGCAGTACGTGTGCGGTACGTCTAGTGGTGTATGGACTTACACGAGAGCAGGACAGTCGGATGCACACGATCACAGCCAGCCAGTGGGCATCGGTTGAGAGAGGTTTTCTCTCGCCTTTTGTAGTCTTTAGACTAGGTTCTCTTGCTTAAAGGCACAGTCACCTTTAAGTGGGAGGTTGTTGGGGTATAGGCGCATGTGCCTTGCCCGGCCGCCCAGAGTCTGGGCGCCCACTAACTTGTATACCTTATACATAGCATAAGTGTATAGGGGGCTGCTCACTCTTTGAGTCTCCCCACCCACATCGTGTGTGTCTCTGCATCTCTCTCTCTCACTCTCCGTCTGTGGTGCTCCCCGATCCCCTTCAGAAACCGCCAACGCTTCTCAGGAGGAGAAACCAGGTACCAGTGGTACTGGTACAGGGCGCGGCAGATACCTAGCGGGTACTGGCCGAGGCCGGGGGCGTGGTAACTTCCAGAGCCGAAGTTTGAATTGCTATACTTATGGAAAGTATGGGCATTTTGCGGCTCAATGTCCAGACACACTTGGGACTGCGGCTACTAAGGAGAAGGTACAAGAGCCAGTTCCAGTGCGAGCAGTTACACGAAGCAAAGGAGTAGTGATTGAGGAAATCCCAGAGATTCCAGAGAAACTATTCACTACTAAAAGCAGCAAATGGGCTCAGCAGAATTACAAAACTAGTGTTAATTATGTTCCAACAATTGATCTATGATCTTGTGGTTACCAATAAACTTGGGGATTTTTTAATTGTAGCCTCTGCAGGTTAATGCCGATTGCAGACTTTTCATAAAGCATTGATTTATTAGCAAAAACATCCTGTCAGACTGAGTTTTTTTATAAGTAATGGGGATTATTTTTAGGCTTTTTAGCACCGGAAGCCTTGAGGACTATGTGATACTGGACATACTGAATTTTTGAGTGGGAACTATTAATTAAGCTTGGCATCAAGACCACTGTGGCTTTAAGCATGGTAAAGTGTTGTACTTGTTTTCCAATAAGCCAATATGGATCCATTGCAAAAATTTAGTGAGAACCTACCATATAAAGGGTCATGCAATAAGTAATAGGCACCATGTAAAGAGGGATCTCATTAGGAAAAGTTTGGACTCAATTTTGGGCCTTGTAAGAAATGTCATGTCAGCATAGAGAGAGATAATAGAAAGTCCCTATTTTCATTTTCCATATTTATTTTCCAAATATATCCTGGAGTATCTTTACTCACATTTTGACGTTTCCATTATGGTATGGACATGCAATCTTTTTTTTTTGGACCCCAAGAGATCGACATTTTGGGGACCCTAACAAGGAGTTCATGGACTCAACTATTAACGTTTTTTGTGGTTAAGTGATTTTTTTTGTGTTGGTTGCAAGTATACTGTACGTGCTCACAATTTTGTGGTTTTGGACCTTGCATGGAATGTCCAGGATGAGGTTGTTGTTCTTGACTCCCAACTTTCTGTAGTTATTTCATCCAAGAGTATATCGCCTCGTTGGTGGAGGTAGTTGATTGGTTTCAAACATTCAACATGGAGACAGCGAAGGTTTTTTTGCTAGCTCACAATGATGAGTAAGAGTTGTCATTAATAACAATTTTCCTTCTATGTGTATGTTGAAAATATGCATCTCACTTTTACCTTACTTGTTAAAACAACTCCCATTGGAACCTTGTTGCTTTGGTAGTGGAGCGGAAGCATTTCTACCTTGCAAACTCCTCGCATGGTTTTTAAGGGAATGTGCAAAAGTCAGTGGAGTCCTTCTTGAGTGTCCCATGCTATTTATGAAATTCTTATGACACTTAATGACAATTTTCTAAGGTCTATTCAAAAGATGGTAACTACTCTAGAGGCGTTGACCCAGACGGAGATATGGAAAGACATGACCATTTTGAGTTGCAAGGTCCCCAAACAAGACGACCGGCATTCTTGTGTGGCTGAAGGGTGTTAGTAAATGTAGAGCTCCTATTGGAGCGCATGTATGGAGAGGAGCGCAGAAGTGTAAGCACTTGCTTTTTGTCCATCACTATTCAAGACTTATCACCAACTTCTTAAACTAATGTATAGGGTTGAATGATTTTGCAGGCTAGAAAACTGGCAGAGTATAGAGATGTGCATGTTGATTTGTTTAGGACTACGTTGGTTGAGAGCATGATCAACCTTGTAAAACAACGCGCTCGTTAGAAGTGTTCGATGCATTCCTGCCGCCAGCAACCAAGGCCCACTCCATGGACTCAACCTAGGAGATACCCCCCAGCTCCTCCAGCAACGTAGCAATCTATCCCCATCCCCATTTCCCCAGATACCTCCAAGGCCCTGGCCCCCTCATCACACTCAATCGTATATAATGCCCCTGCCTCTCCTACACACGACGAACACCCACGCACACCAACATCCCCCCCTGCCTCACCCTCTATCCATCATGCCTCTACCTCACCTTTTGTTAGAGATCAGTAAACCATTCATTAAAATGTACTCATTTATACTTATTGAATGAAAAATTGGACGCAAAGTTTTTTATATATTCATCATTGTATAATGTTTACAAAGGTGTTGTGTAAAGCTCGTTAAGAAAATGGCCCGCAAATGTCGTCTTAATCTACAATCTTTGCACATACTACCATAGTTTTCTTTCTTTTGGATAGCTGCAGCACAACAAGCGACAAGAGAAGCACTGTCTAGATAGATGTAGATAGTCGACGAGGTCACCTACTCACCATTGTTGTTTTCTCTACGGGCCTTGTGACCAAACACAGAGAAAACGAGGAAAAGCAACATTATACTTTAGACAACGAAGAAAATGTCAAGAAGAGTGTTGCACCTTCGGTGTATGCAAACCTACTTAGAAAAGTGCTCACATTCAATGGGATTTACGCCACATTCGACTGCCTATGTTTGGACGGAAGGATGATTCGCACAAATCACGGCATATATCCAACTTCAAACATTTTAAGCTAAATAAAACATCATTTTTAAAAGTGCAAAAATTTGAGATAGAAATGAAATAAATCGAAGCTATAGCTACGCTAGGATAACATTCTCTCTGTAACGCCAAAAGGACCATATTTGAGTCCAAACTTTTCCCTAATGTCTTAACTTTTTGACACCAAATCAATAAAAAAATTTCTGATCCACAATAAGGGTTTTACACAAAATATATGAGACTATCTTATAGCATATATTGAAAACAAATCAATCATACAAATACTTTGTCTTCATAGTGAACTCATTGATTTATAGTACAACATTGGAACTCCTATGACCATGCACCTTAAGAGTGTTCGTGTCACACAATAGCACATCCATGAGCAAACGCTAATAATAAGCTAACCAAAGACAACTTTGCTCACTAACACCATTCACAGGACCACATTCTTTTTTTTTTCACCAAGGCAGGGAAGGAAGTAAGGAGAAACTATACACATATCATGTACATTGTTGCAAAAGGAGAAACTATACACATCATGTATGCACAACTGCACATTACACCCCCAAGTATAAACCCAAGAGAACGCAACTTGTGAACTTGGAACCCTCAACCTTGGGGTTACATTCCAAGGGTCTCACCAACTAAGCTACGTTTCTTGGTTTAAGGGGGGCACATTTTCTGTGTAAAGGGTCAAGATTTCAAGATGACAAGTGCACAATCATGTGTTGATTGAGATGCTATAAATGCGAAGGTGATTAACCATTGTTGAGACACTCAGGAATTTCTGTGAAATAAAATTAAAAAGTTTGAAGGCCAGATTTTCACGTAATTACTTCAACAAAGGCCATTTGTGAACTCTTGGCTATCTATATGTATTCTATAAAGGCAGTGAGAGTGCCTTCGACTGCCGGATGTACTAGTATAAAGCACATTGATGAGTATTTCGAAGTTGCCCGAGGGTAGCAGGTGGTGACGAGTTTTTAGTTGAGCAAATTACTCCAAAAGGCGGATTTGTCTCAGGTTTATAAGTCCCCATGTACCCAAGCTCGCATCATTGATGTTTGAACCCATGGGTGAGGGTTCAAAGCACCCTACACTTAGCAAGGAACCAACATGACATACGACGCTATGGATGTGGATGCAATGCATTTCTTGCTGGTAGTAACGACGACACTATGGATGTTGTGAACACAATGCATTTCTTGCGCACGTAGTAATGTGGTCTAAAGTTTGAACTTTTTGTGAAGCTTTCTGAGACGGCCAGTGGTCAAGGTATAGCATTGTTTTCTATGGCAGGTTAGTGGTTGAAATCAGAGGTATAACCACTAGACCTGTACTAGGGTGCCCATTATCAGGTTTGTATTTCAGAGGTATAACCACTAGACCTGTACTAGGGTGCCCATTATCAGGTTTGTTTTCCCCCACGTAGCAATTATGAGCAGCAGAGAGGTTATCAAAGTTAAATTCTATTTATTTTAGGCGTTTTGACATGATTGTATTTATTTCAGGATTTTTGACAAATCAACGTTAAAAGTCTATTTCATTCTGGATTGGGCAATTCCAAGAGAGCTATAGTCTCCCGGTGTAAAAGACACTCTACCCTCGTATCTGATCACATCAAATTCATTGCCGCCTCATTCGAGCCATCCTCCTCCACCTCGGGACATTACGCTTCGGATGACACTAAGCCGCTTACAACACGGGATGCACTATCATCAGCACATGAAGAAACCACTTACTAGGTATAGAGAGTAGGATCATAGTCACAAAATCCTGAAAAATTAAACCGAATCCGACGGCATCGATTTCAACCCGACAGCATCGATTTCAACCGGGTATATACTTTGCTTGGGCCTATTCTACAATAGGGGAAGGGGCATTCGCAATTAGTTTCAAGCACCAGGGGACATCTGTAATATACTCCTTTGACAGTAAACAGTAGTGAGAAAATGCATTTTACATACCCAAAGTTAGCTTCATTTGCAATACTCTCTTTTTCACAGTAAATAGTGAGACGAAGCATTCAGCATTCCCAAAGCTAGCTTTACAAGTTGCAACCTTTTGTCAGATTTACAAGTTAACAACTCTGCAACTCGAAATCTCGCACAATCCGCAATGCATACCTACTCCTCTCTTCTGTCACTCTAATTGCCACTAGCCTACTACGTCTCTCAAACCTACCACACAAAACCTGCCTCACTCTTCCATGTTTTTCCTTGGCACCCCTCCACTTTCGACCTCCCAAACCCAAACCTACCGCACAAACTGCCTCACTCAATTCGTACTTCATGTTTCTCCTTGGCACCCTCTACTTTAGGAGCTTGAATCTTCAAGACACCATCCTTCATCTCCGCCTTGATTCCATTAACATCGACATTTTCTGTCAACTTAATCCTGGTGTGGTACGCACCATAACTTCGCGCACTCCACTCATCCTCATCCTCCTTGGTTTCATGCTCGGCTTTCACCACAAGATCACCATCTTCCACAGTTATCTGAACATCTTGCTTGCTCATGCCAGGCAGGTCCATTCTCAACTTAAAGCACTTGTCATCCTCCATCACATCCCATGGGATGCGACTTTTCACACCAGTTGATGAAGTGGGCGCATCGAGCGACGAGAAGAGGCGATCCACCGTGTCCATCATCTGCATGAGGGATGTGGGGTGCATGAAAGTGGCAGGAAAGTTGAACAAGGGAGAGAAGAGACCTGGACAAAGCAGCAAGCATGGGTGAAATTAGTAATAGCTGCATCGAAAAAACATTTAACAGAGAGCAATGAGGAGGGCAATGCGAGCATACTTGGAACAGAGCTCACTGGCCATCCCCGGTTGGTAACTGCTCTCTCCTGGGTACCTTGCTGCTGCTTAGCTACTGATCTTTCAGGCTGACCCTTGCTGGAGTTCGACATAGCACGGCCAACCTCCACAGTGGTCGAGTCATCTTGGGCCTTCGCTGGCGAGGCAAAAGCCCGTGCAGAGATCGTCCGCTCCGGGCCGGAGGCAGAGCGAAGAGTTGAAGGCAGTTGGGAAGTAACTCTGCGTGCTAACATACGAGCAGCCATCTGCAGCAAGGAAACATTAGAACACGTGCAGCCAATATGGAATCGACATGGAAAGCCTGCTCATGAAACAAATGAAGGGAGTACCTTGAAAGATGGGAAAAGTGCAGAGACGAGGAGGGAGAAAAGAAATCGGTGGCGAGGGAAAGCTTGAAATGCAGGAAATCGTCGTCAATAACTTGTGTTTTCCGCAGACAAATTGTTGCGGAACGGCTGCGCCTATATAGAGAGAGCTGATTGTCTCTAGAACCTCCATGGCTCTCTCCAGAACTTTCCGTTTCGTGCTTCCCACTCTTTCTAACTTCGGGCCCGGCTGCTGTCCGCCGGACACAATCACCAACTTCCACAAGTTCTCCTTTCTAACTAATCCAACCGTCAAAAAATTGAAATCAAACAACAGCAGCAACTTTGACTCACAACTGGTAAAAACATGTGCATTTCAATGTAGCCAAATTGCTTCAAACACAACAAAACGAAAAAGCTTTATGGGTAACTGAAATTTCTCAACGATCGCATAGAACCACCATTGAGCACATCAATTCTCAATAAACGTATCTGAAAACGAGCAGAAAATAGGTACAATAAGTGCATCCAAATTATAGCCAAAGCTAGACATAACAAAAAAAAAGTCGGGAAGAGATTACCTCACTGCCTTACCGTATCCAATACAAATGCCAAACATAATATACCTCTACAAAAGCTTCAAACCATGCACAAGAGCCTCAGCCATACAATTCAAACAAAGGTTTTCTGACTCATATGCAAACGTTTTAGACCAGATTGATTGCACAACCACCACCTAGGTAGATTGCGACCAATGTACATTCCAAATACAATTCCACCATTCAACTAAATTAGTCAATTTCCGAAGGAACACATAAAGTTTTTTGTGAATTTGGCCAAGCAAAAGGAGTTTGAGATGGCCATAAACAATCACTATCAAAACGAGATACATCCAAAACAATGAAGTGCAACATTCCAACCACATGATCCAATTTCTATTTGTAAAATAGGTAGCACAGAAGGCTTTAATGCAAACATAACCTTTGAATCATTCACCGATCTCCAACCCATTGATAATTAAGCCATCACACAAGTCAATCACAGAGATAATCCCCTTATTATGCAAATAGCCTCAAACAAAAGAGGAGGAAACATCAAGCCCCACCATAAGGAATGTGCTAAAGCCCATTATTTGTATATCGCATTCGAACCATGCCAAGATAAAGTGCTCACTGCTCAATGTAGATTTCAACTTGGGCACCAAACTATTGATGAAGAAAACTACATGTGGTACCTTCATCAGAGTAGAAGAAAATAACCTAACATATACATCAAACGGTTTCCAAGATCCACCAACAATGTGATTTTGAGCTGTTTCAGACAGCACAAACAACACATGTGTCCAAGATTGCAAACGATTACTAATTTTCACCCATAATTTAGCAACTAGAGTTGGTATTTCTACAACTTTACAATATTCTTACTCAAATTCAAAGCGAATATTTTTTGGGTCTCCACTCCATGCAATCGGCCGTTTTGAACATGCCATAGCTTATTAGACCAATTAGCATAATAAATTTTACTATCGAGGAACATATAGATATGGATGTAAGCATAATCTGGACGGTGGAAAGTAGTTTGAGCCCGGCAACACCTATCTTTATAAACGTGAACAGAATCCAGAATGGTAAGTTGTTGCATTCTAACCATTCAAGATAATCTTGTGTGCAAGAAAGAAACTGTTGGACATTTTGAACCATAACTAGAGTGCTTCGTTAGTTGCATTTGAGTTGAGGTAGTGCATAGTACATATGAACAGACACAAATGCCTGCTAAAAAGTATTCTCCGATTTAACACATTTAGAGGCTTGCAAGATAAACAAAAGTGACTACATGTGAAAGAAAGATATATTCCAATAAACCGTATGCGCGCACGCACACACACACACACACACACACACACACACACACACACACACACACACACACACACACATTATTGGTGAGAACCCAGATTTACACAATAGATATGGTAAATCCAACCTTAGATGGATAATTATGAACTCTTGTGATATTTGTGCAAGATAATTTTTTGTTCTTATTATGTTGTATGGCGTACAAAAAGTACTAAAGGGTGAGACCCCTCATGCATGTGGGCTCAGATTCCGCTAATCAGCTTTCCCATGATGGCTCCCCACTGTTCCCTACACATGCTCAAAAGGCTTGCAACACTAACCATCTTTCCACTACTTTCCCCACTGTTCCATGCTCAAAAGGCTTGCAACACTAACCATCTTGCCACTACTTCATAACCACCCATGCACTACGCACCCTCTATGGTCTCATTGTTTGCATTGGAAAATGTTGGCATTCTTACTTGTATTACACACTATACCTTAGCCTACACACATACTCATGGATCTGGCAGAACTTATTGTCAATTTTCTTTTGAATCGTGCACTAATATTATTGCGACAGTAGTTGATCTACACTTTAGCAGGAATCTGCCTCTCTATGGAAAGAAAAGCTTAAGAGATTGGTGGAATGAGCTGGTACAAGTGCTACTGTAGAGGCGGTTCCCACTATCTACTTCATCCTCCCCTTTCTTTGAATTTTGGCATCTTCCAAAATTCCAGATACTGCGCCGATGTCAACGTTTGCACTTTTGTTTATTTGGAGCCTTTTTTAGAGTGGCCTTCTAGACCGTTTGTGGTGGGATCTAAAGTACTCCATGTTTGCCACTTCCTTGAGCACTAGAGCCAGTGTTCTCCTTCTAGATAATGCAATGGCTTCCTGCTCCATTTGCTCCCGACATTCACTCAGCATCTCTACCTCGTAGGGTGTTAGTGCATTCCATGTCTTAGTGTCATGATCATACAAGGTTTTCTTGCCTTTGGTAAGCCTTTCCCTGAAGACTTTGTGATAGATCAAGGCACTGTGAATCCAACCGGCTCGATCTAGTTGGTTGGCCTTGATCCGAGCTTCAGAATAATTTTCTTCTCATCCCTCTAAATTATGGTTCAGTTGGCTTTGCTGGCTAAGTCCACATGGATTTTGGAAGCCTCTATTGCTCATCTATTGAGAGTTGTAATAACTGTTTGTATATTTGATTAAGACATTTGCATCATCCCTCTAAAATTTATCAAATCATCTTTTAACTCCGAGACGGTGGTCTTTTGCTATGCCTCATTCAAACGCATTTTTTGAGGCAACCCACAGCACCTTGCTCTACTCATATCACTCTCTGATCTGATCCACAATTTTGATGTATTCGTTTTAATCTGTAACATTTAATGGCCTAAAAACTTGTGTGTAGCGGAAATTAGCATGAACATAGTGGGCATTTCATTAGAATAGCTTCCTAGTGAGAATTACAAGAGTGCTTGGGTGGAGAGAGCAACTAAAAGCATAACACCTAGTTAGATAGCATGGACAACACTTTCAAAAGAGAGAGAAATTAATCTATTGACAGCAGTTGAGGACCGGATTTACATGGAGCCCGTCCCCCTCCAAAAGGCTTTGTATTATGGTTTCTCCCATCAAGGGCGACATTGTACAATACAATTCTTTGTGTTCCTTCAATACTAGCTAGTGCAATGAAGGTGAAAGCTTCATTCACTAAACAAAACACTTATCAAACACAACATTAATTCTCTCTGGTCTTAGACCCAAGACCTCACACACGTTCGAAGATGGTGAGAGCTAGCAGGGTATGAGAGTATATTGAGAGGAAGAAGGAGTATTCTTACGAGAAAGATGTACATCTCCTCACATAATCACTCATATTAGCATAGCTTAGCTTATTAATTAGCATGGTAGAGGATATGAGAATGCATTGAAGCTTGGCTCTTGGTTGGATTTGCATCACAAAGCCAAGAGTTGTTGGTGTAGGCCTCCCTTCTCACAAGCTTGGACTAGGTGGTAAGCTTTCCATTAAAGCTTGAGAAGGAGAGAGAGTCTTCTTTACTTCACACATGAGATTGTGTGAGTGTGTGTGTGTGATAATACCTTGCAAAAATCATCCCCCCCTCTCTCTTGGTCGACCCCTCTTGCTATTTGCTCATGCTCCACTCTCATTGGACCTCCACAGGCCTAGCCAATGGTAATTAAGCAGTATTAGTGATAGCCTTCTGACATGTGTCCCCCTTTCCCCTTTTGTGAGAGCTTTAGGTAATTAATAAATGCAATTAAACTCTCATTGGACCCCTTTGCCCCCTGGCCAATAGGAATCAGGCAAGCCATTGGGCTGCTGAATGCTCATTGGTCCCCTTGGGAGACTGTCCAATAGTCTTCTAGAGAGCTTAATTCTCATTGGTTCATTTATTAAGTGTTTTTAAATTATCAAACTAGATTTATTCTAGCCTAATTCTCATTGGTCCACCTCCAAGGCCATCCAATAGGATTTGAGTACACCTTGTGGGCATCTGGGCTAGGGAGCTGACATGTGTCCCTCATTCCATTTGTGTAAAGGGAGCTTGTGTGTGTGTGTGTGTGTGGCTTTATCTCTCATCCCCTACAAGCAAGGCTCGCGCCCTCCTATGTAGGGATTGCTAAAGACTTTTGGGACACACACAAAGCATCCAATTTTCCCAAAGTTTGACCTTTGGACACAACCTTTGAATTTTGGAACCTTAGCATTTTGGAACCTTAGCATTTTGGAAGTCTTAATGGGCTGAACCTTAGGGTCTTTTAAGCCCATTGTTGCACATGGATCTTTTGCAGATGCCCCCCCCTTTGGATCCCTATTTTCCCTCCTTTGGATCCCTACTGTGGCCGGTCTGCTAGCTTAACCAATATTCTAGCTTTTTCTCCCCTGGCACTTCCCCATATTAAATGATCAGTTTAACATGAGAAAATCATTTAGGAGAATTAGATATTGATTATTATGACATTACCTCTCTCTTGAAATCATAGTCATCCTCGACTATGGGGTAGAGAAGATAAAGCATATTCATTAGTCCTTTTCTTAGCCGGTCGAGGATCCCTATGTTACCCTACGACATCATTCCACAATGGATGACTAGTCCATTTGGCGCTTGAGAGCCTGAGGCTGCCGCAAGCATGCCTGCACATTAGTCCTATCAATCTTCCATAGTAGAGTGACAAGCTCTACTTAGTGTTTGGGAGACGTCGTCTCCTCAAACTTGATTTAAGCATGCATACTACTTCATTTTTGTGCACAATAAAGAAAGAGAGAGTCTTATAAGACAAAAACTTTGTTCATTTTTAACATTTTGTACATTTGCTTACTCTTGGGAAATATTGTAAGCATTGACAAGGTTTAGGTTATCCTTTAATTGTATGCCTTGCATCCATCTAGCATCTTCAAAAGGATAATTCTTAAACTTAATAAGATATCGTCGGATAGTCTTACCGCCTCTTAGTACCTTGTCTTCATGTTGGAGAATGGACTCGGGCTGCAGCACCTCTTCTTGGTCCTCGATCTCCGGTGGGTCTTCAGTAGTTGGCTCTTGAGGTGGCTCTCCTTTGTAAGGCTTTAATAGGCTCACATGGAAAGCATTGTGTATGAGCCAATGATTGGGCAACTTGAGTTGATAGGCCATCTCATTGATTGGCCTAAGAATCTGGAAGGGACCATAGTATCTTTTTGCTAGTTTAGCATAGTACTTTTGGTGTCCCGTAGGATTCTTGCCCGTCGTGTGCCTTAATTGAGCCTTGGGAAATTTTAATAAGGTCCAATCATTTTCTTTAAAGGCTTGGGCTCTTTTGTGCTTGTCAGCACAACAACCTTTTGCCTTTGTTGTGAGATAAAGATAGCATCCTTAATCTTTTGAAAAGATTCTTGTAGGTCTCGGCTATACTCATCTGCAGCGAAGATCTTCCCATGTACCTTGAGTAGCAAGGGACTTCTTGATCTCCCCTCAATTACCTCGAAAGGTGCTTTTCCTGTGGAAGTATGTACAATGTTATTGTAAGCATACTCCACTAAGGGTAAGTACTTCTCCCATTGGGATCTTTGATCTACTTCCATTACATAGGCTTTTAGTAGATCGAGAATTGTTAGGTTAGCTATTTCACTTTGGCCATCCGTTTGTGGATGATAGGCCGAAGAGAAGTTTAGCCTTGTCCCTAAATTCTCAAAGAGACCCTTCCAAAGATTACTAGTCATTCTAGGATCTCTATCCAACACTATGGACATTGGCAAGCCATGGTACTTGAAAATTTGTGAAATGAAGAGGGTTGCCATTTGATGGGCTTTGATAGTCTTTTTGACAGGTATAAAATGAGCTTGTTTATTGAATCTGTCTACTATCGTCCACACTATCGTCCATATTCCCATATTCCCATGGATAGACTTAGGCAATCCATGGATATGCTCTCCCATGGTGAATTAGGGATTGGCAAGGGTTAAAGCAATCCAAGTTGCTTCCCTCTATCAAATTTCGTCTTTTGGCATACCACACATTTAGAAACATACTCTTGTACGTTCACTTTCATGGTAGGCCAATAGAAATATGTTTCAATTCCCTTTAAGGTAGACTGAATCCCTCTATGCCCCGCATAAGGAGGAGCATGAGATTCATACATTACTTTCTCACGTAGTGAGTTGGTAACGCATAGTCTATTGCCATAGAGAAGATAACCATCTTGTAAAGTAAATGGTTCTTCTTTCTTCCCTAATGCAAGGGCTGAAATCACATCTCTAAAATCGGGATCAATAGCATACTCATCTATCATTCAAGATAGATCATTGTGAGTTGCTATGGAAACCGCTGATAGCCGTTTTTCGGCTTTCCGTAATTGCCATAGTGAGTTAACCCACCCTACCAAAATCATCCAAACACTATGGCTATCCCTATCATTTCACTGTATATAGGTGTGTGTGAGTTAGGGGACTTTTACCATATCTTCTTAAAAACCCTTAATTAGCTAGTCACTGGGTTAGTTGAGCCAAAAAAATAAGAATATAAGTATATTATGGCCCATTTGTGTGTAAATATTTCATTGTATATAGGGCCTAAATATAAAGATTTTTCATATTTATTTTGGTATTTATGTAAATATTTATACTTAGGTGTGCGTTATTTATGCTATGTACATTGACTCACCATTACCATATTTTTTCTTACCATTTTGCATACTCTTTATTTCATATAAAAATAATTTCATGCAAGCTTCTCTTATTTTTGGTGTAACTCCATCCCAACAAAAATCCAAAAAAACTAGTTCTATTTATGTGTATATTTTTTCACTATTGTGATTTTTTCCTTCCTACATCTATTCCCTATTACTCTCATAAATTAGACCACCAAAAATATTCATCTTTTTATGGTAGACTTATAATGAGAGAGATTTATTTTGACCCCTTTATATTTTTTCCACCTATATTATTTATATTTGACATATACATATTTTTTTAGACCCCTCAATATTTGATTTTCTTAGTTGTACTATTCACTTATATCATGATCTCAGCAATATCTTCAATGATAGACCTACCAAATAAGGTCAAGGGTATGTGGCCTGCATGCATGCACCATGGAAAGCTCACTCTTGGAGGTTTTCAAAAGAATCATCCAAAGAAGGACCTCACAAGGACCTTGTGCAGTGGAAAAAATAGTCGGTTTTGCTGAATTTTTAAAGATCACATGCTCCCTGAATTTGAAAAGGTGATACAAACAAAAGTTGTAGCTCGTGAGTTGAAATTTTACCTCAAATTTTTTTATATTTTTTTGAGCTACGAGCTGTGAGCTATGATTTTATTGGTGGACCCCAGTTTGCCCATGCTATGCAGCCACACTCCCTCTTCCACTTTATCATTTTCCTCTTTCACACACACTCCTCCCTCTTCTTCCCACTCCCAAACCTACAACTCCCATGTCCTAATTCACCCTCTTCACCATTGCCACATCTCTCACACCTCCATAGCCTTCATCCTCCATTTCTACACCCTATGTGTCCCCCTTTCTCTCTAAATATATGTCCATATTACCATACTCTCTTCAGCTTTGTAAAGAACTTCAAAAAATCAGCAAAAATCCAAGGATAACCTCTACCAATTAAGGCTTTTATCATGAATTTTCCAAGGTTTGAAGATAACCTAGCTTCATCGACACGCGCTACTTCGCCATGCTGACCGCTTCTTCTACCGGTGCTGTAAAGAGGTGAATGTCAACTTCTCCAAGCTTCAACCTTGCTTTACGAGCTTATCCCTTCTTTAACTTTTCTCATCATATATCTCACCATTTGGTGAATGATTTTGTAGTGATAATTACTAACTACTAACCACTAACCTTATTGTAAAATGCATCCTCTACTAGAGTAGGCACTCCCAAATTATTCACTCAATCCTCTCTCCTTTCATCCTCAATAATTCTCTTCCCTTGAGCCCACATCCATGTGACTCAAAGGACAAGAGAGACCCACCCTCATTAAAAATAAAATAAAATGCATAATCTTTTATTCCTTCAAATAAACTTGATTAGGCCTAATCCTAATCGGGGCTTCTAAAACCTATAAATAGAGCCCTTCTCTCCCTTGTAAATCATCACATGATCACACTACACGACACCATTCTCAACACATAACACACCACTCTTCAAGCCTAGTTGTGTAGAGTGTGTACATCGTGAGTACTCTATTCCATCATTACACATAGGTGCATGGAGAATCTTGAAGTTAGTTATGCCATCTAGAGGAGTGGAGTGTATGCCATACTCTTCACCACACTTGTAGCCTACTCTTGTGCATAAATAAGATTTATAGTTTTGGGTGCAATTGTATGCTACAACTACGACTCTTCTCTCCAAATTGACTTGATAAGTTGGCTCATTAGGTGGTTGAAGGTCTCAAAGGACAAGAGAGACCCACCCTCATTAAAAAAAAATAAAAATATGCATAATCTTTTATTCCTTCAAATAAACTTGATTAGGCCTAATCCAAATCGGGGCTTCTAAAACCTATAAATAGAGCCCTTCTCTCCCTTGTAAATCATCACATGATCACACTACACCACACCATTCTCAACACATAACACACCACTCTTCAAGCCTAGTTGTGTAGAGTGTGTGCATCGTGAGTGCTCTATTCCATCATTACACATAGGTGCATGGAGAAGCTTGAAGTTAGTTATGCCATCTAGAGGAGTGGAGTGTATGCCATACTCTTCACCACACTTGTAGCCTACTCTTGTGCATAAATAAGATTTATAGTTTTGGGTACAATTGTATGCTGCAACTACGACTCTTCTCTCCAAATTGACTTGATAAGTTGGCTCATCAGGTGGTTGAAGGTATATTGTCCTTGAAGTTTGTTGTGCCATTTCATGCTTTGTGGTTTGAGGGCTTGTTGAATTGTTTGCCTAAAAGGTCAATTGTAAGAGGGTGCTCGGTGAGAGGGCTCCCGTGACCCTAAGACAATTTGTGTATTGGCAACAAGGTCAAGTTTTGTGTTGTCTCTCTATTTCTCATCAAGCTTTGTGTGCATCTAGTCTTTAAGGCTAAGACTGAGTTGCTCAAGTTGATTTGTGCTCTTTACCTATCTCTGGCGTGGTGAATGTTTATGTTTGGTGTGTGTGGCTATCTTGCATTCCCCTCTCTTTGTGCGTTTGAGTACAAGGAGATATCACGTGCGTCCTAGTTCGCATCTTCATCTAGGTGGTGCCCCTTTTCTTGTTTGGTTTCTGGCTGTGGGTTGTTGTTGTCTCTGATTGTGCTTGCCCCAGCCCGAATTGAGTAGCATGGGAGACTCGAAAGGTGTTTAGAGGCCTCTCTTCTTGTTGCCCGCCCCGGACTGCCTCAAATTGGTGCCCCCACTGAGGATCCAACTTGTGTATGTTTTTGTGTAGGTTCAACCTTTAGCATAGTCAAGTAGGTTGCATGAATCACGAGAATCTATATGATCCTTTCATTCCAATTGCAAGGCAAAAGATACACATAATTGTTAGTACTAAGTTGCAATTTCAGTGAGTAATTCATAGAATTTTAGGTCCTCTTAGGTTGGCAGAGATAAACGCATCAGTAAATCCCTTTATTTTGCCTCTCATTAGGTACGACCTTAGTTTGGACGTCTATATTTTTGTTTTGTTTTAAGCATTAGGTCATGCATAGACCATGGATAATGGCCCAAGAATAGAGGTTTTCCCCTTCCATTTCACTCCACACATTAGAATAAACGTTGCAATTAGTAGGAAGATCCACTTTCAACAAAGTATGGTGTTCATGTTTGGTGCCCAAAGAGTAGGAGAAATTCTCGCGTCACCAAACCTTGTCATTCTACCTCTTATTGATTATCATAGGTCATTTGATGTGAATATTTTTATTTTGTTGTAGAATAGATTGCAATTTAGAAAATATTATTGTGTAAATCTTTTAAAAAAGAAAAAACAAAAACACGTCACTTTGAAATCAATTCAATGGAGAGCCAACGCCAAATGTCTGGATATCCTCTTTTCTTTGGAGAGCCTGGAGAGGATGCATAATTATTTTTAGCAAATTTCAAGATGTCTTGTCGTATCAAGAGGATAGTAACTGATCAAGAATGCGTAGACATGTTTGAAGTGGTCCTTAGGAAAGATGCTAGTACTTGGTTTGACTTGTTGCGTGAGGAAGTTGAAGGGAATTACACAGAAGTTGTGAATCATTTCAAGAGATACTTCTTTGATCCCCAAAACACTCAAAAACTATGGCAAGACATTGTTTCTCATAAGCAAAAAGACCTAGATGACTACTACTTGTACAAGCAAGAATTTCTACGTCTTTGGGCTGTATGGGTGACAAATGTTGCTAACCCTGGTGAAGGAGAGGTTCATAGCCGGACTCTTTCCTGATCTTAAGATAAAAGTTGAGGCGGGTGCACCTGCTACCTTTGATGCAGCTAAAACTAGGGCTGCTGAGAAATATAGAAAACGCAAGTGCCTAAGGGGAGAGGTTCCAATAGAAGGTCTTAGACCCAAAGGTAAGTCACAAGCATCAACATCTAGGGAGCTTCCTGAGGTAACGGTGGAAGTTATTGAGAAGTTAAATGAATCTTTAAGCAGCTTGTCAATTCACCTTGCACAAGCTGTAGGTCCAAAGGGACAAGCAAAGAAGTCTGAAGAGCGAGATCCACGACCTAGGAGAGTCTTGCAATGTTGGAATTGCGGAGATTCTGGAAATGGGATGTATAATTGTCCTTGGCCTCGTGGGGAGCCAGGGAGACCTAACTTGAATTACCCAGTGATGAATGCAGGTGAAGGAACTGGTCAACAACCAAGGCTTCTACAAAGGCCAAATGGAGCAAGACCACCTCCACAAGGGGTAGAAGGAGTTCCACCTTTTCCAGACCCAAATGTGCATGTGGTAGAGGTGAAAAACTCAAATGAGGTTGACATGGAAGCAAATGGCATTAAGCGTGGCCGAGGAAAAGGTAAAGAGAAAGAAGGTGTCACATCATAGAGTGACCATGGATGAGGCAAGAAGGCAAAGGAGACCAAGGAAGCTAAGAGGACTCGACGTCGTATCAATCTCCAAGACTTCCCTCTTGGACATGGTATGGCTCCATACAACCTATTGGAAGACATGAGAGGTAAGGGTCCTGATATCTCATGGCCTCAGTTTTTTGCATTATGCCCACAAGTTAGGAGGGATTTAACGAAGGCAGTTAGCACTAGGAGAAAGATAAAAGAGAGTGTTCCTGTTGTAAAAATTGCACATGCTGAAATGAATGAGGATATTACACCTGTGCTAGATTGTTACATCAAAGGAAGATTGGTTAGGAAAGGTCTAGTGGATGGGGGTGCACAAATTTGCATCATGACAGAAGGACTCATGCAAAGACTAGGCATGCACATCCATGAGACACCTGAAATTAAAGTCAAAATGGCAAACAATAGCAAGGCTAGGTACGTAGGCATTTGTAAAAATGTTTTTGTGGAGGCCTTTGGCATTAAGAAGACAGTGGATTTCTATGTCATGTCTACCAAAGGAATGGTTACCCATTTATCCTAGGAAGACCATGGCTAATGAAAATGCGAGCTTTGCAGGATTGGGAGAGTGGAAAGCTAATTTGCAGGAATGACAATCATAAGAAGGTTGTCTTTGACATGAAGGAGCAACTCCAAGAGGAGCTCCATGAAGAATCATCTCAAAGTGAGACGGAGGAAGGCTGGACCGATAGCACTTCAGAAGGAGAAAGTAGCGGCGGCAGCATTACTGAAGAGGAGTCTTCCATCAAAGTCATGGGGGTAAGGTTTAATCCAAACAACCAAGAGACCTCTTGCCCAGGTTTGGAAGAGGTAGGTTCCCAAGAGAACCAAAATGTGCAAGATGAAGGAATGTTAGAAGGTATGTTGTCTACAACACTTACAAAGGACGAAAGAGAGGAGCTCAAAGGTGTGTTAAGGAAATTTCCTAGGATTTTTGCTAAAGACTACACTGATGTGCGTGGAGTAGATGTTGTTCAACACAAAATTGAGTTGAAGCCAGAGGCCACACCTAAGGCTCAAAAGTTACGAAGGCTAGGAGTCAGCAAGGAGCAGGCTTTACTCAAGGAGGTAAGAAAGCTTCTAGCAGCAGGTTTCATTTATCCAGTGGAGAATTCAGAGTGGGTCTCTCCCGTTGTTGTCACTCCTAAGAAAAATGGCAAGTGGAGGGTGTGTGTGGATTACCGTCCACTCAATGAGGCAACAAAAAGAGATCACTTTCCCCTCCCATTTCAAGATGAGATACTAAATGAGGTAGCTGGTCATGAGAAGTACACTGTGTGTGATGGCTACTCGGGTTACTTTCAAATAGGTATCGCATTGGAAGATCAGTTGAAAACAACCTTCATCACTCCTTGGGGTTGTTATGCTTTTAGAGTCATGCCATTTGGACTGACAAATGCTCCTGCAACTTTCCAACGCTTCATGAACATGGTGTTTCAAGAATTCTTTGGAAAGTCCATTAGGGTTTTTATTGATGATTTTTGCATTTATAGCTCAAAATCATTGCATCTACAAAGGTTAGAAGAAGGTTTAAAGAAGCTCTACGACATGGGAGGTCAACTCAACCCCGACAAGTGTCACATAGGTGATGATGAAGTGATCTTGCTTGGTCACAAGGTCACCTATAAAGGCATTGAGGTGGATCCTTCAAAGGCAAAGGCTCTTATTGAGCTCCCATCACCCAAGAATCTCAAAGAGGTCATCTCATTCATTCAAAAGGTGAAGTATATGTCACGCTTTATTCACTTAGCTTCGGAGTTGCTTCATCCTTTGCAAAAGTTGACACAACAAGTAGAATTTGCATGGTCTTATGAGCTTGAAGAGTACTTTTGTAACATTAAAGTCATTTTGTCAGAGCTACCAATACTCATGCCTCCTTGTTGGAAGTACACATTCTTTGTTAGCTCTAGTGTTGGGAAGGAAACAATTGGTGCAGTTTTATTACAACAAGATCCCCACAGTACCAGGATGCGACCCATCTACTTGGCTAGTAGGGTCATGAATGCTTTGGAGAGAGGCTACACGGAGGCAGAACTCATGATGCTTTCTCTCATGTTTGCGGTGAGAAAGTTTAGATCCTACTTGCTACCAAAACCTTTTGTAATTCTCACTGTAGAAATTTTATTTCCTTGGGTGTCATCTCAAATGAATCTTAGCACCAGGATCTCAAAGTGGATTATGGAATTGCAAGAGTTCTAATACTCTTTCAAGGTAGAAGATAGTGTGCGTGCACAATTGGCAGGGATCCTTACTTACAGGGTACATGAGAAGGAGATTAAGGTGCCTGAAGTAAAGACCCTACCATTGCCACCACCTAAAAGTATTCCTAATGATTTTACCTTGTTCTTTGATGGAGCTTTTCGACGAGTCACAGGAAAAGTAGGGGGAGGGCTAGTATTGCTCAACCCAAGTGGAGAGGTGGTCATGAAAGAGAAGGTCAATCTACCAGGTTCAACTAGAAACAATGAAGCAGAATACGACACACTACTTCATGGTTTAAAGATATGCATTGGCCGAGGTATACAACGTCTCATGGTAAAAGGGGATGCACTTCTCATTGTGAAGAAGATTTTAAGCACTTGGGCATGCAAGAATGAAAGCTTAAGGACAAAAGTTCATGCCATTCGTAGAATGTTTAATCAGTTTGAAGAAGTGCAACTACATCATATTCCTAGGAAACAAAATGAAGATGCTGATTTACTTGCACAACAAGCAGTTACATGTGTTGAGAAAGAAGTGCAGGTCATCATGGTGGCAGCAACTGTCTAGCAACCGAGATACCAGGGATTGGAGTCATTGACTCCCATTATTAGCTACATTTTGGAGGGTGAGTTTCCACAAGACTTCACGAAGGCTCAGAAGAGGAGACTCATGAAAAAGGCAAGCGCATATCTCTTCCTAGAAGGATCCCTCTATCAAAGAGGGAAGGATCAAGTGTGCAGAAGAGTACCAACTATCAAGGAAATTCCAGCCATTCTAAAAGGTTTGCATGAAGAGGCATGTGGTGGTCATTTTGCCCAAGAGTTAATTGTGAAGAAGATTTTGCTTGCGGGGTATGTTTGGCCAAGTTTGCATGTGGATGTCCAACATTGGTGTAAAAGTTGTCACAATTATCAGGTTAATGGGAATAGAAGATTGGTTTATGTTCCAAGGAAAATCATGCTTGCAAATGGACCCTTTGAAAAGTGGGGCATTGATGCTATGGGTCCTCTCCCTAGGACAAAAAATGGTAAACTCTACATTCTAGTGGCTGTAGACTATATGACTAGGTGGGTGGAAGCACAAAGTGTGGCAAAGGTAAATGAGAGGACAGTGAGCAAATTTGTCTTGTTGTAGATTTGGCACACCTTTGGAGATTGTTTCTGATAATGGTCCAGGGTTTAGGAAGGACTTGCTCACAGAGGTCTGTGATGAACTTCACATTCTACATCGTCATAGTACACCCTACTATCCCCAATCCAATGGTCTGGTAGAAAAAGCTAATGGTGTCATTGCAGGAATCATTAGAAAGATGGTGAGAAACAAGACAAAGTTGTGGGATGACTTCTTGGATGGTGCCTTGTGGGCGTATCGAACCACATATAGGGAAGCCACGGAGTTTACACCATTTCACTTGGTCTATGGTCAAGAGGCTTTACAACCAATTGAGCTCAACATTCCAACAATCCGACTTCATGGAAAAGCAGCACAAGATGATCAAGAAGCATGGATGGATTGACTTCTTACCTTGGCTGAGCTTGAGTGGAAAAGAGAAGCAGCATCGAGTGCTACAAGAAGAAGCCACGCAGGCGAAGGAGAAGTTTGACAAGAAACTAAAGGACAAAGGCATCAATGAAGGAGATCTTGTGCTAAGGTATGACAATCGACTCAATAATCGTTTTGATGCCAAATTTAAAACTAGATGGCAGGGGCCATACATAGTTAAGAAGGCTTTCAATTAAGGTTACTATCAACTTATGGACTTGAATGGGAAAGAGCACTCTAGGAAGGTAAATGGTTATCGCTTGAAGCCCTATTTCAGTCGCCTTCTACCAAAGGATCTACCAAAGATCTGTCAAAGGGCAACTGTCTCATGTAAGTATTGTTACATGAAGCATGAGTGTAACTCCAACCAAAATTCTAAGGGGCCAAACAATGAAGATCTCGTCAAGGACTCTGAAGCACTCTCTTTGGAAAAGATGCTCTATGATGATACATGAATATACCATCATCCTGGGAGAGGGCTAATGATAGCCGTTTTTCGGCTTTCCGTAATTGCCATAGTGAGTTAACCCACCCTACCAAAATCATCCAAACACTGTGGCTATCCCTACCATTTCACTGCATATAGCTGTGTGTGAGTTAGGGGACTTTTCCCATATCTTCTTAAAAACCCTTAATTAGCTAGTCACTGGGCTAGTTGAGCCAAAAAAAAAAAAAAAAAAAGTATATTATGGCCCATTTGTGTGTAAATATTTCATTGTATATAGGGCCTAAATATAAAGATTATTTTGGTATTTATTTAAATATTTATACTTAGGTGTGTGTTATTTATGCTATGTACATTGACTCACCATTACCATATTTTTTCTTACCATTTTGCATACTCTTTATTCCATATAAAAATAATTTAATGCAAGCTTCTCTTATTTTTGGTGTAACTCCATCCCACCAAATCCAAAAAAACTAGTTCTATTTATGTGTATATTTTTTCACTATTGTGATTTTTTCCTTCCTACATCTATTCCCTATTACTCTCATAAATTAGACCACCAAAAAAATTCATCTTTTTATGGTAGACTTATAATGAGAGAGATTTATTTTGACCCCTTTATATTTTTTCACCTATATTATTGATATTTGACATATACATATTTTTTTAGACCCCTCAATATTTGATTTTCTTAGTTGTACTATTCACTTATATCATGATCTCAACAATATCTTCAATGATAGACCTACCAAATAAGGTCAAGGGTATGTGGCATGCATGCATGCACCATGGGGAGCTCATTCTTGGAGGTATTCAAAAGAATCATCCAAAGAAGGACCTTGTGCAGTGGAAAAAAACAGTCGGTTTTGCTGAATTTTTAAAGATCACATGCTCCCCGAATTTGAAAAGGTGATACAAACAAAATTGTAGCTCGTGAGATGAAATTTCACCTCAAAATGTTTCATATTTTTTTGAGCTACGAGCTGTGAGCTATGATTTTATTGGTGGACCCCAGTTTGCCCATGCTATGCAGCCACACTCCCTCTTCCACTTTATCATTTTCCTCTTTCACACACACTTCTCCCTCTCCTTCCCACTCCCAAACCTGCAACTCCCATGTCCTAATTCACCCTCTTCACCATTGCCACATCTCTCACACCTCCATAGCCTTCATCCTCCATTTCTACACCCTATGTGTCCCCCTTTATCTCTACATATATGTCCATATTACCATACTCTCTTCAGCTTTGTAAAGAATTTCAAAAAATCAGCAAAAATCCAAGGATAACCTCTGCAAATGAAGGCTTTTATCATGAATTTTCCAAGGTTTGAAGATAACATAGCTTCATCGACACGCGCTACTTCGCCATGCTGACCGCTTCTTCTACCGGTGCTGTAAAGAGGTGAATGTCAACTTCTCCAAGCTTCAACCTTGCTTTACGAGCTTATCCCTTCTCTAACTTTTCTCATCATATATCTCACCATTTGGTGAATGATTTTGTAAATATTTTGTAGTGATAATTACTAACTACTAACCACTAACCTTATTGTAAAATGCATCCTCTACTAGAGTAGGCACTCCCAAATTATTCACTCAATCCTCTCTCCTTTCATCCTCAATAATTCTCTTCCCTTGAGCCCACATCCATGTGACTCAAAGGACAAGAGAGACCCACCCTCAGTAAAATAAAAATAAAAAATGCATATCTTTTATTCCTTCAAATAAACTTGATTAGGCCTAATCCTAATCGGGGCTTCTAAAACTTATAAATAGAGCCCTTCTCTCCCTTGTAAATCATCACATGATCACACTACACCATACCATTCTCAACACATAACACACCACTCTTCAAGCCTAGTTGTGTAGAGTGTGTGCATCGTGAGTACTCTATTCCATCATTACACATAGGTGCATGGAGAATCTTGAAGTTAGTTATGCCATTTAAAGGAGTGGAGTGTATGCCATACTCTTCACCACACTTGTAGCCTACTCTTGTGCATAAATAAGATTTATAGTTTTGGGTGCAATTGTATGCTGCAACTACGACTCTTCTCTCCAAATTGACTTGATAAGTTGGCTAATCAGGTGGTTGAAGGTATATTGTCCTTGAAGTTTGTTGTGCCATTTCATGCTTGGTGGTTTGAGGGCTTGTTGAATTGTTTTCCTAAAAGGTCAATTGTAAGAGGGTGCTCGGTGAGAGGGCTCCCGTGACCCTAAGACAATTTATGTATTGGCAACAAGGTCAAGTTTTGTGTTGTCTCTCTATTTTTCATCAAGCTTTGTGTGCATCTAGTCTTTAAGGCTAAGACTGAGTTGCTCAAGTTGATTTGTGCTCTTTACCTATCTCTGGTGTGGTGAATGTTTGTGTTTGGTGTGTGTGGCTATCTTGCATTCCCCTCTCTTTGTGCGTTTGAGTACAAGGAGATATCACGTGCGTCATAGTTCGCATCTACAACTAGGTGGTGCCCCTTTTCTTGTTTGGTTTCTGGCTGTGGGTTGTTGTTGTCTCTGATTGTGCTTGCCCCAGCCCCAATTGAGCAGCACGGGAGCCTCGAAGGGTGTTTAGAGGCCGCTCTTCTTGTTGCCCGCCCCGGACCGCTTCACCGCATTCACTCTCGGCCGTCTTGAGAGTGCATCAGCTACTTGATTATGCTTGCCAGCAATGTGAGCAATATGAAAATGAAATTGCGAAAGGAAATTTTCCCACCTCATTTGTTTGTCGGAGAGCTTGGTTTGTGTCATGAAGTACTTAAGACTTTGGTGATCCGTTCGTAGAATGAAAGGAGTCCCCAATAAATAGTGCTTCCATGAGTCTAAGGCATGTATAACCTTAAGGAGTTTCTTTTTATATATGCCTAGAGCTTGCTCAACAGGGTCGAGCCTTCGACTTTCATAGCCTATGGCGTGCCCTTATTGAAGCAAAAGAACTCCAAGGCAATCACCACAAGCATCACATTAGACCTCAAATGGTTTTGAGAGATCCGGTAATGTAAGCATAGGTTGAGAGATAAGCTTTTCGAAAGCATTGTTCTCCTTAGCAGACCATGTATACCTAACGCTTTTCTTTGTTAGGTCATGTACTGGTCCCGCAATTTGTGAGAACTTTTCTATGAAGCGTCTATAGTATGCACACATACCTATAAAGCTTCTTAGTTCATGAAGATTCTTTGGTTTAGGCTATCCTTTTATTACCTCTAACTTTGATGGATCCATTTGGATGCCATCTTGAGAGATAATGTGACCTAAATACTGAATCTCTTGCAAGAAAAATTCACTTTTCTTTTGATTAACGTAAAGCTTATTCTCTCTTAAAACTTGAAATATTACCTGGAGGTGTTGCTTGTGTTCGTCTAATGAATTAGAGTAGATGATAATATCATCAAAGAACACTCTAGTGAAGGTTCGATGAGGCTTGAACAGCTTCTCCATCAAGCGGTTGAATGTGGCTGGTGCATTGGTCAAACCAAAAGGCATGACAATGTATTCGTAAAGACCAAATGTGGTGCGAAATGCGGTCTTTACAATATCTTGATCAACTATCCTTATTTGATGATAGCCACTTTTTAGGTCAATCCTACTGAAGTAGGTCGATCCTTGTAGCTTATCAAATAGGTCTTCTACCCGTGGAACGGGAAACCTATTTCTGATAGTGATCCTATTTTTTTTTTTTCGAGAAAAAGATCCTTCTATTAGTTAATGAAAGCTGCCCATAGGGCTACATCCACCTCTGTAAGAGAGGGCTACAACAAACATGATGGGGAGACTCTCCCAATGAAAAAACAACATATATACAATGGGGCTAAATCAGGAGATGGGAGGAGGGAAAAGCCACATAGGTGGACAATAGTGCCATCTGAGCACCCCCTGGACCATGGAGTAAAACGGCCCAGGGCGCCAGAGATGAAGGAAAGCCTCGCGGCGCTCCCGCATGCGGTCGGAGCTGCCCTGTACTCCCTCAAGCTGTCCTCTGAGAGTGTGGATCAGCTCTAGCCAAAAGTCACGAACAATCTCCGCTGGTGGTACAGGGCGAGCCTCAAAGATGCGGAAACAATGGGCCCGCCAGATGAACGAGAGAGCTAGGCCGCTGATGAGCTCCCAACACTCCGCTCTCTCACTGCTCCACTCCTGTGGAGTAAGGTCTGTAGCAGGCTGGAGTGTAGGTCGACCCCCTTGTATCACTATCATCCTGCTGGTGGAAGATAGCTCAAACTGAAGTGCCGGGCCCGTGAGGGTGGACCAAGCCGCCGCCCCCCAAGTGTACTGTCGAGCCGTGGAGAGGGCAGGCATCAGCCGAAGAACTCGTAGCCACACCTGCTGGGCCGAGGGGCAGTCCCAAAGACAGTGTCGCTGACTCTCCACCAACTGGTCACAGGCTGTACATGCGGCCGAGAGACCACTATGTACAAGCCAGCTCCCTACTGCTGTGGCTCTGTGTGCAACCAACCACTGGAACAAGGTGACGCGCCTCGGCTGTCTGGAGTCCCACAGCCTCTGCCAAAAAGCTGCCAAGAACTCAACTGTGAGACCCTCCTCCTGCCAATGACGTGCTGCAGCGGGGCGGGCCTCTCTCTGTGCTGCAAGTATATGACGTCCAAGCCGAACAGTGTACTGAAAGAAAGGGACTCCTGGGCGGTCTGCAGAAGAGAATGGGTCCCTCCATAGCCACTCACCAGGATCCCACTGTACTCGTGCCAGTGGACAGCACTCCCAAGCCCATAGCCTCCAGTGTCCTGTCTCAAGAGCTGCTGGGTCAGGGTCTATGACGCAAGTCCTCCCACAGATGCCCACAACTCGGATCCTCTGGAAACAACACTCTGCTACCTGCGGGGCCTCTACTGCAACTCTCTGTAATCGTCCCCCACCCTGAAGCTCGAAGAACAGGGCTGGGACAGTCTCTGAGCAAGCCCTGACTGAAATGAGAACCTCCAGTCGTGTGAAGGCTCCCATCCACCGGGGTGCTACTGGCTCGAGAGGCGTGAGCCAATCAGCTGGAACTGACTCTGAGATGTCCTGACACATGCTCTGAACCCCTCTCATGCCCTGTAGCTGGACAACCTGCACCTCCTCTGACAAACCTGTGAACTCTAGCCAGTCACCTAGAGAGCGCGCTAGACCTGTTGCCATGGGACCCCAAGAAACATGAGGCCTACTCCCAACCAAGTGGCCTCTCTGAGTGCTAACCATGGGGTTCCAGACGAGGGGCTGCCGTAGGCGCTCCTCCGTGCACGTCGGCTGTCGCTGCTCTAGGCCACGCCGCAATAGCTCCCAAGAACGAAGCAAACTCACAGCGAATCGGTCCTCCAGTCTCCTGCTCAAACCAACTCGGCGCAACTCTGTAAAGATCCACCTGGTCGAAGGTTGCGAAGGGCCTCCTGACTGAGGCACCCTGGCACGAAGCCTCTGCAATAAGAACTCCTTCCAGGGCTCCTCGCTTGGAAGAAGTCCTCTGACGACGAACTTCCCAAGAAGGGCTCTGCTCTGCTGTGCTGGATCAATGATCCCAAGCCCTCCCTGAGAACAAGGAAGTGTGATGACCGACCAAGCCACCTTAGCTCGGGCAATCTGAGTGTCGCGACCAGACCAAAGGAAGTTCCTGATCAACCTCTCTACCTGGCTGATGCAAGAACTCGAGAAGATCCAGCAAGAAGTGATGTACCACATAGTCGCCAACAACACCTGGTTGGCAACTACTACTCTACCAGCCAACGAAAGTCGTGCTGAGCTCCAATGTAACAGCTTTCTCCTGATGGATAGGAGAAGAGGAGCAATCTGCTGCTCGGGGGACAAATCCAAACCAACCTGACAACCCAAGTACCGAACTGCAGTCCCTGGAGGAATCCACCTGAAACCCTCTCCTGGCATCCAATCTGGCACAGGAGCACTACCAACTGAGAAAGCCACTATCTTTCTCCAGTTGATCAGTGCGCCCGATGCACAGCAGAAGGTCTCCAAGTCCTGCCCACATCTGTGTAAATTGGCCTCCTGGCCCTCTAAGTACAAGGCTGAGTCGTCGGCAAACTCAGCGTCCAGAAGCTCATCTCCCCGTATAGGGAGTGCTAAGCCCCTCAAACCAACCTGCTGTGACACCAAAAATCTGCTCATCGCCTCCGCATAGAACAGAAAGAGAAAGGGGGCAAGAGGACAACCCTGTCTAACCGATCGTGTGAGCATGAAGCGCTCACCTCTACCTCCTGCCAAAAGCACCTGACTGTGGGCCTGCCTGTACAAAGCTGACACCCCTCTGATCCAAGCCTCTGAGAAGCCCATCCTACGTAGCGTTCCCTCTAGAAAGTCCCAGTCAACTCTGTCGTATGCCTTCTCAAAATCGAGAAGAAGAATCACAAGGTCCTCCCCACGGAGCCGTGCAAGGGCAGAAGCCTCCCAAAAGGTGAAGATGTTGTCAAGGATACTGCGTTCCTTGACAAAACCTGTCTGAGTCCCATGTATAAGGCTCTCCAAAAGTGGCTGAATCCTCAAACTCAGAGCCTTGGCAAGAATTTTGTAGGCTGAGTTGAGAATGGTGATGGGACGCCACTGTCGAATCTCATCCAAGGAGCCACCCTCCTTTGGAATGAGGTAAATCAGGCCCTCACTCATGCTATCCGGCATCACTCCTGTGTGTAGAATGTACTGAAAGGCACTACAAAGATCTGGGCCAAGCAGGTCCCAGTACTCCAAAAAGAAGGTGAAAGTCAGCCCATCCTCACCTGGACAGCTACCACGAGGGAGGGCCCTAAGAGTCGTGTGCAGCTCCTCAAGCTGAAGAGGTAACTCAAGCCTCTGCCGCATCTCCTCAGTCACAAGACAAGGCATCTGTGCCCAGACCTGCTCCCTGCATGCATCCTGTCTCTCTGACTCGGGCTCAGCCGACAGTAGCTCACGGTAAAAGTCAGTAGCAACTGCACGCATATCCTCTGGCTCACAAACAACTGACCCATCGGGTCTCCTCAATTGATTGACCATTGCATGCGAGTGCCGAGGTCCCACTGTCTCAAAAAAAACACCTGTCACTCTGTCGCCCACCTGAGTCCACTGAGATGCCTGTCGATGGAAGGCAAACTCATGGCGCCTCTCCTCTGTGCAAGTAAGCTCCTGTCGAGCCTGCTGTAGCTGCTCCTCCAACCATGGACTGTTAGGATGCTGCTCCTCCATCCTCTGTAGTGAAGCAATGCCTCGTCTGAGACGCAGCTCCTCCTCTCTCGCTACAGCCCGTCGAGCCAAAGACTCCTGGAGAAAGAAGTGGCTAAGCTGAGCTAGGCCTGAGGCCACTCTGTCTGCAGGTGGAGCCTGGCTGTCCATGCCCTCTGTCCATAGAGCCTCGACCCTCTCTCTGAGTGCTGAGTCCAACAAGACTCGCTCTGGGATGCGAAGCATCGTGCTCCCACTCCTCTGCCTGTCTGCCACTGTGAGGATCACTGGTGCATGGTCCGAGAAGGATGTCCCTGCCAGGATGCCCACTGATCCCCCCAAGTCACTGAAGTGGTCACTAGTGTAGAAGCGATCTATGTGCGATAGATTCACTCCTCCCACTCTGCCATCCGATCTAGAGAAGGCAAGACTCTCTGGAGGCCTCACAAAGCCAGAATGCTGCCATGTATCCGAGACCCTCAACGTCATACAAAACCTCTCCCAAGCTGCTAACTCGACTCCATGCAAAGTAGCATGGCTGCCTCCGATCCTGTCAGAAGGGTCCTCCAACATGTTGAAGTCCCCTCCTACACACCACTGGTCAACCTGTGGCAAAGACTCAACAATCTGTGACCAAAACTCTGCACGAGCACTCGCCACATTGGGCGCATAGATGTTCAGGAAACCCACAAGGCTACCCTGAACATGCATAGTAATCCACTGAGCCCTGCCTGGTACAATAATCCCTCTGCCCACAATGGCCTGCTGTAATGAGTCCGTAATAGTCATACATACCCCACCCTGGATGCCTCCAGGTCCAAAAGCAGCTGACCAAAAGGTATCATAGCGTCCACGCAAAATCTGACCACATCGCCGAATGCGGCTCTCAGACAAATGGTGCTCCTGAAGCATAAGGAGATCAATCTCTCCTCCCACAAGGCAACGCTGAAGCTCCAAACGCAATCGGCCCCGCTCTCACTGAAACTGGGGCCCACCTAGTCCCTGCACGTTCCACGAGACGATCCTCATGGGGAGCGAGAGAGAACAGATGCTGCCGCAGCAGCAAGACGAGCTATCTTCGAAGCAGGCTTGGATGGGGAGTAATCCGCATTCGAGCGTCCTCTAGATAGGCGAGACTGTAGTGAGTGCCTGGTCCAAGCCCAAGTAGAGCGAGCCGTGCGTAAAGCAACCTCCTCTGTCCAGGAGTCCTCATGAATGAATACATAGCAAGGCAAACACTGCGTATCAGCAAAAAAGTACACCACAATGTGTCTACATCCTGCAGAATCTGGGGGTGTCACCGCAAACTTGGCCAGTGGCCACAAAGTCTGCAGCAAATCTGTAACGCCAAGTTCTCCCATGTGGTGAGAGAACTTGAGAACCTGTGTATGCAACCATCCCACCATTGAGTCGAGGGACCACTCTGTCTCAGTCCTGCCACATAGAGGGAAGGAGAAACCAACTGCTGAGTCCAAGGCCTCTGTCCCCCTAGCGGCGAGGAACAAAGCGTGGACTCTAAAGCAGGCTGCCTCGTGGTCTGCTGCGGAATTGCCAAGAAAACGAGTAAACCCGTAATCGAAGAAATCCCAGCGGCGTGGGAGGTCAAAGCTCGTCAAACCACGAGGGATAGCTGCAAGAGGAGAAGTCTGAATCTGCAGTGGGGGCCGCATGAAGGGCTGACCCCCTCTCGCTAGGCGACTCGTGGCGAAGGCGCTGCCAAGAGATCTCCTGGCCGCCGGCAAGGGTCCAGTCTCCTGAGCCAACTGTGGTACTGAAGCAGGAGGAGGGGGAGAAGGGGCTGGGGGGGGCGGGGGAGAGGAGAAGCGGGGTGGGGCGGCAGAGACATGGGGGGGGCGAGGTGGGGAGTGAGCGGTAGCAGAGGGCGGGGGAGGGCATGAGGAGGAGGAGGGGAGATCGGAAGGCGGAGCGGCTGGCGAGGGTGAAGCGGAGGTGGTGGCTGGCGTAGGGGGCTCCTCCTGCTCAAGAGGACCAAAACGGTTCCCTGTGGGAACCCACTGCTGCTGAGTAGGCACCTGGGGGCCACTCTGAGTGCCAGGCTGTCGCTGTGGCCCCTGGCGTCGACGGCCACGGGCCTGCTGCCACCCCTCCTCCGCTGGAGCCCCAGGCTCGGAGGGTGGCGCTGAATCTGTGCTCTGTGTCGCTAGCTGTGGCTGCAGCCCCCAGCCTTGGCAGGCTGGGGCTGAGGCTGGGGTGCGGATCGTGGTCTCCTCCGTGGACAGGCCTTCGCTAGGTGGCCCCTCTGTCTGCAAATGAAGCACTGGTTCGGGAGACCCGAGTACTCCACACTCTGTCTAAACCAACCCCCACTCAGCCGAGACAGAAGGATGACCTTCGGGAGCGTGTGGTTATCTCTGACCAAAACTCGAACTGAAGGGATGCCAGCCGCCTTGGCAGCTATTGATGCTGCCGTACGAGGTGTCTCCAGGACAGTTCCGATGGCGGAGCCAATCCTAGAGAGAAGTGGAAGGTACTCCCTCCGTAAACCCGGAAAGCAGACTGAGATGGGGATGTCCGCCTCCTCTACTAGCACATCCGAAGACGGGTCAAAACCATGTCGCCACTGTCGAAAGTGGGCGCGTGATGCTCGGATGGCCAATGGACTCATAGCTATGACCTTGGAGGCCATCTCGGAAGTCTCGAACTCAATCTGGTAGTACCCCCATTCGAGAATCTGGACATCCAAGATCTTGCCCACCTCTGCGAGGAGGCGGGCCTGGAGAAGGTCTCGCAGCTCTCCTCTGCTGGGACGAGTGCCGAGAACCTTGCAGATGACAGAAGTCGCCTGCAAGCATTCTACCTCTGTGACAAGGCTCGCTTGCTCTGCCGGCGTAAGAGCAAGTCGAATGGTGGGCTCAGCGGGGTCAGGCGAGGGGGCTTCAGGCGAGTCCCTCTGAGGTGAAGCTGGAGCCTCCATCTGTGTCTACTGCTGAGTCGAAGAAGCGGGCGGCGAAGAAGAAACCTGCAAACAAGTCAGCCAAGCACTTTTCCGAAGAGAAAGTGCTGCCGAGCCGGGTGCAGAGGGCCTTCGGGAGCGGAGAGGATGGGGGGGGGGGGGGGGATGAGGAGACAGCGAGGGCGAAGAGGGCAGCTGTGCAATGTGCGGGTGCACAAGCAGCAGCGAGCGGGGGGGATGGAGCGGGGGAGGCAGAGCGAGAGGAGGGCAACGGGCTGCGGCAGCTAAGGGGCAGCGCGCAGATAGGGGGGGCAGTGGGCTGCGGCAGCAGTTGGGGCAGCGCGCGCAGATAGGGGGGGGCAGCGGGAGGGTTGAGAGGTAGTGCGCAGGGGCTGAAGGGGGTGGGGGGGGAGGGAGGGGTAGCGGGGGGAGGGAGGGGGGGGGGGGGAGGAGAGCGATGGCGCAACAGCAAAAAGGGGGGGGGGGGGGGGGGGGGGGGCGAGCAGCAGTAGCGAGCCAGTGAATCAGATCAGTTGTCAATTAATTATAGTGATCCTATTTAGTGCTCTATAGTCGACAAACATACGATATGTGCCGTCTTTCTTTTGCACTAATGGCACAGGTGAACAAAATGGAGATGAGCTAGGCCTAACCATGCCCTTCTCAACTAACTCATGCACTTGCCGCATAATCTCCTCTTATTGAGCTTGAGAAACTCTATAAGGAGGTTTGTTAGGCGGTGAACTTCCTGGAAGAAGTTCAATTGCATGGTCATCATTACCTCGTTTAGGAGGTAGCTCACAAGGGATATCATCAATAAAAACATCTTGAAACCCCTTGAGAAAATTGGATAACTCTAATTCCTTTTGGTTGCTTTTATATTCCTTTGTTAAAGCATTAGGTTCATTTTGAGAATCTTTAACAAAAATCATGTACACGGAAATAGAGCTCTTTATTGACTTGTTGAAAGTTGGTGTATGTACAATGGGGATAGTGTTACCCATTTCCTTAGCATCTATATACATATCTTTTTCGTTGAACTTAAAGGAGATTCTCCTTTCAGGGAATTTAACATTGGCCAGGCGGTCAAACCATGGTGCCCCTAGGATTACATCCTCATGCTTGAGAGGAGAGATAAATAAGTTCTCTTTGTCCACATAGCTTTGGACATGGAGACTCAATTTTCCGATTAAGGGAGTGACTGAAGCTTCTTGCCCCTTGAAAGCATTGTCTGCGGGTAGGACATCTCCCATCTCGTAGGCTTGTATGCCTAGCTTGGTGGCCAACTCTATAGATATAAAATTGTGAGTAGAACCAGGGTCAAAGAGAATAAAAGCATCATGTTCTCTTACCTTTCCCCAAGCATGGCATAGAGGAGATCCTTTGTGGTGAGTTTGGTGAGTCTCCTCCTCTTGGATTTCAACCAAGGTAGCTCTAGGAGGATCTTGGCGGTTGTTCTTTTGGGGACAAGCCACTGTCTTCAAAAAGGTGCATCAAATTGTTGGATAAAGGCCAATACTTTGTCCGTAGCACCAAAGGTGCCATCATAGGTAAGGAAAGAGATGCTCTTCCCTCCCTCTTTGAACTTCTCCAGCTTGGACGACCTCTTCCATGCGGCATAGGATTTCGTATGGCCTCTTCTTTTTTATGGTTCAAAGGTTGCACCATCACTTTCTTCAGAAGGTGAAGAATTTGAGGAAGGTGGAGAAGAGGGTGAATTCTTTCTCGCCTTTTTCTTGTCTTGATCTTCATCGTCTTCACCATCACTTTCATAAGAGGAAGAGGATGAAGAAGAGGGTGTCCTCTTTCTCGCCTTTTTCTTCTCTTGCTTTTTGTCATCTCTCTTTGAATTATGGTGTGGAGAAGGGTGCGATGGTCTTCTCCGTTTTGGAGGTGATGGAGAGCGTTTAGCCCGCCGCCTTAGTGGAGCCATCTCCGTCGAGGTGGCAGGAGACTCACTTCTTTATTGTTCCTTCGGTGGAGGCTCTTGAGTTCTCCTTTGGGAAGGAGATGCATCATCAAGAAGTAAATTCTTGAGCCCTTTGTATGGATTCTCTTCTTCTTCCCAAATCGGAGAGAGACCTCTTTTGGGAGTCTCACAAGGAGGCTTCCTAGGTGTTCTCTCATCATGGTGGGGAGCTTGGATAATCCCATGAGCATGGAGCTGTCGTTGCACTTCACTTTGGAGAGATGGATTGCCCATGGCTTATTGAAGCCTAGAAACAAGATAGTTAACAAGCATCGGGCATCATTAGTAACTTGCTCATTAGCAAAATCAAAGTTATCAACATTAATTTCACTCTCTTCACTATTGTCAGCCATTCTAACAACTTTTAGGTGTAAACTTTTTAGGTGTACTTTGGCACTTCAACCCTAGTTGCTACTCCTCTTTACCCCTTTAGAAAAAGCACTCAAGCTATTGTACCCGTGGCTCGAATACCATTAATTTTGCAAGGAATAGAAGACAGGGTCTTTCAACTCTAAAACATCGACTCCTGTCAAGCTTCTAATAGCTCAATAGTGGTCAAGCCTCGTAGGACTCCACTATTAAGACCATAGCTCTCGACGGTGATGCCCCGTTAAGTGCACGAAAGCAGGCGCACAACAAGGCTGAAAAATCCCTATTCTACTTACTCACAGGCAATTAATGATACCAACCTTTTATAGCTAGCTTGAGGACCTCCCTTCTTGAGCAAGAAAAGAGAAACCTTGTGCTCTGATACCAATGTAACATTTAATGGCCTAAAAACTTGTGTGTAGCGGAAATTAGCATGAACATAGTGGGCATTTCATTAGAATAGCTTCCTAATGAGAATTACAAGAGTGCTTGGGTGGAGAGAGCAACTAAAAGCATAACACCTAGTTAGATAGCATGGACAATACTTTCAAAAGAGAGAGAAATTAAGCTATTGAAAACAGTTGAGGACCGGATTTACATGGAGCCCGTCCCCCTCCAAAAGGCTTTGTATTATGGTTTCTCCCATCAAGGGCGACATTGTACAATACAATTCTTTGTGTTCCTTCAATACTAGCTAGTGCAATGAAGATGAAAGCTTCATTCAATAAACAAAACACTTATCAAACACAACATTAATTCTCTCCGGTCTTAGACCCAAGACCTCACACACGTTCGAAGATGGTGAGAGCTAGCAGGGTATGAGAGTATATTGAGAGGAAGAAGGAGTATTCTTACGAGAAAGATGTACATCTCCTCACATAATCACTCATATTAGCATAGCTTAGCTTATTAATTAGCATGGTAGAGGATATGAGAATGCATTGAAGCTTGGCTCTTGGTTGGATTTGCATCACAAAGACAATAGTTGTTGGTGTAGGCCTCCCTTCTCACAAGCTTGGACTAGGTGGTAAGCTTTCCATTAAAGCTTGAGAAGGAGAGAGAGTCTTCTTTACTTCACACATGAGATTGTGTGAGTGTGTGTGTGATAATACCTTGCAAAAATCATCCCCCCCTCTCTCTTGGTCGACCCCTCTTGCTATTTGCTCATGCTCCACTCTCATTGGACCTCCACAGGCCTAGCCAATGGTAATTAAGCAGTATTAGTGATAGCCTTCTGACATGTGTCCCCCTTTCCCCTTTTGTGAGAGCTTTAGGTAATTAATAAATGCAATTAAACTCTCATTGGACCCCTTTGCCCCCTGGCCAATAGGAATTAGGCAAGCCATTGGGCTGCTGAATGCTCATTGGTCCCCTTGGGAGACGGTCCAATAGTCTTCTAGAGAGCTTAATTCTCATTGGTTATTTTATTAAGTGTTTTTAAATTAATTAAACTAGATTTATTCTAGCCTAATTCTCATTGGTCCACCTCCAAGGCCATCCAATAGGATTTGAGTACACCTTGTGTGCATATGGGCTAGGAAGCTGACATGTGTCCCTCATTCCCTTTGTGTAAAGGGAGCTTGTGTGTGTGTGTGTGTGTGTGTGTGTGTGTGTGTGTGTGTGTGACTTTCTCTCTCATCCCCTACAAGCAAGGCTCTCCCCCTCCTATGTAGGGATTGCTAAAGACTTTTGGGACACACACAAAGCATCCAATTTTCCCAAAGTTTGACCTTTGGACACAACCTTTGAATTTTGGAACCTTAGCATTTTGGAAGTCTTAATGGGCTGAACCTTAGGGTCTTTTAAGCCCATTGTTGCACATGGCTCTTTTGCAGATGGCCCCCCCTTTGGATCCCTATTTTCCCTCCTTTGGATCCCTACTGTGGGGGGCCGGTCTGCTAGCTTAACCAATATTCTAGCTTTTTCTCCCCTGGCACTTTCCCATATCAAATGATCAGTTTAACATGAGAAAATCATTTAGGAGGATTAGATATTGATTATTAGGACATAATCCATTGGCTCATTATACTTAGGATATAGAGCTAGGTAGAAGCGTGGAAGTCCATCATACTTCACTGGTAAAGCATACATGAGTACTAGTGAATCTGGGACTCCTTCAATATAGTTAAGCATGATCTGGGACTCCTTCAATATAGTTAAGCACGATCTAATTTTCTTGATGCATCATCTTCCTTAAGATTCTAACTAGATGAAATAAAATTTTGAGTTTAGTTTCCTATTCTCTAAGACTAATCCTGGTTTGTGGACCTCTGCTATTGAATGCATTATTTTCCAAAAGAATTATCACTTTTTGGTCCAGCAGCAGCGGCCTGGCAATCTGCATCTTTATCAATAAAGCCTGCATCTTTGTTTGATGCCTTTCATGAATTTGTAGGCTATGCAGTTCCCTAACAATATTTCCAGCTAAATACCCAAACTCCAAACATTCGTCGCGGTCAGCTGTTGAGCTCGTGGGGAGTCACTAGTAGATCATCTTTTGTGAGACTAAACTCTGCAACCCTATCCAATACTTGAATGGTATTGGGGTGAGGTAATAATCTACAAGACTCTTGTTCATGATAACTAATGACTTTCCATTGTTCAATCATTCCCTTGGCACCCACATACAATATATGAAACCCCTCTAGATGCAAGTAAGCATCACCATCGTGTAGAAAATTTTGGATCTTGAGGATTTTTTCCCATCGTCAGCTTTGTTGAGACTTAAAAATTGGTTGGAGTAGTGTGTGTTGGGCTCTGAATCCAAATTTATTAGCATCACCTTCCCCTTGTTAGATGAACCCGTTGTGCAGCCATATCTTTGGTTAATCTCCACTTATAATTATGTACCTTCAACTGCTTCACCTATTGTTGGAGCTCCTTGATGGTCTTTAAATTCTATTCCCTTGTACGTTTTTCTTCAATCAAATATCATTTTATTGAAATGATTTCCTTCTTTTGTGCCTCAGATTTGACTATTTCCCGCTCAAGTTCTTCCTCTAGATGGGTGATGTTTCACTACTTGACTGAATCTTGCAATTCCATCATTTGTCCAATAGCATTCACAATTATGTTCCACCCTCTCTGGACTCTAGATTGTTGATACACGTCCATCTATAATGGTTTTTAGATGTCCTATCAATTTTATATGTGAGCATGGGAAACTTGTATGGCAGTGGTAATTTCTCTGATGAGTCCATCACAGAAATTACCCACCAACATGGGAACCTTGTATGGTAGTTGTAATTTTTGTGATGAGTCCATCACCAAACTACCTTTAGCCAATTCTTCTGAAGTGCTTTCAATTGGTCGACTAGTGTTTCGATGATGGTGGATGTGACTATGGTGAAATGCATTGATGTGGTTCCTTATTCTGGACTCTTCTGTAGTTTGATGGTTGTAGCTAGAGTTGTGCCAGAAACACGCTAGATAGTACAATTTCAATTGCTGTAGATGTCCCAGAAGCTTTTTCAAGCGGTGCTGGCAGATTTTTTACTGCGAGCACTACGGTAATCTCTGAATTCTTTATTCATTTTTTGTTTCTTACTAGACGAATCAGATGTTCCAGCTTTTGTCTTTCCCAAATCCCATTTTTCCTCGACATTGGTCAGAGACGTTTGCTCTATCTGGGATTTTAGACCACTAGTCTGGTCCTTGGGATCTTTGCTCCACTTATCTTCAACATCAGTATGAGATTGGGGACTAGCACATGCACATCACCATCCAATCATGCCTACTATAGGCCCTTCGCCTACTAAATATAGGCCCCTTAAATAGCATGTGTCCTGGCCCTTGGCTTGACCCCTCGTACCCTAGGCTTGACATTACTCCCCCCTTGGAGAATCATTTTGTCCTCAAAAACACAAGTGGTGATATCTTTGTAAGAACACCAATATTTTCCATTGTGGCATCCCTCACGGATCCAAATGTTCATTTGAATGAAACACGGTTCAGTATAGCAGGCTCAATGAAATCAAGAAGAACATCTTGATTTTCCATATTTTTTCCCTTTGAAACCATCTTGTGTAACCAACCTTTATTCAACATAGTGTGTAGACTCTATTTATAACTCACTGGAGTATTTTAAATGAGTTGCCACAACTAAGAGGTGTCTAAACAAATGACTCTTCTCAAAGTAACCTACTGACATAACTCATAAGCACAACTATAGAAAACTAAGTAGCAGATCCTCTTAAGATGGAATCTTATTCACAACCAGATCTTGAAACAAGCACATCTCCCCATGAAAAGAAGAGAAGGATTTTTAATACCAAAGAGAAGGTGGTCATACTAGATTTTCTTTGGTTGTTTGAAATAACAAATTACCTACTTGGAGGCTCTGTTAGTCAATTCATGCCATCTAGTGAATTAGTTGCTTGATAGCAAGGCCATGCCTACGTGCTTCATCTGTATTGGCTACACCGTGTGCATAGAGCCAATGATAAAAAGTGCCTGTTGTTGTAGTCATATACAATTATCACAAGCAAATATACTAGCCGCAACTACAAGGTGATAGCTATGGCACAGATCTGCAACAAAATCAATAGGAAAAGCATCGAGAAAAATCATTGAAAAAAAATAAGGTCTTACTTCATCTTAGAAATTGTGCAAGTCCAATGCATGTGGACATCACAACAAGTGGAATCCACCATGACTATGAGGTGGATAAGGATGTCCTTGACAAAGTAGGTGGTGTTATATAAAAAGCATAAGTAACGACTCTTTGGAATAACTCCCACTATACTAGCATGCCATGCATGCACATCAAAAAAATAGAGCGACAAGTCCTCGGCTTTAATAACGGTCTCAACATTTTGAGTTGATGCCATACATGTCGTGCACAATTTGTACTAGAATGGATACATCACAGATAAACATTTCCAAATTTGTACTAGAATGGATACATCACAGTTCAACGTTTCAAAATATAAAATGTGAGCTTACCCATATTGCCAGTTTGCCAAATTTGTGTGCCATTACCCTTGATCCAAATTCAATCGTAGTACTTTGGCATCACGGGGGATTCACTAGTAGTAATAGGGGGACGACACTTGCATCCAACAAAATTGCCATATTAACCCCTACATACGGGACCCTCCTATGTAAAATCTATCCATTTGGCCTTAGAAAACCCACCTATTGTACACTCACGTGATACCATACAATAACCCTTAGTGAATACCCCGTGTTTGGCATGGAGTAGAAGCCTTGCTTCTCATTAAGTCTATCTAAGCACTTTGCTTTACACAACAAGAAATATTTTCCAAATGAAAGGTTCAAACACACAAAAGCAAGAAGAACTTGAAATGGGGTGACCTTTCTGCCCCTTTGTGGTCAGTTGTCCTGAAATTCAAAAGTAAATGCTTATGTGAGAGTGAATTTCAATCTACTTTCTCCATATTCCTTGTGCTTGAATGTGGCTCATAGCCTTATATACTAAGAAATTGAGAGTTTTCATACGAATAATCATGCATGCCCTCTAGTCTTCGTTCATACCAACGTCCAATGAAAAAGCATGCAAACATGTTGCAAAGTCCCCCCAAGTTCGTATGCTAGTAGCATATTTCAAATTATGGAAGCTTCTTTGCAATATGCCTAACATTGAAGCCTTGATTCGCATAAGTACATCAAAAAGGTAAGATAGGATGGAGCATATGTGCTCATAGACAATAGGTACTCTTGCTGACATCAGATGTCAATGCAAAAGAAAATTAACCTTGTTGAATTGCACCTCTCATTGAGAATCATACAAGTATCATAAATCACCCAATATTGAAAGGAGGTAGCTCTAGAAACTTATCTATCAAATTTCCTCGGACAAAAAAAGCCTTCTTGACCAAAGAAAATTTTGCTTGACAAGTTGGCTTGTAGAAAATTTTGTAAGAGTTAATAAACCGGTGAATATGCACTTGATAGTGCTTAAACTAGTAAATTTGTTGTTTGTTTATGTGCTACCTAAATTGGTGAATTTGCACTCGCATTGCCTAAATCAATGGATCTACACAGTTAATTGGTGTTTCCTAAATCGGTGAGTCTACACCAAGATGAGCATTTACACACTGCCTAAATCAACAAAACTACATGCACATGACCAATGGACTAGACCATGCATAAAATACAAAACATTTACTACCTATTTAGCACCAAATTGAAGTATGTTTGAGTAGAAAAGTACTTAAAATTGTTGTTCATGATCCCAAGGCACCGTACTTCATGTGATTAGCTGTATAGCCTAGTGATAAATCATCTCAGTAGAAATTTCATGCAATGCAAGTACAAGCCATGACGTTAGAGATGGTTGATTTCACAACTCATAAGACAATGCAAGTAAATAAAAGAGCTTTGCCTTCTATATGTGTCCAACGCTATTCTCCCTTGTTGCAAAATTGCTAGAGCGTAGCCCCTTTGTATATTTGAAGTTTCTCTAGAGAAATAGCTAGTGATGATCAAACTGAGAAGCAAAACATGTAACATAAATCTGTGTATTGAGTGGTATTGTAGTGGAACTTTCCACAAATTATCCTGCTTGTTTGAACTTAGTAATCAAATAAAAAATGATATGTTATATGTACATGCTTAGTATCATCATTAATCCAACCAATGTAGAGATTTTAGGGGTTACAACCAATAAAAAAGATGATTAAGTAAGGAACGCATATGGGAGTCTTATGAGATACAAGAATATCCTATAACAAAATATAAACTATCATCTAATAATTCAAATATGCAAAGATGGAGCATTGATCCTGAATAAGTAACAAAAATGAAAGTTAGAAAAAATGGATGCAAAATAGAACAATCACTATATGAGTGTATAGCCATAAATCATACCTTTGTGTAGTCCTTGTGTGTGGGTCCCTTAGAATATACATTGTTCGGATAAGCTTGAGTAGGGAGAAACATACAAGTGCTGCTTTAAGATTTTTTTTGCAAATGCATATCTCAAATAAAAAGCACTGGAGATAATTTCTTGTTAAATTCATCCAAGGATTGGACATATAAAAAAATAATAATGAAAGAATTATATTTTCGGAATGGTAATTTGCAAAGGATGGGCGGTTGGGCTATCTGAGTTGATAACTACCAAGGGCAGTTATTGCAGTAACTGGAACAATGCACAATTGGCCAGTCTGAGGGCTATAAAAAGGACCCACTATTTGCACACTGATTGCTCCTAGCTAGACAAAAAGACAAAGGTTTTTTCATTAGTTGACATGGTGTCTCAAAGCTATGGGCCAATTTTCGTAGGTGAATAGAGTTAAGACAAATGGATTGCAGATTTTGAGTTGTATATGTTGTCACTGCGTATGCCGAACGAGGATAGAAAGATGCAGACATTTCCTATGCGTGGAAAAGCTAAAGTATGGTATGAAGCTTTGGAAGGTGAGCCGAGGCAAGCATGGCTGGCTCTATGGACGCATTTTCTTCACGAATTTTGCAAGGAGGCATCCCCAATCAAGATGGATGCCAAACTTAAGGTGCTTAAACAGAATGTAAGTGAAAAATTCAGTTTGTTTTTGGATCGTTTTGAAGCTTGTTTGGATGAGTTAGCGGTAGCCATGCAGTTGGCTAATGGTGATTACTTTAAGCTTGATAAATTCATGGTGTGTCTACATCCTAAAGTGAGGACAAAGGTGGACTTTGAAAGCCCAAATAACTACAATGGTGTAGTGGCAATTGCAAAGGCGAAGAGTAAGAAAATAAAAAACAAGATTGAGTAGGGCATGTTGGGCTACAAAACGGTGGTTCCTACCCAGCCTCCTTTGGGCCCGAGGGATGTTGTTCATGAGGAGAACCATGGGAACCAAGGTGTAGCAGTTGTGCCGCATAATTGGGTGCAAAATGTACACGATTTATCCGAGAAAATGCAAGAATTGCGGTTGAGTGTGATGTAGAGGACAACCAAGAGGAACGAGAGGTAGAGCAAGGCCGTTGCTCGACAAGTCCTACAATATTGGAGAAGAAGGAGATTATGTGCCAGATTTCCCTCATCCATCGAGAGAAAGAGGTGGTATCTATCCGTTGTCTGGTAGAGGAAGACGTCAAGTATCCTTTAACTTCCTCTAGGATCGCCTAGAGTTCAAAACTTTCTTTTAGAAACCGCATAGCCTAAGATTGTCGTCTTTTGTAGAGGTAGCTTGGAAGTAATCGTACTTGCTGAGTGCCTTTAGGATTGTACGATTGTAGAAATAGATTAGGATTTTGAGGATGATTGATAGACGAGACAAGTCTTAAGATTAATGCTCAGAAAACCATAAAAGACAAGAAAACGAGTGTTTTTGGACACTTTCCACAACCCCATTGCATAAGAATCTAGGAGTAGGGTAAGTAGGATCCGAGGTGTATTTTAGAACATTGCTCTCTTTGAAAGAATCATTGTGAGTTGTTATTGGAAGTTGCAAAATTTCAGGTCTACGGCTAGAAATAGCACAAAAAGACTCCAAACCACTCAATCCGACTGGAGAGTAAGCATAAAAGTTGTCTGAACCAGTGGGTGAGCTCAAGGACACTTCGAGGTAAAAATTTCAAGAGTTGGCCAAAACTCAGATTATTTACTTTTTCTTGACATTCTAGGCCAAATTAAGTTTTGACTTGATTCATAGGCTTAAAATAGCTCATAAAAAGACTGTCCATTGAAAAATTGCAAAAAATTGGTTCATTCCAAGCATGAGCTAATAATCGCAATTATTAACTTTCAGCTCAGATTTGACCAAGGTTCATACCATTGACTCATTGCATGTGTACAAATAACTTTTGTAAAGGCGCAAAAGATTTGGATCACTGAATTGGCAAAAAATTGGGTAAAAATTAAAGTTTGTACTGACTTTCTGAATCTTGAGTGTAAATTGGGAAAAAATTTGTCCAAACTTGTTGAAATTTGATTCATAGGCTTATATTGATGTGATAAACATGAGTACATGCTCAAAGATGCAAAACGTTATCAGTTGTAAATAATCACGACTATTTACATCTGCCCCATTTTTCAACTTTTTTGACCAAGTTGGCATACCACTAGTTTTACCATGTTGTAATAAGCCCACAAACCAAATTTGGTAAGATTTGGATCATTGGATTTAAAATTGTGACCAAATTTGCAAAGCTAGTCTACGGACTAAAAATTGATGACCATTTGACCAAAACTTGTCCAAACTTTATGAAACTTGCTAGAGACCTTAACTTGAGGTGCTTAACAGGTCTGTGTCAAAGTTGGAACAAAAATTTGCAAAAATATAGCTGGAGTAAATAATCGCGATTATTTACATCTGCTTCAAAAATTGACAAATTTTCAAATTTGAGTATACCACAAGGTCAAGGATATCAAGTAGACTCCACAAATCGATTTTGGTGAAATTTCGATCACAAAAGTGAGACTTCAGCCAGATTCTTGAAATCAGGATCTGCGGATACAAAACAGTTGATAAACTTGATCAGATTTTGTCCAAACTTGTTGAAACTTGTCCAGGGACTTTAACAGGTTGTATACTTGCCAAACCAAGCCAAAAAGTGTAAAAAACTAGTAAAAGTAAATAATCGTGAATATTACTTCTGCTACCTAGGGACACCAGTTTTGACTTTTGAACTTGTACAATGTTAGACCAGCATAATACAAAGCCACCGAGAAATTTTGGGTTCAATCGGATCCAAATTGGTACATGTTCACTCAGTTTTCAAGTTGCAGATTAATCCTTTGATTTTTTGCCAAATGACTCCCATAGCTCAATTTGAAGTGATACACATACACCAACCACAATAGTTAGCAAAAAATCTATTGTCTTTATAGAAGAATAGGTAACTTGATCAAATTTGTACAGGAATCAGGTTGCAGATGAGGAATCGGTAGCTCGACAAAAGTGGCAATCGAATCAAGTGGGAAATTGACGACAAGTCGATCCAAAGGTAAGTACTCTATCCGGGGCTTCATAAGTCTATATGAACCTTAGATCTGGTCGTGTACTAGGAAAACAGGGCATACTCAGAGAAACCTCCAATAGAGTATCCACCGAAGAAAGAGTGAATCAAGGCAATTCCTTGGACACTATTCTTGAAGAAGTCTCAAACACTTTTGCAAATTCAACATCTGAAATGTCTTCCTATTCAACTCACTCAAAAATCGAAACGACAATGCGCTATAAGCATATTCTCTCTTTTTATAAGACTAATCGCCATGGAGCTCAGGTTTACTTGGACCCTAACGAGGAGTATGCTATTCGCATTGATGACCATGGTACTAAGTTCGAAGAAGAGATTAGGGCAAACAAACAAGGAAAAATGTACATGGATAGAAACGGAACTCAGTATGTACAAGTCAAAAACCCTGACATGATAGAAAAATGCGGGTTAGAAGTAAACACCATAATCCCAGATATGTCAGCAAAAGAAGGACCACCAACTTTAGAATTTGAGGGATACGATCAAGTAGATTTGAAGCCTTTGAAACGGTTTAGTACGAATAATTCTAGGATTGGAGTCTATTGTTGGGAGGATAGAAACGTAAAAGATCTTCTGTGGACTTGCATGCCAAATCAGGACAACTAACGGCCATGAAGATCATATATATCTTCAAGATCAAAGATAAGGGATCAGAGACCTACCAACCTACCTGTTTAGGGATTGTTATAACAACTTTGCTATGATGATTCCTGAGGAGGTAGAACAAACCAAATACCAAGGGTATTCCATAAGGGATTGGATATTGGGACAAGGACCAGAAACAATTGAAAGAGATGAACACCATGAGAGAGATTCATCTGAGAGTAATGTTAAGAAACCAAAAACCACCTCATCACGAAGAAAACCGGGTGACACTAAGGCCAGTCTAGGGCTACATGAGTACTATTTGCAACATAATGGTTTGAACAACTCGGAACAGGACCAACTGCCAGGAGACCGGGAGTTGAACTAAACAGACCCGTTAGACCAACTGATTTTCAAAAATGGGTCAGAAAATATAGTGGATTAGGGGATCCATACGACCACTTAGCAAAATTTAAGCAAGTGGTAAGAGTAGAGCGTATATTCGATTTCCATACTCAATTCGAGGGGTTTGGAATGACATTAGAAGGAAAAGCATTGACATGGTTTCAAAACATTCCACCAAGGTCAATCATGGACTTAAACACATTAGCTCAAGGATTTGTAGCTGCTTGTTCCAAAAAGGGGATCAAACAGAACACGGTAGCTCAAATCTACAGCTTTAAACAGAAACATGGTGAGTCTGTTAGGGATTGTGCAACTCAAATGAAACAATACATTGCTAGATGCCCAGGGCTAGAGATACCTGCAGAAGAACGACTCGTATCTTTGTTTCTAGAGGGAATGTATTGTGAAACAATACATTGCCAGATGCCCAGGGCTAGAGATACCTGCAGAAGAACGACTCGTATCTTTGTTTCTAGAGGGAATGCTAAACAAAGAACTTCATGCTATACTCGATAGCAAGAAGCATACAACCCTAGAAGAGTGTGTGTCAGATGCTATTGACTTAGGAGACAATTGTGATATTTTCAACAAAGAAGATGTCCTTAAGGATAACCAAAGCGAGAAAATAGCATCCACTAAACCAACACAAGTGGGAATGGCGGCTGCAACACCACTTTCAGCCATAGAAGATATACTCAAAAGGATGAACAACATGCAAAAAGCACCTATGAGGGGACCAGTACAAGGGATACCTCAACAGGGACAACCAATTAGGCCACAAAAATGGTGTGAAATTGAGGATGAATGGACCAACCATGAGACCCACAAGTGCTACTTCCGACCAAAGTATGATGGGAATGTTCAGTACGTGCCTATGAGGCCACAAGGACAACCCATGTACAGATATCAGCCTAATATGGCCCAAGCTCAAAGACCACCGATGGGTATGGGAAGACCTCAACCTGTGTTGGATTAGCAACCTCCTTATCCAAGACATAATACAATGCCTGTAAAGTACATGCACTCCAAAGGAGTAATAGATGAACAAGCATTAGTGCCTGTTACACCCTATACAGAGCCTAGTCCATCTACAATAATGGTACAAGGATATTGGTACAATTCACATCCACCACCAATGGAAGAACCCATGACTTATGCTCCACCAGAGCTCGCACCAATGTATTATATAGCTAATCAAGGTGTCAGACCTCCCATGGTAAGACCCATGATTAAGCCAAGAACAGGAAGCTGTCACAACTGTGGTGCAGATGATCATTGAAAAAATGAATGCCCAAAGCCTGAAAAAAACAAAAATCCATTTGAAGACTATTCCATACAATGTTGCAAAAAGGGAGGACACTTTTCAGAAGATTGTCCTAAAAGTCCTTTAAACAAGGGTAAAACAGTAGTAAACATAGTCCAAGTGATACCTAGTAGCTCATCTGAGAGTGAACCGATTGTTCCAATCAAGGTAATCTCTAGAGCCCAAGCTAAGAAAAAGAAACACAACTCCTTTGATGATTCAAAAAATACAAAAGTTTTCTCTCAAAGGATAAAAAAAAGCAGAAGCAAAAGATATGAAAGCAGAAACAACGAGCTGAAATCGAGGAGAAAGCAAACAAGCTATTTCAAGAAAAGGTGAAAGAAACTAGAAGTGAAGTCAAGGAAACAACCATGAAATCTGGAGGATCCATTTTGGTTGATAAATTCTTGAGCCTATTAATGTAGCCTTGGAAGCCTACCAAGCAAGATTTATAAGCATGCCAAAACATGGAAAACAAATGGAAACACTATCCTTCTCCAGACATGGAAGCAGTTAAGCTTGAAGCTTATCAAAATTTGGTAAGAATCATGCAAGAAATGCTGGAAAAACAAAAACCCAAGCTTGAAAGTATCGCAAAACCTAAGGAGCTTGTGGTAACAGACACTAAAGAAAAATCCGAAGTGGTGGTAGAACCCCACCTTGAAACAAAAGAACCAGAACTTATAGTGCCAAACATCGAAGATGCCTTAGACGGAATTCCATTCGTAGAGAAAGACTGGTCAGGACACTTATGCAAAAAAGTTAGAGAGATCAATGATGGGAGCCTAACTCTAAAGTCAGCTCCTATAGAGGAAGTTTGGTTGGACAACCTGCCTCCTGATATGAACATGGATGTACAATCCTTGTATGGGGATTGCAGATCTGAAGCTTCGGGAATGTCGAAACCATTGACCTTGAAAACATTACCCTCTTACTTCGGAGATAACGAAGATGAATTTATAGTGGATAAGACCACTCAAGTAAAAAGAGCTGAACAGACCCTAGAAATTTAAAACATTCATTCAATCATGTCTACACCCATGCAATCCACTCTTACCTTGGGAGAATTGTTAAAACTCAGACCATATTTATGGAACGATCTATAGAAAACCCTAGAGAAGGTGGGGATAATGGGGCTAATCTCAAAAAAATTGGAAAATTTGAAAAATGAAAGGGACAACAAAGAGATTCAATCTGTTCCAATGAACAAAGTCGGAGAATATTACGAAGGGGAAGAAGGAAACACAACCCTTCCAGTGAAATATAATGACATTGAAACCATGGCAATAATGGATAGTGGAACAGGCATAGCCATAGCCTCGAAAGCAGTATGGGAATCCTGGGGACAACCAGCCATTAGACAAACTCGAATGAAATTGCAATTGGCTGACGGACACATTGAAAGAACATTAGGACTGCTTGAAAAAGTGATAGTCAATTCCTATGGAATTAAATATCAACACACTTTTGCCATAGTTATAGAATTTGGGAAAAAACTCAATTACAAAATCATATTGGGAAGACCTTTCATGCGACATGTACAACTTATCCAAGATTGGGAAAACAATTATCTATACTTAAAGCAAGTGGGATCTATAACAATGGTAAATCTATAAGATCACACTTATAGAGATGTCTTGAAAACACCCATACAAGAGTTTGATTCAGTCTCTTCTGCTGAAACTAAGCTTCCATCTTGGTTAAACAAAGACACTCCTATTTGGATGTGTGGAGCTTCAGAAAATGGGAGTTTAAAACAAGAAGAATGTACTCTAGAAAGTGATTGTATAGACGAAGCCTATGTACTCGAACCCTTTCCAAATCATTTGTTTAAGCCATTTGAGTGGACTTAAATTTTAGCGACAATGGATGTATGTGTGAATACGTCTATGCCTACTCAATTTTGCAATGAGGATGGCTATGACATAATTTCCATCCAAGTAATTTCAACCCTCAACATTGAAGATGAAAATGAGGAACCCAAGGACTTGATGAAAGCTCAACAAGTATTTTTAGACCTCTACTAAAACGCAACAGATGAGTTAGATGAACATTCAGCTACCTCAGAAGATTCAGGGTCAGAAAAAGAACATGTGAGAGCTAAGCTACCCTTAAGGAGGGGAGGAAAAGTTTTTTGACTTTCCTAACCAGAAATCGAGAAGACAAAAATGGTATAGACAAAAAAGAGACACCAGAAACGTGAAAACAAGACCTATACCATCAGTCTCCAGTAGAGCACAATTCCTGATGCAGATAGAGACACATAATTGTGTCAAGGACAAAATCACTAGCAGATATCCTTTAAACAAAAATCCAAAAATGTCAAAAACATCGAGAAAAACAAGGAAGGATACTCAAGCAAAGCCAAACAAAAGGACAAGGGGCCAATCATGACACGAGTTGAGCGGAGAAAGAAATATCAAGAGTTGAAAAAAGCTCTAAAGGAGATATATACGACCGAAATGGAAACCACGGAAGAGGATGATAAGGATGTAATGAGTGTTCCATCCCATTACAAAAAGTATACTCTCCAAGATCAAAAAATCATAGTTGACAACCTGTTAGGGAATAACGGCAATAGGGCAAGTCCTACGAAGGGCCCGAGAACGCAAAAAAGATAGACTTGGCTGAACCAGGGGAAGAACCTAGGCCTACCTACATTGCAAACGACCTAACAGAGGAAGAAGAAGAGCTTTTGATAAGCTTCCTAAAAGAATATATGAGGAAATTCTTGGAAGTATACATGGATGATCTATGCGTACATTCATCAATCAGAGCTGAACATTTGAACACCTCAAAAAGGTACTCGAAAAGTGTAGACTTTAAAGGATTTGCCTAAATCTTGAAAAGGGCACATTCATGGGTAGACAAGGAAAAATTCTTGGACATATAGTGTCTAAAAATGGCATAGCTACTGATATTAAAAAAATTCATGTCATTGCTGATTTGCCTAGACCAACAACAATCAAGGGGGTTCAAGCCTTCATGGGACATTGTGGATATTACAGACGGTTCATTTACATGTACGCTATAATTGCAAAACCCATGTATAGCTTGACTACACACTTTGAATGAAATGAGGCATGTGAAGAATCCTTCATGAATCTTAAGCAAGATCTCACCTCAGCTGCGATATTGAAAGCACCAGATTGGAATAAGATATTCCACATACATGTAAATGCTTCCAATTTTGCCATAGGTTGTATACTAGCTCAACCGGGAGACGGGAAAATTGAATTTCCTATTTCTTATGCTAGTCTCGGCAGTTGAACATGGCAAAAAAGAATTACCCTACCACTGAAAGAGAAGGGTTAGGAATGATCTATGTCGTTAAAAGGTGTAGAAATTACCTATTAGCCAACAAGTTTGTGTTCTTTGTAGACCACCAAGCTTTGTTGTATTTGGTCAACAAGCCATGCAGCACAGGAAGAATAGTGAGATGGTTCATCATTCTTCTGGAATTTGATTTCACTGTGGTTGTAAAAAAGGGCACTACACATCAAAGAGCATATCATTTGTCAAGGATTGTTTCAGGAGAATCACCGAAAGGGGTAGACGATGATCTACCAGATGCCTATTTGTTCTTCGTGGAAATGATACCTGGATGGTCAAAAACATGGTATCATTGATGACAATAGCTCAAGTGGATTCACAAATACCACTTCCTATTACAATCGGATTAATTGAGCAACCGGCTATGTATCAATTACTAGCTGGTAGACTATACAAAAGAAATCGAGATGGAATATTGCTCTTATGCATTAATCCTAAGGAGAAAAAACAGTACCTAAGTCAAGCACATATTACCATAGTAGGACTTCACTTTGCGGAAGACCAAACTATGCAAAAAATCTTGAGACTTGGAGTTTTTTGGCCGACTATGAGGAGTGATGCTCGATCTTTTGTAAAGGATTGTCCTCAATGCCAAAAATAGACACCCATACCTCATGTAACTTTGTTCCAAATGTTGCCTGTTCCTTAGTGGAGTAACTATCTGGTTACTTACTTATCAAGCCGAACATTTCCTGAGGATATGAGTAAACACCATCAAAGATCAATTGAAACTGAAGCAAGAGCCTATGCTCTTATTGGGAACCAAATGTATCGGAGAGTTAAAGATCAACATTTGCGTCTTTGTGCAAATGAAGATGAGTATATTCCAATTATAGAACAAGCACATGCTGGATTAGCTGGATGTCACTTTTGTAGTGAGACCACCGCAAGAGCAATCTTAATGGTAGGCATATGGTGGCCAACACTTTTGCAGATGCCAAAGAATATGTTCTAAGGTGTGATGCTTGTCAACGAGCAGAAATTCCAACACGTGAAGATAGCATGCCCTTAAGACCAATGATGGGGGCTAGAGCTTTCGCAAAATGGGAGATAGATTTTGTTGGGCCGATACAACCACCTGCTTATAGAATCCAAGCTCAATATATCATTGTAGCTACGGACTATTTGACCAAGTGGGCCGAGGTTAAAGCAACTCAAAAGAATGATGCCAAAACCACTGCCACATTCTTATATGAGTATGTATATACGAGATATGGACTGCCAATAGAAATTGTCAATGATCGGGGAACTCATTTCCTCAATGAGGTAATCGAGTATTTGCTTAATGAGTTTATGGTTATCCATGACAAATCAGCTCTCTATCACCTACAAGCAAACGGAAAAGCTGAGCATACAAACAAAATTCTTAGCTCGGTACTGACTAAATTGGTTAGTTTAGGAAGTACAGACTGGGAAATGAATCTCCATGCTGCTCTATGGGCTTATCGAGTTTTATTCAAAACAACTTTAAATGCTACACCCTTTAACCTTGTTTATGGTCTTAATGCCATACTGCCAATAGAATTTCGATTGTCGACACTAAGGGTAGCTAAAAATCTTGAGTGGACTGGACATGAATTGTCAGAAAGACTTGAAGTTTTAGAAAAGCTAGATGAGCAAAGGCTAATTGTTGTAGCTCACATCTATGCACAAAAGCGGAAACAAAAATAGTTTTTTTGATTCCCATCTAATAACAAAAAGCTTCAAGAAAGAGGACTTAGTTTTAGTCTATTCCCTTAAGCAACACATTCCCAAGTTTAAGAAAAAGGGAAACGGATCGTTATCATTGAAGATGTATCTCCAAGTGGAGCAGTAAAATTGTCACCCTAGATGGTGAACCAATGGCTAATTGGATTAGTGGATGTTGTTTAAAGAAATACAATTTGCCGCTAACCAATGAATTGCTAGAAAGAATGCATGCAGCCAAGCAAAGGAGGATTAAACAACAGCAGGTTATTGATGAAGCCCAAGAGGAAGCTCGGCTTCAGATACTCAAATGGAAAGCCGCTCTCACGAATCAACAGATACTGATTCCCATCCACACTCTAAAAATAGATGACCGACAATGGAAATTGCCTAAAGATGCAGTTTCAACAGATGATGAATGGTTAGATGAAATGGACTTGCGCATCAAAGTACAACTCGACAATCATAGCACAAATGCTTTGGTCGATGCAAGAGCTAGAGTAAACACAGTCAGTTATTTCACGTACAAGAAAGCAACAAGTTAGTCTTTGACAGCAGGAATAGCGACAAGCAAAGGATGCAACAAGAACCCAATACCAAAATTGGGAGTAGTCAACTTGAACGTGATAGTACATGGATGTTCATGTCGTCATTAGTTTGTATGCTTACCAGATGAACACATGAATGAGAGGATGATTCTTGGAATTCCCTGGATGCTGACATACAAAGCAGTTCCAGATTGGGGTACAAATCAGCTCAAGCTATCACTTAAAGGCGGGAAACTCATTGTTCCAATTGCACCAAGCAAGGAGGAATGGAAAGGAAGCAATCGGCAGACCAAACCACAAAGTAATCAATCTTCTCCATCCTCTCGGTGAGCAAATGCTACAAGTAGCATGCAAGGAGTCAGGCAGATCTAGGTACCAAAAACACAGCTTAAGGACAAGCCGATTCAAATCTGGGTGCCCAAAACATCACCGGAAAAACCAAAGAAAGATCCAAGGGTCAAAACACAGAGACAAGCATCTCCGAGCAAGGAACCTAACTTGAAATGGATTTGGCTGAAAAACGAGCACTTATCTTTACCACATACCGTAAAACCAATCAAGCCATGGAGAGTTAAGACTCAAAAGACTTCACCACACCATTCCACACCAAGAAAACCAACCTACGAATGGTGAGCAAAAGCTCGACAACAGTCAAAAGTGCTACCAATAGCTCAGGCAATCAGCGTGCTGAAGCATCCTGATGGTACAATCAAACGGAGAGCACACAAGCTACAAGATTTGCTCTTTGGAAGACAGCATCAGAAAGCCTCAACATCAGAAACCCTTGAGTTAATTACTCAAGACCCAACCCTTGCACAACATAGTGGTTTGAATTGCATTGATCTTCAAAGCATGGTAGATCCAACCATGGCTATGCATAGACACGATGTTCAACCCATGCACAGTCGTCCCAAAGTACGCCATCTAGGAGGGGTGGAAGGGCACTAAGTAATTAACGGCAATGTTTGAAGAGGGAGGAAAAAGTTCGATGTTAACGTGTGATTTTTTGCAAAATTACCTAATAATACCCTTATAATTCATCATCAAGGGAAAATTCATTGATAATATTTTCCCGATGAGTGTAATAGTGTATATACTATCAAAAAATCATCCAAAAATTGTGCTTTTTGGTTATTTTTCCATCATTTTTCTTGATAATGAGATTAAAAATGGAGAAATCCAAAAAAAAACAATGAAGTTGTGTTTTTCAATGGATTTTTTAAATTATTGGATTTTCACTTTGCGTTTTTTTAGCGCATTTTGTTATTTTCTTTGATTTTTTCAATAAACAAGTCAAAAATTAATAATAAATACCAAAGGAGCTTAGATGGAAAAACGGAAGACACACTAGTGATAAAAAAGACAAGGCTGACAAGCATAAAAATTTCCAATGAAACCAAAAGATGGAAGCGAGAAGCCTAAATTAAGCAGCCACACCTACTTTTGCAAAATTCTTGCAGAATGAGCTATAGGAATCCGATCAGGGAAATTTTTGAGTCTAACATAGATTTCACGGTCTAGGAGGACTAACGGGGGAAGATGAGGAAAAATGGTTCGGGAAGTCTGGGTATAGATATCCCAGCTAGTCTAAAACAACCTCATTTCCACTTGTCACCTTTGCAGAGAGAGCTTTTCGATCTCTTTCGCGCATACTTTCCGGAGTCTACACTTGCCCGTTTTCAGCGCCGTCTCACAGAAGACATGAGGGGTAAGTGCTTTACTCATCAATGATCCATTGTGTACGGCCGGTAGCTAGTCTAAACCCCTACAAAAAAACCCTAGAATCCGAGCAGTGCACGAAGACCTAAAAAGTGACCATAGTGGCCTGTCAGCTTGACCAAATAAAACTGTAGCATGCCCTAACATAATAGAACCTTTCTATATCATTAGTTGACCATTCGGCAGGGGTCGAGGGGGTCCCCAGTAGAAAAACTAGGTTTTTGGCAGATGCCAGAATTTGGTTCTGACTCCATAGACAGCTTGCCTATGAGGTTTATATACAATGTATATGATTGGTTTCGTGAAATCAATCAAGCAAAGTCCTCGAAAAGCAGAAAACGGCTCGAAGGCTACAAAGCGTCAAATTCGACATACGAGGTCAAACTGCATCCAAATGAGCCAGAATTGGATGAGTTGCTTCACGACTATGTTGCGGACAAGTCCAAAGCCTCACAAATGACAAACCAACTCAATAGACAGTGTAGTCACAGAAATCGGTGATTTCAGAGTCGACAAAGCACAAAGTGATGCCGACAAGACCAAACTTGACCAAATTCAATTTAGGACTTGTTTTAGGTGTATAGAATGTGTTTATGTCAAAATTTTTAAGTTTTGCAAGAAAATTGTGACTCTTGTAAATAATCGCGATTATTTACTATTGCACTATTTTTGCTTGAAAATTGTATCATAACCTCACCTATCATGTGTACACACCTATTACATACCAAAAATCAAGTATGAGCCAAAATGAGCACCTATAACTTGGAAAATTGCCAAAAAATGCAAAGAAGTCTTTCCAAGCCAAATTTTGAGTTATGGACCACTTTTTTTGATCCAAACCACCTCATATCACATACACAAAGTCTATACAATGCCTAGAACTAATTTGTACCAAAAAATGTCGATTTTGGTAGAAAAGTTAATAATCGCGATTATTTACTTTCTAGCCAAAATGGGGATATTTTGCTATTTTGCCATCATACACCCAAAGTACATGATGTGTTAAGCCCACTAGCCAAGCTTGAACCAATTTGGAGCTCAAAATCTCAATTTTCCATTATATCTACTGTTTTAGAGACCTAAAGCCAAAATCTGGTACCATTTTCACCCTATGCATCCAAATGAGCCCATATTTCACTCGGAGCATGTATTTGGTATATACTTCAAGCCTGTGATGCCAAGTTTGCAAAAAGTTGGAGAAATTACTCAGCTATAAATAATCGTGATTTTTTACTTTGGTTGCAAATTTTTGTTTGAACTTTACAATTTTGTTCCTTGCATGTTTTTATGCATCTATGCTTGTTCAAAAATTGATTCAAATTGGACCAAAATTGACAGCATTGCAGACTAAAGGATATTTCAGAGAAAAATCTGACAACTCTGCTAACTTTGACACTCTATTCACTGAATAGGAGCCATGCAAGTAGCAGAGAGGGCCAAGAAGAAGCTCAACCAGAAAGAAAAGTTGCAAGAACTACCGGCATACCAACTGGACTCTGATTCAGTCAAAACCGCCAAGGCAACCTATTTCTCAAAGGAACAGCTTGAGGAGCATCACACCACAGTGTTCACTGGCAGATTCAAGAGTGAGGAGGGACATTAGCTAGAGTTGCAAATCCTACCAAAAGAAGTGTACGATGTCGCCACAAAGCCCGAAACCAAAGATGCCAACCGACGGCTAGGACTTAGAGATTTTTACGAACAAGGGCCTTGCGAAGTGGACTTCCAAAAAGCTTATGAGATTTTGTCCACGATCAAAGAAGATGGAACTATGCAGATTTTTGACCCATAAGGGAATAAAGTTGAAGTGGTGATCACCAAGGAAATAGTGGCAGAGACACTCAGATTGCCCACAGAAGGAATGACAATGAGGGCAAGGGATAGGAAGACGGTCCGAACTTTCACAAAAGAAACCGCCGTGGCCACCTTTGCAGACCTTATTCACAAATAGGTTGAAGATCCAGCAAGGTTATACCACCAACATTTCCACTTCCTGGCTAAGAGGCCACCAAGGTATACCACGCCCAATCATGCGATTTCCACCACCTTCACACAAGTTCTCAAGTCAACAACCAAGAAACCGATGAACCATGATCAATATGTCTTGACCACTTTGAAAGGAATAAAGAAAGAAGGAAAGATCACATACCTGGGTGCACCAGAGGTGTTGACAAGGATTGCATACCATGCCATCGGCATGGTCAACAACTTACCACCTGCCCCAGATCAAAACACTTGGATAGTGTCAGCTCAACCATCTCCTCGAGCTACAAGATCTACCAAGAGATCCTACAAGTCTAATGAAGAATCGGTTGAGAGCTCGCCAGAATGGCACAACAGTGATAGCTCGGACAACAAAGAAAAAAGAGCACGACGGGAGGAAATGAAGAGAAAAGCCGTGGCAGCACACCAAGAAGAGCCTGTGAAAAAGCAAGCCCGGTTTGAAAGAGAGAAACACGCATACCAACGTAGCCACCAAGCACAAGGAAAGGACCCAAAAAAGTGGGTGCCGGGCTTAAGGGACCAAGAACCAAGCATCACACCAGGAAGCAGGCTAAAGAACCCACTGAAGTACTGGAACATATGTACCAAGAAGCAGAAGCTCTAAGCTGAAAGAAGCACAAGAAGCGGCAAAGAAGGCAAAAGAGGTAGAAGAACAACAAAAGAGAGCAGAGGTAACCACTGCACAAGGAGAAGCAGAACATGCCCAAGGTGATGTGTCTCCCCGCATCTCTTCTCCTGTCTCTGAACACCAAGATCAACTAATGCCGAGCTCACCACCATCACCGGCAATTAGAACCACAACAACGGAGCCAGCAAAAGAAGCAGAACCTGAACAGGACAAAACAGCTGAATCCACACAAGAACCTGAACAACAAGAAGCAGCGGGAACATCACAATAAGTAGTTGTCTCTACTCAAGAGCAGCAAAGGGAAAAAGAGCCAGAGACAGAAAAGGCAGCCAGTCCTGCACCAAAAGAGGACTCCGCAAAATTTGAGCATACAAGAGAACAAGAGGCCGAGGAGACACCCTCTACCTCAACACAGCAAGATAAGGCTGAGATACAACCCTCTACCTCAACAAAGAAAAATCAACAGCCACAAGGGCAACAACAACAACCAGCAGCCATGACGCAACCAAAGGTAAAAGAATCTGCAGAAACATCAAGGTAACTAACACAAAGTGAAGATTGGCAATCAAATTATGAAGTCATCCTGCAAGTGAACGAATATGCTAAGAAAATGCAGAAGATGACAGAAAGACTTTGCTCAACAGCACTTGGCCATAGCACACGGGCCAAAGAGTTAGAGATGGTGATTGACGCACTCCAAGGGGAGTTAGATGACAGATTTAACATCATCACTGATCTACAAAGGCAAGTGTAGGAGTTGAGAGCGGAAGCTGAAGACCATCAGCTCGAAAGAGATAAGCAACAGAAAGAAATAGAAGAACTGGGTGAGCTGCTTACCAAACTGTCAGATGTATGCAAAGCCAAGGATGATCAACTGACGGAAGTTTCAAATGAACTTCTAAATACAACCCTATTAGCTCAAAAGATCCAGGTACAGTTAGATGTGGCAAATGCTTCCCTACAGTACTCGTAACAAAGAATCAATGATCAGGAGATATTCTTGCGACAAATACGAGAAAATCCAGCCGTCGCCTCGATCAAGGGAATAGACGAGGTCTACAAGGCGTAAGAAAAGAAAAATAAATACCTTGAGCTGGAGCTGAAATTAGAGCAGTCTCAGCACAGAGACCTGGCCTTGATGCGGGTCCAAAGAGAAGACGAGCTACTAAAGGAGATAGTTAAACTCAAACGAGCCAACCAGTTACTGAGAGAGCGAAGGACAGAAACGCAAGAAGAGCCAGGCACTTCGGAGAAACCTCAGATAGAAATCCCCTCAGTATCATTTGCTAACATGGAGACACAAGCCGCAGTAGAGCTGAGCGGTGAGGAAGAATTTCAGGTACCCATTACAGAAGAAGACACAGTGCCCATGGTCCAGCTCTCAAAAGCTAAAGAAGATGCACTAAAGGAAAAAGTTACACAAGAGGTTGATGAGCAATGGAAGGCAACAATGGATTGGGAGCTAAGAGTACATTCCATCAATGTCACACAACTCACTCCCAATCAAATAAATGTGCAATGGCACCAACAATCCTTTCCCTACCCTCTGATCAAAGTTGAGCTGCTACAAGTAAAAGAAAGACTTTACACAAACATGCAAGTCGAGGGCACAGATAAAGACCGCCCGAAGTGGAGGTTGAGTTGGTTGAACGAGAATCCAAGGTACTTGATTCTGTTCACAAAAGGACCTGCGGCCCTGCAAAAGGATCCTACCTTCTGTCCTGTACCAAGAGTAAGGACATGGATAGCACATGAGGCACTACTAAAGAAGCGGCCAACTTGGCTAAATTACCCTAGATTTCCTGCTTCAGAAAAGGGACCAATGACTGAAGAATACATGGTGTAAACCCTAAAGGGCGCCATGTCATTCTTTAAAAGTCTACCAGATTTGTCAAGTGCTATGCTATACAAAATCTGTCGAATGCTGCTCACCTGCATCTAAGTGTTCAATGAGCCAGAGCAAGCAGGCGCCCCTTGGATGTCATTCCTCGAGGGTAACAAAGGTTTGTGCTATGATCTCAGTGGCCAACCTTCCGGAGAAGTCCTCTATGGCTTCTACGCCAAATGCATGTTTCTACCTTCTCACAATATGCTGGCGTTTGAGGAAGCGTTCTACACAGGATTCTTCACTTGGCGAACAAAGATATTTGTACCAATGACCAGCAATCTGACCTCAAGGTTTGTAGGCTACTCAGTAGTGGAGCTGAAAAACAGAGTAACTATGCAGTTCTTGCAAGTGCCAGATAAGGAACGGAAAATCAGATATCAAAAGGCTCTGATAGAACTTAAAGACCGCCTCGCTAGCCGCCAGTCGCGCCAGCCCGAAGACTACTTCAACCCATAAAGCTGTGTCAAGGGATGACATAGGCGATGGGGGGAATGTTAGCAGCAAGCTAACACAGATACCACGGATACCATTTTTTGGAGTTATTGTAAAAATACTTATTATTTGATAAATCGAGAATATTGTAACTCTTAATTTTTGGATAAACCTTGTAATTGATGAGCTAGGGCTACAAGCTTCCAAATTGTATCAACTTGTCATTACCCATCTTTGGTAGAACTCCCGATTATTAGTTTTGACCACCAAAAACCTTTGCTAAGGTATAAAAGCCAATTTTTGTAAGCTATTATTAAGTTTTGGATAATCAAATACATAGTGTGAGCTAATGACGCTCACTTCTATCCTTCTCGCACTTCCTACTCCCTCCCCGGTCGTAACATTACAGTCGCGTTTGTTGCATTGCAACTGCAGGTAAGAGCTCTACGCATTGACGTAAGCACCTCACAATACTTCATAGCTTTTGGCGTCGCCGACTTGCGGCCTAATTTCATCATCACTAGGAATTTACACTTTCAAATAAAAAACTAAGCATAGGCGGGGGGCATCATTGCTAAGAAGTTAGATGCATTCTGGGTCAAAAACGACTAGGTCAAAAATCCATTGCTGTTAATAATCACGATTTTGGAACTTGACCTAAAGTGGGATTTGACCATAAGCATGTGTGCTTAGGTCTTATAAACATGTCCTAGAAGTTTTGTCACGTTTGGATGTCATTTGATGCTGCAACGGATGTGATTTGTTCATCAATGAGCGATTGGCTTTTGGCATGGTTGTTGTCATAGGGGTCTTTGCTTTCATGGCTTGTCTTTGTTCTAGCATTCGTAGGCTCTCAATTTCCCTCTCCCTTGTTTGCATATATTGTTCAATATCTTGCACTTTGGCAAGACTCCTCCAATTGGGTAGTAGAACCTCAGGGGGTGATGGCTTGGTAGGGTCTTTAATGAACGGAGTAGGTAGGATGTCAAGATGGGCACCCTTGGGGAGTTCAACGTCTACATGAGAAGTGAAAGGCAAGTCTACCTCCCTATTCCCCTCGTTCACTTCACTAGTTGTGGGCTCTCAACGGGTGGCTCGACTAAAGGTCTCTTTTAAGCGGCTAAACAGGCTAGACCCGTGCCGTGGGACAAAGGCATGCATGTCTTGACTTCACATTTTAGGGTTTTGTGTAGGACATCTGTTTGGTGGACACAACAAACTGACCCTGTAATACTCGCTCATTTTTTTGAACAAAGTTTTGTAATTCAGCTAATGAAGATTTTTAATTGTAATCTATTTTGGCATACCCTCTTAGCCTCTCTGGGTCTACACCCTTATAAATGGCCGAATGGCCGTGGGAAAGTTCCCTTAGCCTTTAAGTCAAAACCCTTAGTTTTAGACACAAGGATATCATTAGCTAAAAGGAGTTTTGAACGTGCACCGTGAGAAGCTTCTTGCTATCACAAGTTGTAATCCACTTTTCTCCTAAACTGGTAATTAGAATTCATTTCCGAATAGCACATTGTGTTCCTTGTCTCTTACTCTACAATTTCATTATAACCATTCTCAATTCTGTTGTGGCTTGCGACGCATTGCTTGTGAGCTAAATACATCAATTCAAAGGTTTAAATGATTGTTTTTTGATGTTTTGACCATAAATTAGTGTTTATATGCTTAAGGGGGACCTTTCCGTATAGTTCTGTTTCAGTTTTCCACACAATTTTTGTGATGGATCGTGATTTATATACCTTCCCAGATGGTTGCAGAACTTGGTAGGATTTTGCCCCTAGGTGTTGTAATACCTCTCCTTAAGTTCTGTTGCATTCCGAATTTGTTTGGATGCCGAAAAGGCGTGATGACCTAGAGCGGTGGGATTGGATGTATAATGATTTTCTAACTAAGAAGTGGTTAATTTGATTTTGTCGTAGTACGAGTAGCTCTCTAAGTTCACTTTGGTGAGATTGACACTCTCATTAAGTCTCCGTGCCCCATCCGAGTTGCTTCCTTGCATATTGACATTATGTTAGTACAAGAGAGCTATGTTGCAGACGTCCGTCGCGGTGATCGGCTAACATTGGCACCACTACCGGGGAAACCGATCCTTAGGTGGTGAGTGACTCAGTGTACAAAAAAAAACCCTTCCAAAGCTTTTGACACCCATTCCGCTTACACATAGACAGTAAATCAGCTAGACATAGGTATAGTGCTTAGTAGTAGAGACCGGAGTCCGAGACTAGCCAATGCTACTCCTTATAAGCAAAGAATGATGTGAGTGAAGTACAAGAGAGTATTTCATTCTTTGATTTTTCCATGCTTGAAAAGGACTACTCCATCACACACTTCGTATGCATTTATGTTTGTGGATTTATTTCAGTTTATAGGAGTAGATTAGGTAAAAATTTACACTATTATTCGGGGCCAAAAGGATCGAGGAAAAAACTGTCAAAAACCTTATTTTGGTGTTGAAGACCATAACTCCGAAAAGTTGAAAAATTGATAGTCAGAGCTTCAAAACTGAACCAGACCCAGCAAAACCTTCAAAAAAGGGATAGACACACTTGCTAAAAACAGACTGTGCAAAAAATGTTCAATTTGCCTATCCAGCATGGATCGCAATCCATGTACCTTTCTGGCAAAATGGGCTAAAATTGTTTCCTTTGCTTATAACAGGCTCTCAGGCACCAGAACCTTGAGTTTTATCAGAAATAGATTGTTAAAAAATCATTTAAATCAAGAAATTGGGTTGAGCACAACAAAACCTTGAAAATTGGGAAAAATTGAACTATCGCAATCCATGTACCAGGTAGACATCTAACGGTGAAATTTGATCATTGAACTCCTGATCACTAAGGGAACAACTTTTCCAAAAGGAGTCATAGACAAAAAGTGAAAAAACTTGATCAAAATACCAAAAAAGGAGTTGTTTGCAAAAAACCGCAAAGCAAACACAAAATCTTGCTTTTGATTTGGAAAAAGTTGATCAAATCCAAAAAGATTTAGAGAATAGCATCACCAGACCTTTTATCACAAACTCACAAAGTATTAGTCCAAAATCTTGCCAAACATGGATCGCGATCCATGTACCTTTTTGGAAATTTGAGCTGATATTGAGCAAGTAGAAAAGTGATAACATTTTGAGCTGATATTGAGAAAGTAGAAAAGGGACCCTTATTAAAAAAAGTTCAAAAGAGGGCAAAAGGGGCAACAATCAGATCGAGGGGAAAAACACTGAAACAGACCCTAAAACTAACTTTTGGTTGACCTAAAAAACTCCAGAACCTTCAAAAATTATATAGCCAGCATCAGTAGGCCAATGACTAGCTGTAAGTCAAGTTTCAGTACATTCTGGCACTAAGGTACATGGATCGTGATCCATGTTCCTCTAACACATTTTGATACAAAAGTTGCACCATAGCTAGAGGGCATCATAGAGAGTCTAGTGATCCTTTCAAAATTGAATTTGGATACAAAAAACCATACCAAAAGCCCAAAACTGGCAGGAACTCTGGGAAGGTGACATAATTGAGCTGGCTTCCAATCCAGAGGCTCATTCTGAAAATTTTGATACCATAAGATCTCCTAATCATGTTGAACCTGAGGGTATCAAGAAAAGTCCATTTGGCTTTCCAACATGGATCGCGATCCATGTTTCTATGAGTCAGAATAGAAACAAAATTTCACTACGCAAAGAGGTAGTCCATAGGACCCAGGTGATTCTTTCAAAATTGAAATTGGAACTAAATTGTTGATGTTGTGTGTGGAATTGTGTGCTATTAAAAAACCTAATTAAATCTTGTCGATTAAAATCCATAACTAGTAGGAACGGCTATAAGCTCACGGCTATCAAGCATTTTTGATAGATTGTAGGTACTAGAGGATACTACCCAGCAAGTAAGATCAAACAGGGAATTCAAGCTATCTAATGAGGTAACCCAATTTGGATTCTGCAATATCAATTCTTCATGAATTTGCAATCAGGAAGATTGTACCAAAATAGGAATCCCAGGGTCTTGGACCAAGGGAGCAATCACTCAACAGAAGAAAATGTGAATCAAAGATCACTGCCACCTTTAGAACCCATTTTAGAGGAGAGCTTATTTGACGTTTCTTCAAACCCTAAGGGAGCAGCTTCCATGGGGGCAGTCCTTCTCAACCTACATTCTGATGTAAAATTGTTGTATTTGAAGTTTCAATTTGAAAATGTGCTTAAGGCCAAAATCTATAAGGATGGAATGGACCGCTACTGTGTTAAGTTTGAAAATAAGCCGAGCGAGTTCAGAGACCTTGTAGATGTTGATTATGACGGGGATAGAATGATGTACCTAGTGGTTCATAACCCCTTTATTGTGGACAAATGGGGGATGATTGGCACCAAGGACAAGATGGATCAAGAGATGGCAGATGAGCCACCCAAGGTAGATAGGCAGAATGCGATGCTCAGATGCACCAATGAGGCAGAACGTCTTAAAACAGAAAACACATATGTGGGGCTATATAAGTTTAATAATGGAGAACAAACACTCTATTATAGATGTGACGAACCCAGTATCAAGGAACTGACTAACCATAAAAAGCTATATGTTTTTACGTACACAAAAGGGAGAAGTATTCAGGTGCTCATAATAGACAAGTATGGACAAACTTACTCTCCTATGGATCGTAAGGAGTTAGAGAGATATACATATTTTGGGGGACCACTCCACCATTACTATGTAAATCCAGAAGAGGTGAAAACCACGACACGAGACCTGAGACTGCACATGTGAGTTCAGTGAGAGAACCAGAGTGGAAGATTCTTTTGGACATGAACGAGTTCCAAACACACGGCCATTAGGATCAACAGGTTCTAGGGATTCCATGAACACACATAGGGGCAGTACTACTCCTGACGTGACTTACACCACTAGAATCCCTCCGACTATTACACGAGATCGACTTCACGAACGTATAGTGGATAGGATACCACTTGTAATGCTAAGAGGAGATTATGAACCTAGAGAAACCACACCAGGAGGACCAGGTGTTGTAAGAATGGTTGTGAAGGCCATACGTATGTGACCATCTCAAGTGGAAAAATGCGTACCGAAAAAGTATTGTGGATCAGGAGATCCGTATTCTCATGTTTCAATTTTCAAACAAGTATTGAGAGCAAAACAGGTAAATGATTTCCATACTCAAAACTAGAGTGCTTCGCTAGATATGTTACATCGAATTGAGATCAAACAAAATATTGGAGACTGAGAGAGAGAGAGAGAGAGAGAGAGAGAGAGAGAGAGAGAGAGAGAGAGAGAGAGAGAGAGAGAGAGAGAGAGAGAGAGAGAGAGAGATCATGAAAGAGTGTTAGATTTTTTAACCTGAGAGTGTTTGGGATACTGATCGCCATGGTTCTCAGTGGTGTACCTCCACAAAAATTGGTTACTGATCGTAATGCTTCAGAGGGGTACCTCGCCAAAAACCACAAGGAGTGTTAAGAGTTTTGTCAAGCTCAATGTTCATGATCATATAAGATGTCATTGTTATTGTTTGTTGTTCCATTTTTATGTTTCAAAAAAAAGAAAACATGCAAGTCTCCTTGCATGGGGGAGTTTGCACAATCTTCCCCAATTTTTATAATATGAGGGAACGTGCCATTCCCATGGCAGCGTGCAATTTTCAATGCGTTCATTAACTGCATTCTCAGTGTCAAAAATCAGAAAATAATAATGCTTACTCACCGCGCATTGAATGTCTATCACCAATGGACTTCCTTGCATCAATGATGTTGGGCATCTCCTGCACTTAACCCACTACAAGAGATGACACCCCAGGGAGGATACCCTTCAAGAATTTTTTGTGCTATTGTGAGGACACCACATTTTGTATACATATCGACCAAACCACCACCAAGCATGAAATTGTACTCCCCACAAATGTTGACTAGCGATCATATTGTGAATTATAATATATATGGCTGCGTACGTGATTGCATTTGCTGACCCGCATGCCTTTCGGATTACTGTGTAGGCGTAGTTGATTGCATTTTGATAGAGACCCTTCTTACAATCCTATGGTGGCGTTCCGCAGAGGAAGGTCCTCAGGCGCTTTTGCGTGCATTCTGAAGAGCACCATATGTGACGTACAGATAGTCCCAAGGCAAAGCCAAGCACAACTTCTTTCATGTATCGCTCATTGGCCTTGCTCTCGTTGCATACATCCCACAGTGAGTGCATTAAAGGAGTCCAAACTGCAGATAGAAATATGAAAATAGCATAGAGCTTTTTGGGCTTGCTCTTGCGGTGCATATCCTGCTACCAATGCATTGAAAGAGACGCCATTCCCATCATTTAATGCATCAACAAGAAACATTTCGGGCAAAATGTTCATGAAGAACATGCCCATGTCATATTGCATCTTTGAAATTAATTTCAGAGCTTCCTCACCTGCCCTTGCTTGACATAACTGGATATAAAAGCACTCCAAGAGACTTTGGTTGGTGAGAAACCATCACTACACACGTGTCATAATTATCAACCAAGATTGTGCCAAGTTCGACATCTTTTTTCAGCAACCTTGAACAACAATAAAAAGCTCATTTTTTTGTGCCCGTATCAGCCTTTGCATAGAGACATATGCCTACAATGTGGACATGTAGGTGATAGCATATGGAGAGAGGCCCACATCGGCATCTTGTGTATAGACTTATGCCTTCAAGATGCACGCATATGTGGTTGCATCTAGAAAGAGTCCCTCAGTTCACATACTCTAGAGAACATATCGACCAAGGCATTTCCAAGCACGGTAATTTTTTGTAACAACCACTATTAAAGAGAATTTTTAAGCCCATATCGACATCTTGCATACAGCCACATGTCTTCAAGATGCATGCATGTGTGATTGCATCTGGAGAGAGGCCCCCACTTTGCATCCGCTAAAAACAATCGAGGGTTTTTTGGCTCTGCTCCTTTTGTGTGTATGCCGCAATCAATGCACTCCAAGAGACGACATTTGGGAGAGAGATCCCACAACCAGTGCATTCCCATACTTTGCATCCCTTGAAAATAGCCTAGAGCTTTCTGGAGCTGCTGCTCTTGCACACATCCCGCAGTCAGTGCATTCCAAGAGACAATATTCTGGTTAGGAAGCTCCTCAAGCACTTTTTGTGCTTTCTCAAGCTTACCACATTTGGCATACATCTCGACCAACACAGTCCCAAGCATGACATATTTTCTCAGTAGCCTCTAGAGCCACTCTTCTTGCGCACATCCCGCAGTCAATGTTGGGAGACAAAAAGCTCATCAAGCACTTTTTGTGCTTTCTCAAGCGCACCACATTTGGCATACATATTGACCAAGATAGTGCCAAACACGACATCTTTTTTCAATAGCCTTTGACTAGCAATATAATTGTGAATTTTTGTGGCAATAGTAGCATCTTGCGTAGAGGCACATGCCTTCAATATGCATGCATAGATGATTGCATCTGGAGAGAGGGCCTTGCTTCGCATACATATCGACCAAGGAAGTGCCAAGCACAAAACCTCTTTTCAAGAGCCTTTGACTAACAATATAGTTTTGAATTCTTGTGCCCATATCAGTATCTTGCATAGAGCCACATCCTTCAAGATGCATGCATAGGTGATTCCATTTGCAGAGAGGCCCTTGAGCCCTCGCTTCACATATATATCGACCAAGACAATACTTCTCTTGTTGTGCACCTTCCGTCTGGCCATGACACTGGGAAAATATTGCAATCACTGTATTCCAAGAGTCCATACTCCGCACAAGAAGCTCCTTGAGAACTTGTGAGAGCCACATACCCAAAATGTAAGCATGGCCTTTAAGAAGAAATTATAGGTGATTGCATTTATGGAGATACACTTGCTTTGCATCCGCTAAAAAAAGTCTCGAGCTTTCTGGCCCTCCTCTTATTGCGCACATCCCGCAATCAGTGCATATCAAGAGGCGACATTTAGCATTTATGTCAACCAAGACAATGCCAAGGACGACATCTTTTTTTTAATAGACTCTAGCTAACAATATAATTGTGAATTTTTTGCCCATATCAGCATCTTGCATAGAACCACATTCCTTCAAGATGAATACATAGGTGATTTCATGTGGCGAAAACAAACTAGAGCTTTCTCCTATGGGCAAAATCCCACAATCAGTACATTCCAAGAGTCCACACTCCAGATAGGAAGCTGAAAATAGCCTAGAGCTTTCTAGAACTACTCATGTTGTGTGTATCCTATGAATGATGCATTCCAATGCTTTACATCCGTTGAAAACAGTCTAGAGCTTTCTGGACCTGCTCTTGTTGCACACATCCCGCAATCAGTGCATTCCAAGAGGTGACATTTCATGACAGTACCACATTTGGCATACATTTCAACCAAGAACTACCAAGAACGACATAGGCTTACCAACAACGCCAAACCAGTTATCTTCTCGTCGTTAATTCTCTCACCCATGTCAACAGCTTGCATAAGGCCACTGGCCTTCAAGGTGCAAGCATAGGTGAATTCATTATAGAGAAGCCTTTCGTTTGCATCTGCTTCTTGTTGTGTGTATCCTGCAACCAGTGCATTCCAATGCTTTGCATCCACTGACAACAGCCTAGAGCTTTCTGGCCCTACTCTTGTTGCGCACATCCCACAATCAGTGCATTCAAAGAGGCGACATTCCTTGCAAGAATCTCCTCGAGCACTTTTTGTGCTTTCTCAAGCGTACCACATCTGGCATACATATCGACCAAGGAATTGCCAAGCACTACATCTTTTTTCATCAACAACTCGTGACTAACAATATCAATCTCAATTTTTGTGTCCATATGAGCATCTTGCATAGAGCAACATGCCTTCAAGATGCTCACGTACGCAATTGCATTTGGTGTAAACAGACTAAGTTTTCTCCTGTGGAAGATACTGCAATCAATGGATTCCAACAATCCACACTATGTGTAGGAAGTGGAAAACATTCTAGAGCTTTCTAGACCTGCTCCTATTGTGAATATCCTGCAACCTATGCATTTCAATGCTTTGCATCTGTTGAAAACAACAGCCTAGAGATTTTTGGAACTGCTCTTCTTGCGCACATCCCACAATCAGTGCATTCCAAGAGACAACATTCAGGACAAGAAGCTGCTCAAGCACTTTTTGTGCTTTATCAAGCACATCACATTTGGCATACACCTCAACCAAGACACTGCTAAGGATGACAGCCTCTAGAGCTGCTCTTGTTGCACACATCCCACAATCAATGCTGGACACAAAGCTCATCAAGCACTTTTTGTGCTTTCTCAAGAACGCCACATTTGACATACATATTGACCAAGATAGTGCCAAGCATGACATCATTTTTCAACAGCCTCTGACTAACAATGTAATTGTGAATTTTTCCTGCCCATATCAGCATCTTGCGTAGAGCTACATGCCTTCAAGGTGCATGCATAGGTGATTGAAGCTAGAGAGAGGCCCTTGCTTTGCATATGTATCAACCAAGACAAAGCCAAGCACGACATCTCTTTTCAAGAGAATCTGACTAACAATATAAGTGTGATTTTTGTGCCCATATCAGCATCTTGCGTAGAGCCGCATGCCTTCAAGATGCATGTATAGGTGATTGAATTTGGAGAGAAGACCTCTCTTCACATACATATCAACCAAGACAGTGCCAAGCACGACATCTCTTATCAAGAGCCTCTGACTAACAACATAGTTTTGAATTCATGTGCACATATCAGCATCTTGCGTAGAGCCACAATCTTCAAGATGCATGCATAGGTGATTCCATCTGAAGAGAGGCCCTCGCTTCACTTGGCACTTAAGCCTCCAAGATAGTGCCAAGCACAATAGCTTTTTTCAACAAACTCTAGCGGCCGCTGTGGCTTCTCTTCGCATACATATCAACCAAGACACTGCCAAGAAAGACACCTCTTATCAAGAGCCCCTGACTAACAACATAATTGTGAATTTGTGTGCCCATATCAGCATCTTGCATAGAGACACAATCTTCAAGATGCATGCATAGGTGATTCCATTTGAAGAGAGGCCCTCACTTCACTTGGAACTCAAGCCTCCAAGACAGTGCCAAGCACAACAATTTTTCTCAACAACCTCTAGCGACCGGCTGCGTTCCTACCTTGGCTTTAGAAAGCTATAGAGAGCCCTCTTTTCAAGAGCCTACAAGTAACAACATAGTTGTTAATTGTTTGTGCCTACATCAGCATCTTGCATAGAGCCACTGTCTTCAAGATGCATTCATAAGTGATTCCATCTAAAGAGAGGCCGCCCTTGTTGAGCCCTCGCTTCATTGGTTGCTTTCAAAACTTGTCCCTTCAAGACAGTGCAAAGCAGGACAACGTTTTTCAGCAACCTCTAACATGGGCTCGGCTGCGTTCCTGCCTTGGCTTTAGAAAGCTATAGAGAGCCCTGCATCTCCCTGCAAGCTTGTAAAAATAGCCAAGAGTCCACGCTCCGGCCCTACTCCCTGTGCGTATCATTGTCCCATGTGCATCGATTAAACGATGGAGCCCGTGTGAAAGTTTGCCATGTGGGTTACTGAGAGGCCAGGGATTTGAATTTGCCTCCTACGCTAACGAAGTAATGAAGGATTTGGGTTGACGTTAGAAGGGACTGTTTTGACTTGGTTCCAACCATTAAACAACTTGGAATTCCCAAGTATTGAGCAACTTCTTTGAGAGTTTGCTGAGGAGTTCTCAAAGAGAGGAATCAAGCATAACACTATCTCCCAGATCTATGCATTTAGACAAAAGGTGAAGGAAGTGATGAGCGCAAAGCACAACACGGACCCCGATGGACTCAACACCAAGACCGTTCACACCGAGCTGGCCACGGGAAATGAACAGGAGGCACCACCTAGCTTTGAGTGGCTAGGACGCGGACGATGGTGATTTGAAATAGCAGAAACACTACACACACACACACACACACACACACACACACACACACACACACACAGAGAGAGAGAGAGAGAGAGAGAGAGAGAGAGAGAGAGAGAGAGAGAGAGAGAGAGAGAGAGAGAGAGAGAGAGAGAGAGAGAGAGAGAGAGAGAGAGAGAGAGAGAGAGATAGGTGATGAAAACCCCTCGCGATGTGAGGGAAACTTGATTCAATGCAATATTTACAAAAACTTTAGCTTTGGCGAGATGGTGACTATGGTGATAGAGAGAGATAGTGAGCCTATAGTGCATTCTCTAGAGGTGATTCCATAAGCACGGAGATTCTACTCTTGCATATGTGTGGCAACCCTTGGAGTCAGGGTGTGGACATGGCTTCCTTCTCATAGTGCTAACTTCCCAAAATGCTGCCCTAAAATCCCCTCTCTCTTGATGCAAGTGTTGCAAGTGCCCCCTTGATAGTGACCTCTCAGTGCCCTTTTATAGGTGCAGGTTGCATTAGGTTAGGGTAATCTGATTAGGTTAGGACCCTAATCAGGAGAGAAAAAGAGAAGAGTTGGGCCCCAGATGGTTGACCCTTTCTTTGTATTAGTAGAATTTAAAAATGATATCTCCTAGGTGCGCCCTAATGACCATCACCTAGACAGAGGTGGCAATTTACAATGGGTTTTTATACAAGATTTTTGGCTTGAAATCGGAAAATAATAATACCCTACGGATGTAAATGCAAAGATGCGTTGTGGACGAGATGTGGTGAATGGCGAGCCTCGCTTGTGCGTCGGTGTAGCACGTTCGCCAGTTTTGGGACTGGCCGAGGCATGCCTTCGGTGTCACTTCTTGATTTGATGTTTCTACCGCGTGATTTTGCCGTCCTTCTTCTTTGGTGTTGGGCATCAATGTTGATGGCGTGTATGGCGTGTGTGTACTGTGTGTTTATGTGCATGCACGTATGAATTTGAATGTGTGTGTGTGTGTATGCGTGCTCATGTATGTATGTGCATGTGAGTGTGTACAGAAAGAGAGCAAGAAATGGGTGAGGTTGGAGTGAGGGGTGTGTGTGTGTGTATGTATTTGAAGTGTGTGATAGAGTGTGTGTGTGTGCGACAAGAGCGTGTGTGGGAACAAGAGAGAGAAGAATTTACTATTATTATATATATATATATATATATATATATATATATATATAATATGCTGCTTAAGTACAGGCTACATAGAATGTATGGGGGGGGGGATGGCGTGAGTGAGTGGGGGGATGGCGAGGGGCTTAAGGGGATGGGGTGAGTGTACGTGTGTGTATGTGCATCTGTGTGTGTGTGTGTATGGGGTGAGTGTATGGGTGTGTATGTGCATTTGTGTGTGTGTGTAGAGAGAGAGAGAGAGAGAGAGAGAGAGAGAGAGAGAGAGAGAGAGAGAGAGAGAGAGAGAGAGAGAGAGAGAGAGAGAGAGAGAGAGAGAAACGTTTGCGCCCTACTGCCTGCGGGCTGGCTGAGGGGAAAGAGAGACAGAGTGGGCGGGAGTGAGAGATGGGGAGAGGGAGTGTGAAGGGTGAGGGGTAGTGTGTTGTGTGTGTGTATGTCTGTGTGTGTGTGGGTGTGTTTAGAGAGAGAGAGAGAGAGAGAGAGAGAGAGAGAGAGAGAGAGAGAGAGAGAGAGAGATTTTTTCGCCCGGTTCATGGCTGCGTGTGCCGATACCGAGAGGGGGAGAGAGAGTCAACGGGGGTGGGGAGAGGGCAAGGGGGTGAGGGGTGAGGTGGGGAAGGAATGGGATGGGGTAGTGTGTGGGTGTGAATGAGAGAGAGAGAGAGAGAGAGAGAGAGAGAGAGAGAGAGAGAGAGAGTGAGGGATGGGGGAAGAGAGATGAGGGAGAGGGGAGAGAGGGTGGGGAGCAGCCTGCATTGGTTGACAAACAAGAGGGAGAAAGAGAGTAGCTTGGTAAGGACGAGAGAGTGTGGATGAGGGGAGAGAAAGCGAGAGGATAAAGTGAGATTGTGAGTGTGAATAATGAAAGAGAGAGAGGGAGACTCTTGTCCATGCATGGCGGCCCCTAAGATGGAGGAAAAAAATCTTTTTATGTGCCTATTGGCTTGGTGACACAGGAACAAGGGAGATAGAGAGAGATAGTGGGTTGGCGAAGCCAAGCAGGAGAGAGAGAGAACTCGTCCTCTGGTGATAATAGAGGAGTGTGGACAAGCTGAGAGGTGTCCCACTGCATGCAAGCATGGAAGGGGTGGTGGTGCATGTAAAAAAACATTTTTTTTTTGGTTTTCCTAGTATTATGCACTTTCCTAATTGGGGTTGGTTCTTGCGGCCGTGGTTTCAAAAACTAGCCGTCATTAGCCCTCCCTTCTGGCTAGAGGCACTGGCTAGAGGCATTCATGCTTCTAGCCCTACCTTTGATTCTTCTTCAATTGATCTGTAGGAGCCGATATCGAGTTTCTTTCTGAACTAGCCATTCCATTTGGCCATTGGTGAGATTTCTTGGATACACTACAAGAAGTTGTGTGCACATGTGACTTTTTTAGTGACGGAAATACATTGGGTTTTTCTACTTTCCGGCATCGCTAAGACCATCGCTAACAACATCTCTATACTCGTCGCTATATAGTGACGCATATAGCAACGGTTATAGGCTACATATAGCGACGCTCATAGCGACGTTGAGAGCCTTATATAGCGACGCCCAAGAGTAAAAAAAATTGGGTGGCAAGGCATTGAATGCCCTATCACCCATCAACCATATTGAATGGTTCAATAATAGAGTAAACCTAAATGAATCCAAGATAAGCTCAGATTCACCTTTGAAAGAAAGTGCAAGGTATAGACCCAAAGTAGTCACTCACAAGACAATATAACCATTAACTCCGTGTTAGAAGTTGGACACACCCCACAGCATCTAACTACTCGGTGGACTATTATTTTTGTAATTATTCATTCATTGAGGAAAACCCGATTTTTCACCTTGTAAATATTGGGACTTACAAAAGTTTTCAGATTGTATTCCAGTTTTGATAGTTAGATTGAATAGATGGTTGATTTTGGAACTTTAGGGTTTGAGAAGTTGTAAGGTATATATACCACTTTTTGACCTTAATAAAGGACCTTTTGTCATTTTTAAAAAGAAGTTTGAAGTCTGTGAGTGAGCGTACTGTGTACGAGAGAGAGAGTGTGAGCTTCGTCTTGACGCTACGTGTGCTACGGTGGTCAGAATCGAGTGCAGAGAAGTGCAGTGTGTTGCCCTCGACTAGAGCTACGCGCCGAAACCAACATTGCGTACGTACGGTCCGGCTTTGAGAGCTCCTTCTACGAGCTTCATCGTTTTTTTGGGTGAGCATACGCTATCTGATTTCGCATTGCAGCATATCCACGCGTTCACATTGAGTAGAACTACACATTAGGCACTTCAGATTTCGGAAACAAAGACCTGCAGATTTCGGCTAGACATCCTACGTGTTTCTATACCGGGTGTTTTGGGTTGTGATTTTGGTTCATAGACCTTAGGGAGAGCGGCCTACAGGTATTAGTAGGGTCTCCTTCAAGTTCTATGGTGTTTCGAAATTGTTTGATGGGTGTTCGGCTCTAGCAAGCGTTGTAGGAAGTTTCCTCTTTTGTACTCTTGAAGGCTGTGACTTAGACAATTGGTAGAGACCACTATAGGAATTAGTTAAGAGTTGGTCGAGTGTAGGTTGACACCTTATGCTTGCTTCCACGCGCCTGCGGGTCGAGCTTCTTCCTTAGCTGACATTACTTGTTAGGTGAGTTCTCGCTGTGCTGACGTCCGTCGTGGCGTACCCGTCTAACATTGGCGCCGCTGTCAGGGACGAAAACCTTAGGTAGGTGACCGAGACTAATCCTTGAGGATTGGGATTTTTGGCTTGCCAAGAGTCTCGATTTACATTTAGATAGGATCAGAGGGTGGAGGACTCTCTAGGTCTTAGAGGGAGTTTAGGAGGCGTGTGTCTAGCATAGATCCTTCGACTTAGGTAGTTTTAGGTAGTAGTCGAGTTCTAGAGTAGGAGTTGGAGTGGTAGAAGCGGTGAGAGGTGAGCTTGAGAGTCAGGAGAGGCCAAAAAGCAACCAAAAACACCATTATCACCATTTCTTCATAATAGGTAGGAGTAGAGTAAGTAGGACATCATGATTCAGATCTAGAGCATTTCATGCATGTACACTTGCTTGGTAGAATCATTACAAGATTGTAAAAGACGCAAAAAGACGCAAAAGTGTGGTTGAAAGCCTAATTGAAGTCCAAAAGTTACTGTGAGTGTTTCTGATATATCTACAGAGCATCAGTAGCATTCCTGTCAGAAAAAACTTTAATTTTAAGCCAGGAGACATCCTACGCGTAGGATGTCTACAGGCCAATCTGGGAGGAATTTTGGGATTTTGAGTTGACCAGTGTGTTCAGAAGGTAGGGTATACCCTAATTTCAACTGGAAAGGGGAAATTTGGCCATATCTTGGCACGATAACGCCAGATAGACTGAAATTACTAGACATCCTACCCAAATAGTGCCAAAACATTAACTTGAGACCAAAACCATAAGATGGCTGCATGAGTGTGTCTTGCATGATATATTGAGTGACTGAAAGGTGTTTTACCTCATTTGGGTAAGAAAACCTCATTACAGCTGAAGTTTGGGACTTTTGACATCCAAATCAAAATCTAAGCATACCACTGGAATACTGACATCAAGGGGAAGCTGTGGGACAAATCTGGGGTCAAACAGGCCAAAAAGACATCCTACGCGTAGGATGTCTTCTGAGTGATTTGGGACTCCAAACTGAATTCTGAGTATACCAAAGTGATCAACAACTCAAGGGGAGCTTAAGACTTGAGTTTAAAGACATACTACACGTAGGATGTCTAATGCAAGAAAATGAAGCCAGACTTTGACTTTGGGCATTGCAAGGTGTTATATAGCCTAAAGCAAGCCTGCTAGTCACTTTTGGTCCAATTTGGAGTTGATTAGACTGATCAATACCATCAACAGGCCGTCGGAACAGATTTCTGACTCATTGACCAGCTAATAGGTGTCCAAATCAAAAAGTAAAAGCAGCTGTAAGCTCAGCACAACAAAGGGAAACAACAATGCAAAAATCCAGGCAAAACACAGCAAGAGACATCCTACGCGTAGGATGTCTATTGGGGCATGGTGCAGAGAAAATTTGACCTGGCCTAGAGAGTGAGGTTCCATTTGGCTTAAGGGTTCCAGAACTTCTTTCAGAAGTGAATTTGGACCTTGTTTGCCCATTTGACAAAGCAAAGACAGAATTCAGACTTTTTCACGTAAATTGGCCAGCATCAGAGGGAAGTATTGTTCCAGATTAGCAAACCTAATCCAGAACATCAGCAATGTATAAAATACAGTAGTGGTTGAGATTAACTCTCCAGTTATACCAATCATTACTAAGATAACCTCTAGCGGATAAATGCTTTGATTCAATTGCCGAAATTAAAACGCTTGTGTATAGGTATATTTAGCAACAGGGCAAAGAAGTTTTGCAGAAACTGACCCATTGCCAGGTGAGTGGTTGAATTTGTGATAAATTGCATTGATAAGTTTGATGAATTTAAGATCAGGAAGATACATTGTTAGAGACCAGAAGGTGGCAGGTGACCAAGGTAGCTTAGTGTCCACCGAAGAGAGTGTAACTCAGGCAAGGCTAGATCCGCTAGCACCGATTATTGAGGAAGGTAGTGATACTGACACTTCGTCAGACAAATCTTTCTTCATGATGGGTAGTCAACATCCACGAGGTTTCACCTATGATGGACCTATGCGAGGAGGAAGCACCTCCCAAAATCCTTTGAATGATTCCAGGCTCACGGTGATCTTCTTAGAGGGAACAAACTCAAGAGGAGCCCTAGTCTATTCTGACTATCGAGGCCGCAAGTGCATTTGTATTGAAGAGAGACCAGCACAAAGATTGGAGATAATCCGAGTGTATGATGATGGAGATAGATTCCGAGACGAAAAGGGGAACCACTATTTAATAGTTAGCAACCCTGAAGATTACAACAGATATGGAGATAACGTGGCAAAAGGGAAAATGGTTTCAAAAACTCAAGAACCGCCACCAAACATTGATCGGCCCAGAGCTTTTTTTATGTATGATAAGAAAACAACCAGGATTCCAACTTATAACAAGAATGTGGGAATCTACAAACATGAGAGTGAGGGTATTGTCTCTTACTTTCGCAGCAAAGAACCATATATAAACGAACTAAGCAAAGACAAGGTTCTCTACTTATTCTCTTATGAAACTGCTACGGGGAAGGGCATAGTTTTTTTTGATAGATACGGGCGAGAATACCAGCGTATTCTCCCAGAGGAAGTAGAAAGAGCAACAGGACCAGGAGCATCATCATATGCCCCTGAGGAAATGCCAAGAGCCGTCCACACCCCAAGCAAGTCAACAAATCCATTTTCAGATGAGTATGACACTACCTCACATTCCACCAGACTGCAAGCATTCAACAACCAAGACCAACCAGCAAACCATCCATCATTGCAGGCATGGCTTCGACAGAGTGCAACACTGGAACCAGACCGAAACTGAGACGGTTATCAAGCCGCACGAGGGCTCAAGGATTTGCAAGAACGACCACACTATTCAAGGTATCAAGCAGAGAGTAAGCCAAAGACACAAGGGTTGACTGAGCCTAGAGGACCACCCATGGAACGAGTTCGAAGAGATGAACCACCTCCAACGAGAACCATTAGAAATTATGGCTTAGGAGCACCGTTGGGAGAGGAACCAGCCTATTACAGAAGGCCTGAGGAGGTGTATCGACTTGGATGGGGTGATCCAATGATGAGGTTTGTAGACCATCACAGAATTAGACCTTCTCAAGTGCAAAAATGGGTAAACAAGAAATACACAGGAAACAGAGACCCAAGAGATCATGTAGCAGCCTTTGTGCGTGTAATTAGAACCGAAGAGGTGTTAGATTTTCCTACCCAATTTGCAGGGTTTGGACTAACCCTAGAGGATGATGTTGCAGCTTGGTTTGACTTTGTGGAGCGTAGAGACTTTGAGTCGATGGAGGAAGTGTTTGACGAGTTTATTGAGGAATTCTCTCAAAGGGGAATAGCTCATAATACCGTCTCACAAATCCATAAATTCAAACAAAAAGATGGAGAATCTGTACGGAAGGCAACCCTAAGACTAAAAAGATATGTTAAGTTCTGTCCTGTTGAAGAACTGCCAACTCAGTCCAGACTTATGCTGATATTCATCCAAGGACTAAGGAATGCAGATCTCCAGAAAGACTTACATATGAGGAGGAAGCACAGCTAACACAACTTCTCATGAAGTATAAAGATGTGTTCGCTTGGTCCTATAAAGACCTCAAAGGAGTTGATCCATTGATATGCCAACATACAATTCCTTTGAAATCGGATGCAAAACCTAGCAAACAACGTCCTTAAACATATAATGGCACATTTGCTAAACGAATCAAGGAAGAGATTGATAAACTGATGGAAGCGGAATTCATCTATGAGATTGAACATACAGATTTGGTGTCACCCATTGTGGTAGTTCCCAAAAAGAATGGAAAACTGCGGGTGTGTGTAAACCTCAAGAAGGTGAATGCAGCAACCATAAGGGATAATTATCCCTTGCCAATCACAAAACATGTACTAGAGCGAGTGGCCGGGAAACGGGCTTATTGCTTTCTAGATGGGTTTTTAGGATACAACCAACTGGCAATAGCAAGGGAGGATCAACACAAAACAGCGTTTGCCACAGAATGGGGGATTTATGCATATCGAGTTATGCCATTTGGCTTAACAAATGCACCAGCCACTTTCCAGAGGTTAATGACTCACGCTTTCAAGGAATACCTAAGAATATTCTTAGAAATTTACATGGATGACCTGTGTGTACACTCTCTTCTGCGAGAGGAACATATTGACCATTTGCAAAAGGTCTTTGAAAAGTGCAGAACATATCGAATCTGTCTAAACCCAGAAAAGTGTGTATTTATGGTTAAGCAAGGACGAATCTTAGGACACATTGTCTCACGAAACGGCATAACCACAGACCTAGACAAATTCAAAGTCATTGTAGACCTGCCCAGGCCTACTAATGCGAAACAAGTGCAATCCTTCATGGGGCACTACGGATATTATCGAAGATTCATATACATGTATGCGATTATCGCACAACCTCTGTATCGGTTGCTAGTCAATTTGGAGTGGACTGAGGAGTGTGAGACCTCATTCCAAAAGCTGAAGGAAAATCTTATATCAGCACCTGTACTAAAGGCACCAGATTGGGAAAAGATACTCCATGTTAACATTGATGCTTCAGCATATGCCATTGGAAGTATTCTAGCTCAACCTGGAGACGGAACAATGGATTTTCCGGTTTGCTATGCGAGCCGATAGTTAAACAGTGCAGAAAAGAACTACACAACCACCGAGAGGGAAGGATTAGGAATGATTTATGCTGTAAAGAAATTTAGGCATTATCTACTTGCAAACAAATTTGTGTTCTTTACAGATCATCAAGCTCTTTTGTACCTAGTAAATAAACCTTGGAGAATCGTACGCTGGTTTATTATATTGCTAGAATTTGACTTCACAGTGGTGGTCAAAAAGGGTAAAACCCATCTGCGAGCAGATCATCTTTCAAGAATACACAACGGGGAAGCTCCAGAAGGGGTAGATGATGACATACCAGATTCTTATCTTTTCAACATTGAAATGGTACCCAAATGGTCTCAGGAAATAGTTAGCATTCTCTCCTTCGGACATGAGTTTGATAATACGGAGTGCAGATCCAAACAACAAACAATTCGACAAACAAAGAACTTCCAGTTGATAGCAGGACGACTGTATCATCTTGAATCTGACCTAATCCTACGATTATGTATAAATTCGGAAGAATTCGAGTGCTACCTTGAAGAGGCACATGTCCAGGGATGTGCTTTTCACTGTTCAACAGTGAAAACACACCAGAGACTGAAACAGTTAGGGGTTTATTGGCCAACTATGTATGCAGATACACATTCTTATGTTACCAATTGTACAGTATGTAGTGCCAAACGACCAGTGGATCACGCAACTTTGTTTCAGGATAACATAGCACCTGCATGGAGTCAATATATCATTGACTTCTTAACCACTAGGACGTTCCTTGAGAACATTACAAGAGCACGGAAAAAGCTATAGAGCGGGAAGCTCGTGACTTCCAGTTAATTGGGAATCAACTCTATAAGCGGGGAAAGGACAATCAACTTAGAATCTGTGCAAGTGAAAGCGAATACCTGCTGATTCTAGAACATGCACATAGCAGAGTAAGTGGAGGCCATTTTTCGGGCGATAAGACGGCAAAAATTGTCTCAACCACAGGAATTTGGTGGCCTACATTGCACATGGATGCCGACGAGTTTGTAAAGCGTTGTGATGCGTGTGAACGCACCAAGATACCAATAAAACGAGATGAGATGCCATTAAGGCCAATGATGGGGGCAAGGGAATTTGCAAAATGGGGCATTGATTTTGTGGGACCTATATCACCCCCTGTATATCGCACCCATACCCAATATATCATTGTGGCTACGGACTATCTCACAAAATGGGTCGAAGCCAAAGCAACACAAAAAGCTGATGCACGCACCACGGCACAATTTTTGTATGAGAATGTTTTTGTACGTTACTGGTTACCAATAGAAATTGTCAGTGACCGTGGAATACACTTTCTCAATGAAGTCATTGAATATCTACTAGAGGAATTCATGATCATACATAGGAAATCAGCACCATACCATCCATAGGCCAATGGGCAAGCTGAGGCCACAAATAAAACACTATGCACGGTTCTCACTAAAATAGTGTTAGAAGCAAGAACAGATTGGGATCAGCAACTACACTCAACACTATGGGCATACAGGGTAGCTTACAAAACATCAATAGGAACAACACCATACAACATGGTGTTTGGCCTAAATGCTATACTACCCATAGAGTTTTTAATCCCAACTCTACGAGTAGAAACAAGCTTGGAATGGACAGGGCATGAACTCTCTTCAAGGATTAATGATATTGAAAAGCTCGATGAACTACGCTTACGAGCTGTCGCTTCAATTTATGCTAAAAAGAGAAGACAAAAGGAATTTTTTGATAAACATGTGCGTACCAAAGAGTTCAAAACAGGTGATTACGTACTTGTTTATACCTTGAAGCAACATGCCAAGAAACTGAAAAAGCGAGGGATGGGACCATTTGTGATTCATGATCTATCACAAAGTGGAGCTGTCAAGCTTGCTACACTAACAGGTGAAGAAATGGCAAACTGGATTAGTGGGTGTCGGCTGAGAAGATATTATCTACCACTCACACAGGAGATGCTCCAACAAATTCATCAAGGAAAGCAAAGACTGAAGGAAAAAGAGAGAGTACGGGAGGAAGCTCAAGCCGAAGCACAAGAACGCATTGCAAAAAGACGGCTTCTGCAACAATAACAACAAAGTAAACCACCATTGAAAATCAATGCCATTTGACTGATGAAGTTGGAGGAGGAAACAGTGGAGCCAATAATTACAGTCAAAGTGGGCAACAATCAAGTTGAATCAATAGCTTTGCTTGATTCGGGTGCTCAAGCAAATTTGATCTCTTACGGATTATACCAACAGCTCAAAGTCACAGATCAACTTCATCCTACTCCCCAAGCGCTGGAAAGTAGCACATCACACCCATTGAAAACATTAGGATGGACTATATTGCATGTACAGATACATTGATATATTTATCCACACAAGTTCTATGTGGTGACAGATGAAAGCACACAACACCCAATGATGCTAGGGCAACCTTGGCAAAAAGCATACAATGTGCAGATAGATTGGAAAGCAAAGGCGGTCAAAATTCAGCACGAACATGAACAACAGGTGATAGCTTTTTCTCAGCAATACCATCATGATCAACTGCAAGCCATGCAATCACTGGAAACAAAGACAAAAACACAAATGCCATCAAAGATCAACATGAAACCTGAGACCAACAACCAAGTAAAAGCCAACCATGCTAATTACAGACAACTGAAGTCACCGACCACAATGCAAAAATCTAGGCTACCAAAACAAGGTAAACACGTATGGATGCGAAAGGATAGAAATGCAATGGCGGAAAAAAAACAATGTAACAACCGGATTACAAAGACGGTTCAACCCAAAACCAAGGTCATAAAACAGATATGGATCCCAAATAAAATGCTTAGCCATAACCCAAAAGTCACTCACATTTGGATACCAAAGCAAAAGCCAAAGTAACTCCCTACGGTACAAGAAACAATGGAAAGCAGACATCTGCATGTCAAAAGTCGGCAGCAACAAAATACCAATGGAGAGCCAAGGCCATAAGGCCCATAGATATTACATCCCAGCCAATTCTATCCTCAGAAACAGCTACGACTCCATCAACAACGTCGGCAAAGCAATTGCCTCTTGCCAAAAGGACAATTAAACAGAGAGCAGTAGAGTTACAACTGCTACTTGCAAAGAAAACAGGAAGCCTCGACGGTGAGTGCCAATAAGCATCTTGCTTATTCCCGTCTCATGCACAACATTAATTTTTCCATGCATTGACCGAGTATGCATAAAATAGGGCCATATTAATCGGCCAGGCATTAGTACAAATTTTTCAACATATGCATGGCACATACTCCGAAGCGAAACCTTGTCGTCCGGGAGGACTCCGACTAGGAGAGGGGGAGGCATTCTAGAGGCATTCTCAAATGCAGAACCAATGACTGAAACAACAAAAAAGGGCATGATTTTTGACTATTTTAAGGTTTTTTGTTTGATTGCGAAATTTTATGGAGTAACCAAGTATATATGCCCTTATACAGCATGAAGCTACAGGTATAGGGGGCCAAACGCCAAATCAAGCCCCTAGGTGTGTGTATATAGCCATTTTTTAGGCAAAATATTGGTAAAACGGAGAAATCCAGCCATAAAAATTGCATATGAGTGTATATAATGTGTTGAGGTGATGTTTGTGATCTATTATGATTTTTGGGGATTTTCTGGGTTTGATTTGCTATTTTCCTTTTAATATTGCTAATTTTCGGCAGAAAAACTTCAAAAATACAAAAAGCAAATTAAAAACAATCGTAATGAAAAACAAAAAATATGGGGATGACCAGTGACTAAAGGAAAACCTATGGTACCGTGGGGGTGCAATTATGAGACTGGAGCGGAAAGCGTGTTTTGGCCAGGTTTGACCGAAATGACAAATTTCTGGTAAACAGAGCAAATGGAGTCCAAATCAAGAAATTTTTGAGCCTAAACCGCATCTCGCAGGAAGATAGGAGCACATGTCAAATTTCATGAAAAGTGGTTCGGGGACCTCCATTATAAGAAATTTTCACCCCATTTTTATCTCATTCTCACTATTGACTTTGTGGAGAGAGCTTCTGCCACCTAGAGCGGATCGACCTTCCAGCAGCTTCTATGACGCGCACGTCTACCCGACCAGCTCCAGACATGAGAGGTAGGCTCACCACCTTGAGCTTTTCGCGCATGTTTGTCATTATGTCGCGAAAACTAGCGTAGAGGTCACACACAAAGCGAGCAGTAGAGACCTGCAAGTAGAGACAGCGGCCTAACGGCTAACCCGAAAGCAACAAGACTTCATTGGCACCTTACCCTAGTCTAGGAGACCAGTTCTGGATAGCCAAAGGTAGTGGGAAACCATCGGGAAAAAACCTAAGTCCCAGAAACCCGCAAGAGGCCACCAAATGGGAAATCGGCGAAACGACGACCAAATGCTACCAAAATTTATGGGTAGGAGCATCTCGACATGCTCGACAAGTCAATATGACCCGCATGACCAAAAAGTGACCCGAAGCGGCACTAAACCTCAGAAACGGCATCAGACACACAAAGCATCGAAATGCACTTGCGGCCAAACCGCAAGTCCGTTTGCCACCAAACTTCATGAGCGGCTTTCCTAGACCATCAACAACTAAGTCCTATGGTGGTAGACCACCACAAATCATCAAAGATATGTAAACGCAACCACGGGTGCTTCTAGAGCGACAAATTGCCAAATGGAGCTCCGGTGAAGCCAAAGTCGACAAAAACCATACGGCAAGGATCCCCAAGGGATTGGGAAGCTATGGAGACCAACATCGAGAAATTTCATCGCCAAAAAGAACTCCAAAAGTCAGAAAACGGCTCGGAGGCTCTGAAGTCCACACAGGGAGTTATACTCTATCCATTTGACTTTTTTGTTGAAATTAGGCTCAAAAGGGACTTAGGGGAGGAAAGGGCAAGCACTGGGAGCACTAGCACTGAAAAAATCACCAGGAGACATCCTATGTGTAGGATGTCTCAAGGGCACTTTTTGGCACAAACCTCATCAATTTTTGTCATGCACATGTTCTGAATGACATTTACAAGCCATACACCAAGTTTCATCACATTTGGACCAGATTTGACCTCATATGTATGGAAAAATGCAAAGTTAGAGCATAGAGACAATAATGGGCCATTGACCTACCAAATCTTGTCCAAATCTCATGAAACTTGCACAACACATTCACATACACATCAACAAACAATCTATGTGGTCAGGGAGTCAAAATGATGAAAAAGACATCCTACGCGTAGGATGTCTAATGGACCTTTTTGGCATGGAAGGAATGTTTTGTCATTTCAGATCTAATTACCTCATCATCAAGAGCCCATATGTCAAGTTTGAAGCCATTCTAATCACTTTTGACCCCCAACACCTTCAAGATACACTTTTTGAGCCCAAAAACACCTCACAGAGCCCTACAAGCATCAAATCTTATCCAAATTCAAATCCAAGAACATGGCCATGTTCCATAGGCCAAGGACAACCCACAGAACAAGTTTCATGATTCTGATGAAAAAGACATCCTACGTGTAGGATGTCTTCAGCATAAATTTAGCCTTCTGTGCAAGGAATGGCATCATAGGAGCCAATACCATGGTGCAATGAGCCCATATACCAATTTTCAACCCATTTGGACATCAATTGCTACCTATGATGGACATTCTATCTAAATTGTGACCTAAAGCCTGAATCAACCCAAAAATCCACTTTTTGATATCCAAATTCAAATCCAAGCCTATAGCCATGCTCCATGAGCCTTACACTACCTGCATGTCAAGTATGAACCAATTCTGAAGAAAAAGACATCCTACGCGTAGGATGTCTATATAGAAATTTTTGGCAAGATTTGCACTGTGAGCACATGCACAGCTTCACAAGTTCCTTTTAAGCTATAATTCCAATTTTCAAGTCATTTGGATAAGTAAAACTCAGTTTCGCAGCTAATATGGAAAAAACGCTAACTTTGGATTATGAGTGCAACAGGATCTATGGCAGCCTCGAAGTCACCGACAAAGAAGAAAAGAATGACAATCAAAGATTATCTGGACGAGGTGGAACCTTTTGTCATTCGAGAGGGAACACTAAAGCCCACTAGCACCTGGATACAGGAAGATCTGTTAGAGTCAAACGACCTAAAGATCTACTAGGGAGTGTTCAAAGACAATGAAGGCAATGTAATAGAGCTACCAATGCTTCCAAGAGAGCTCAATGAATTTGTACGAAGCAAAATGGCCGGCTACTTGGAGAAAATTGACCTCCATAACTATTGAGGCGGTCCGGGGCGGGCAACAAGAAGAGCAACCTCTAGACACCCTTCAAGGCTCCCGTGCTGCTCAATGGGGCTGAGGCACAACACAACACAAACCAAAACAATAAACCCACAGCCAAATCCCAACTATACAAGGGGCACCACCTAGTTTAAGAGCGAACTAGGACGCAAAAGAGGAGAATCGTTAGAGCAACCCACAAACAAGCAAGGAATTTATACTAACCCTAACACCAATGGAACACTCTCACACACTAAAACACGAGAGAGAGAGAGAGAGAGAGAGAGAGAGAGAGAGAGAGAGAGAGAGAGAGAGAGAGAGAGAGAGAGAGAGAGAGAGAGAGAGAGATAGTGCTCGGGCTGCTTTGAAACGTATCGGCAATGATCAAGCAAACACAACTATATATTTAAGAAAGAGAGAGAAAGGGGGAGGGGGTGCTTGTTGCATTAATACCTTCTTACAAATCTGTCATGACAAATCAAAGTGAGATTAGTATTTGTTCAACATAGCTTGCGTAAATTTCACCACAACACATCACAAGAAAAGCCACCCCAATCACTGTCTTAAAGCCAGGGGAGTCCTCTCCACCCTGTCGCCCTCTTACAGTATGTGGGATTTATGGCTAGATTGATGACAACACCAGAGACAAGCTATCAAGAACTTAACAAAAAACACCAAGATACTTACGCATCATTGTTGTCCATTACTTCACGTTGGAAGGGAGACAAAGTATCCAAGCTTAGTCCAAATCCACCCTCCTTGATTCAGCGAATGTTGGGCTTACACTAGTAGGAGAAATGATAGATTTCCTACTCTCAATTGAATGATCACTCTCTCTCTCTTACAATGGCATAGAGTTCCCTTGCTAATCCCCTATTACAACACATGCACATGCATAAGACAATGAGCTTCCACTCAAGAGCTCCTTCTAGAGAGGTTGAGCTTGGCTTCTCAAGCTATAGCATAGTGATCTTGCTTATGGCTCCCCTTTTGTGCTAGCTACACCCTCCTTTTATAGCAATTTTGAAGGCTAGGGTTACTCCTCTAACCATGGTTGGGTTAGATTTTCAGCAATTTATCTAATTTCTTTTGCTTGGAATTATCAAGAAGTTGGTGGGGAAAGAGAGAGGAGAGAAATGGAGGTGATAGGACTTTTCATAGTGGGTTAGTGTTAGTAGAGTTAGTATTAATTTACAAATGGAATTGGATATTTACAATGGGAGTATCCATGTAGGATACAAATAAGGAAGAAAAACTCTTAAGAGGTAAGAAAAGGTGGATTTCTTACAAGGTTGATGCTCCAAGTGTCTTGAGTAGGGCCAATTTTGACGCTTGTTGACGGTCCACTAGCTTTGACGGTACATTTTTTCTCCAATCTTGATCTTCCTTGAGAGACAAGGTAATTGAAGCTGAGTAATCAACCACCATGATGCTGTCTTTTAAGAGAAGAGGCTGAATTTTGTGGTTTTTTGATAGATATGGGTAATTTGGAGGAGGAAAAATGAGACTAGGTGGTCAATTTTGGAATGGAATTGTGTGTGGGAGGTATGAGTTCACCATGGTTTCTCTTATTCTTCAAGGTTGAGGAGAAGGTGAGTAGGGTGCAGAGAGGAGTGGTGAGAGGTGGGGATGATGAGTGGAGAAGTGTGTGTGAAAGAGGAAAATGATAAAGTGGAAGAGAGAGTGTGGCTGCATAGCATGGAAAAACTGGGGTCCACTAATAAAATCATAGCTCTCAGCTCGTAGCTCAAAAAAATATGAAAAAATTTGAGGCAAAAGTTCAGCCCACGAGCTACAACTTTTGTTTGTATCACCTTTTCAAATTCGGAGAGCAAGTGAACTTTAAAAATTCAGCAAAACCGATCGTTTTTTTCCACTGCACAAGGTCCTTGTGGGGTCCTTCTTTGGATGATTCTTTTGAATACCTCCAAGAGTGAGCCCTCCATAGTGCATGTATGCATGCCACCTACCCTTGACCTTATTTGGTAGGTCTATAATTGAAGATATTGTTGAGATTATGATATAAGTGAATAGTACAACTAAGAAAATCAAATATTGAGGGTCTAAAAAATATGTACATGTCAAATATAAATAATATAAGTGGAAAAAATATAAAGGGGTCAAAAGAAATCTCTCTCATTATGAGGCTACCATAAAAAGATAAATATTTTTGGTGTTCTAATTTTTTAGAAAAAAAAAAACAAAATAGATGTAGGAAGGGAAAAATCACAATAGTGAAAAAAATATACACATAAATAAAACTAGTTTTTTTTGGATTTTTGTTGGGGTGGAGTTACACCAAATATAAGAGAAGCTTACATGAAAATATTTCTATATGGAATAAAGAGTATGAAAAATGGTAAGAAAAAATTGTGGTAATGGTGAGGCAATGTACAGAGCATAAATAACACACACCTAGGTAGAAATATTTAAATAAATACCAAAATAATTATGAAAAAATCTTTTATTTAGGCCCTATATACAAAGAAATATTTACATACGCATGGGCCATAATATACTTATATTTTTTTGGCTCAACTAGCCCAATGACTAGCCAATTGAGGGTTTTTTAAGAAGATATGGGAAAAGTCCCGTGACTCACGCACGCCTATGTACAGTGAAATGGTAGGGATAGCCACAGTGTTTGGGTGATTTTGGTAGGGTGAGGTAACTCACTGTGTCAATTACAAAGAGCCGAAAAACGGCTATCATTAGCCCTCCCCCTGGATGATGGTATATTCATGTACCATCATAGAGCATCTTTTCCAAAGAGAGTGCTTCAGAGTCCTTGACGAGATCTTTATTGTTTGGCCCCTCAAAATTTTGGCTAGAGTTACACTCATGCTTCATGTAACAATACTTACATGAGACAGTGGCCTTTTGACAGATCTTTGGTAGATCCTTTGGTAGAAGGCGACTCAAATAGGGCTTCAAGCGATACCCGTTTACTTTCCTGGAGTGCTCTTTACCATTCAAGTCCATAAGCTGATAGTAACTTGAATTGAAAGCCTTCTTGACTATGTATGGCCCTTGCCATCTTGTTTCAAATTTGGCATCAAATTGATTATCGAGCCGATTGTCATACCTTAGCACAAGATCTCCTTCATTGATGCCTTTGCCCTTCAGTTTCTTGTCAAGCTTCTCCTTTGTCTGTGTGGCTTTCCTCTTATAGCACTCGTATGCTGCTTCTCTTTTCCACTCAAGCTCAGCTAAGGTAGAAATATTTAAATAAATACCAAAATAATTATGAAAAAATCTTTTATTTAGGCCCTATATACAAAGAAATATTTACATACGCATGGGCCATAATATACTTATATTTTTTATTTTTTTTAATTTTTTTTGGCTCAACTAGCCCAATGACTAGCTAATTGAGGGTTTTTTAAGAAGATATGGGAAAAGTCCCGTGACTCACGCACGCCTATGTACAGTGAAATGGTAGGGATAGCCACAGTGTTTGGGTGATTTTGGTAGGGTGAGGTAACTCACTGTGTCAATTACAAAGAGCAATACCAGCAGGGGTGGACGTCAAAAGAGAATGGGAGTTTGTAACCAGCATCAAAGAGGATGGAGTGGCCAAGGTGACAGATTTGCAAGGCAGACCCGATACAGAGATCATCATCACGGAGCGGGTTGTAGCCCATGCACTAGATCTCTCCAATTAGGGAGACAGTGTGACAAAAAGAAGGGATGAAGTCAAGGTGTACAAATAGAAAAAGGCAAATTACACCTTTGAAGACATTGCCAACCCAAAGGTGGAAATCATGAGCCAATTGTACAACTAGTACTTCCACATGTGCACGAAGAGGCCACAGAAGTACAGGATGCCGCCAGGTGCAATTGCCACAACGTTTACTTGGGCAATGACAAAAGGCACCCCAAAGATAATCAACTATGCGGCTTACATACATGACAGCTTAGTAAAAATGGGCAACAAAAAGCCAACCTACATAGTGCCAGGAGAAATGATAACCAAGGTGGTTTATGCAGCACTACACGCTAAAGGAAGGTGGCCTGATCCCCCATCTCAGAATGATTGGCTAAGGGTAAAAGAAGACAAGGAAGATGAGCCACAAAGAGCACCAAGGGTGGCTACGAGGTTGAAGAGACGGCTAGAGCCAGTTGCAGAGGAGCAACCTGAGCAGAAGAAAGGAAAAAAGGAGCATTAGGAAAAGTTTGGACTCTAGATGGGCCTCTTTGATTAAGGGGTGATTAAAACCTGGCCAATGAGGAGAGGGTTGGGATATCACCTAGTGCCTAGAGATGCATAGGTGTGTCATGTTGTCCCCTCCGAGTCTAGTGGTTTGGTGAGAGAAAACCCACCAATTTACAAGCTAAAATGGTTTCTTGTGTGTACAAAACAACTTGTTGTTGGCTGTGAGCCAAGAGTGGGGTCCACAAAAAGGTGAAGGTGCATCAAAGCTTTAAAGAGGGTATGGTTTTTGAAACAATCAAGTAAGTCTGAGTTAATAAGAAGGGGGCGTAAAAGCCACTTGGCATATGCTTATTCGACTATTTCAAATCTTAATAAAAAAGGAGATCTGCTCACAGAAAAGGCTGGCAGCTATGTGCGCCGAATGCTTGCAGGTCTTGCAGCGTATGCTGGCAGGTCTATGTGCCGCTTGCTCTAGAAATTCAAGGCACTCGTTTTTCCTCCAATGGGCATAGCCCAAGCTGCATGCTGCCCCACAGTTATGCTCCGCCAGCGTTAATACAACAGCATACGAAGATTCTCCTTCGATCCTCCATTTCAACGTACCGACGCGGGCCCGATTTTGTTGCAGACTCGTTCAAGACAAGAACCGTTATTTCCAAAATTCCACCTTTAGAAATTGAACAAATTCCCTTTAAAAGTTGCATTGGCCAATCGTATGCTTCAATTTTCATTTCCCATAAACCCACAATTTTGATGACGTTTTTTTTTTGAAGTGCAAAAGACAAAGTTCCTGTTCGAGTTTTCAGATTTTTAAACTCAAGTTTGGCAAGTCAATTCCCTCATTTATGAGCCCCAAAACCACCATATGGCCTACCAGTGGGTTTGGATGTCCCCTAAAGTACTAGCAGCATAGGATTTAATCCCTTGAGATTAGGGATCCTTACAAGGCCCATGGGGAGTCCAAACTTTTCCTAATGGTCTACTCAAGTGCTGGCCAATGAGACAAGGTCACAAAAAGCGGCAAGACTCGAGAGGCTGATGGAGATTTTCCGAGCAGAAAGAGCCCTCAAGGGTGATTTAAACGAACTCTGGAAGCCATCTCTCGAGTCTATGTCTGGATCATCCAGAAGAGTGGAGAGGGACCGCTTTGAAGATTACATCAAGAATTTCGAGATTCTTGATGCTGCAGTGGAAAACATTCCCCATGTCCCTTTCACTGAGGAGGAAGTGGACCAGATAAGACAGACATTGCTAGATGAGCAAGAAAGCCAAGAAAGGGAAAGGAAAACAAAATCAGACAGGGACTTAAAAGGAAAACCTACAGCTTTACCAGAAAGCCCTAAACCCAGCCCGCAGCCATCACCACCGCCTAGCAAACCTCCACCAGAAGATAAAGAGGCTGAGGACAAAGAAGAACAAAACCAAGCTGAGGAGCAAGAGCAAAGGCAACAACCTGAGCCAAAGAAAGAGGCCAAGCCTGAGTCTGAACAAAAAGGACTAGATGAGGCCTATTATGCATTTTTGGACCTGCTAGTTGCAGGCTATACAAGGGAAGAAGCCGCCACAGTCGCATTGGACTTGGCGAGGACAGGGCATAAGGAACAGATGCCAGGCATCCGGCTAGTGGAGCTAAAAGAGTTTTCTACCGACACGGTAGACCTGCACCCGCCCTCTAATGACTGGGACGTGGTGACGACCATGCTAGCTGGAATACGAGCACAATCTATGGCATCAGACGAAGAAATGATAACTCTAAAGGCCACCGAAGAAAAGACCAAGATGGTAAGGGATTCTCTGCAGGTACAAAGCCAAGGGCTAAAAGAGAGAGAAGCTGACCTCCAGGCCAGCTTGGCAACGGCTCTACAAAACTGCCAAGCAAAGGAAGAAGCAAATGAGGCAGCAGAGAAAAGAATACAAGCAGCTGAAGAAGAGTGTCTACAGCTCAGCAAGTCATTGCAAGATGCTGAAAAAGAACGGGATAATCTGACACTCCAGCTGGCAGAAGAAACAAAAGAAGTAGAGGCCATGAGGAATGCCAAGGAAAAGGCAGAGATAGAACAAGAAGTAAGCCTGGATGAAGTCCTTGAGCTCAAGGACCAATTAAAAGTCAAAAATCAAACCATCCAGAGGCTGCGGGCATCACCTTCTAGAGTTAGAGCTACGAGCTCGACTCAAATCATTTCCGAGAGTCAAATATATGAAGAGCAAATGCAGGAACTTCAAAAGGAGCTGACTCTCGAGAAGAAGCAGAGGCTGATGATGGCTGAAGGTTCTATCGCAATGCAATTAAGAATGGAGGACAGCCAAAAAGCCCTACAAGATGGATAGCATAAAGATAAAGCTCGAGGAGGCGGAAAGAGTAAACGCTGAACTTAATGACCTCCTCGTGACTATGGGCGGAGAAGACGAAGCGGAAAAGCAGACACTCCTCATGCAAATTGAGGAGTTGAAAGGCAGGCAACAAGCATAAGCAGAAAACTCAGGGCCAACGAGCTGCCAATGAGGGCATCGACCTCGACAATGTGGCAGATCCTTTTACACACCCATGCCAGAGGAAAGCATAGCAGGATCCTCTCAAGAGCCACAGGATCTAGCACAAGAAGAGGAGGAAAAATTGCGTAACGAAATAGAGGCAGAGCTTAGAGAAAGCACAAAGGAAGCCTTGGAATGGGAGCAGAGGGTCTTCAAATCTATGACCATTCAGAAGATCGACGCCAGCAATCTCAGGCGCGAGTGGATTCAACCCTCTCTCCCGTATCCATTGCTGAAATATGAGGCATCAACAATAAACAAGCGAATAAGAGAAGAGCCAACGGAACCCCTCTACAATGCAGACACCTCGAGGCCAGAAGGATTCTCAGCCAAAGTGGAGGAAGGCTTGGCTTACCAAGTACCCACAATACCTAATACACCTGGTAGAGGCACCTAAGCACATCAGAGACAATCTCAGCTTCTGTCCTCTACCAAGGGTTAGGACGTGGAAGGCACAAGAAATCTTACAAAGAAGCCAACCCACTTGGTTGAACCACCTAAAGCTGTCGGGCATAAAGACAAGTGAGAGAATAAGTGTACAATACATGGTGAAAACCCTAACGGGCGCCATAAAGTTGTTCACTGGCTCACCTGACCTTACATGCATTATGATGAGAAAAATTTGCAGAACCATCCTAGCAGTGTTCGAGACCTTCAAGCCAGGCCAGGTGGCCGACAGCATATTCTTCTTTCAGGATACATACAGATGTGCTTATGATATGTCAGGTCAGCCTTCCAAGGAGGTGATACATGCGTTGTATCAAAGAATTATGTTTCTACCATCCTATAACCTCCAAGCTTTTGAAGAAGCATTCTACACGGGGTTCTTCACCATGCATACATATATCTTTGGCCCAACAATGTTGAATCTACATGCAAGGTACGAATCACTGCTAAAGATGCGGGAGACCATAAGATGAAGCACCGGATCAAGGCCATGTCAGGGACGACATGAACGAGGAGGGGGGGGGATGTTAGAAGTTGGACACACCCCACGGCATCTAGCTACTCGGCGGACTATTATTTTTGTAATTATTCATTCATTGAGGAAAACCCGATTTTTCACCTTGTAAATATTGGGACTTACAGAAGTTTCCAGATTGTATTCCAGTTTTGATAGTTAGATTGAATAGATGGTTGATTTTGGAACTTTAGGGTTTGAGAAGTTGTAAGGTATATATACCACTTTTTGACCTTAATGAAGGACCTTTTGTCATTTTAAAAAAGAAGTTTGAAGTCTGTGAGTGAGCGTACTGTGTATGAGAGAGAGAGAGTGTGAGCTTTGTCTTGACGCTACGTGTGCTACGGTGGTCAGAATCGAGTACGGAGAAGTGCAGAGTGTTGCCCCCGACTAGAGCTACGCGCCGATACCAACATCGCGCGTACGGTCCGGCTTTGAGAGCTTCTTCTACGAGCTTCATCGGTTGTTTGGGTGAGCATATGCTATCTAATTTCGCATTGCAGCATATCCACGCGTTCACATTGAGTAGAACTACACATTAGGCATTTCAGATTTCGAAAACGAAGACCTGCAGATTTCGGCTAGACATCCTACATGTTTCTTCACCGGGTGTTTTGGGTCATGATTTTGGTTCATAGACCTTAGGGAGAGCGGACTACAGGTATTAGTAGGGTCTTCTTCAAGTTCTATGGTGTTTCGAAAATGTTTGATGGGTGTTCGGCTCTAGCAAGCGTTGTAGGAAGTTTCCTCTTTTGTACTCTTGAAAGCTGTGACTTAGACAATTGGTAGAGACCTCTATAGGAATTAGGTAAGAGTCGGTCGAGTGTAGGTTGACACCTTATGCTTGCTTCCACTCACCTGCGGGTTGAGCTTCGTCCTTAGCTGACATTACTTGTTAGGTGAGTTCTCACTATGCTGACGTCCGTCGCGGTGTACCCGTCCAACACTCCGTCATCCATACTATTGTTTGCAGAATAAAGATACAAAACTGACAAAAAGTAAATTTATGAAAGTAAATGAATGACAATTGTACACATCATAGGCAAAATCACTTGATTGTTAAGCTTTTCAAATGTAATAGTTACAACACCACTGTCATTATTGACAAAATATACATGGTTTTCCAATAGTTACAAAAAGACGTATACACGCCATCTCATTATACTTGATATAACAAAAGGAAACTAATGCTATCTAGCTACGGCTTGACTGACGTCGTCTAATCAGACATTTCATCGCGTCCAAACCGCATATCTGTCGGATTCTGCAAAAAAAAACAATAAGATAGCTTTATGTAAGTATAAACATATAATTTACAAAACAATACAACAAATAGAAAAGAGTAAACCCTAATACTAACCATGCCGCTGCAAGAACTCAGAATGTCCATCAAGACATTTAAGCCCTTTTTGCCTGCGTACTCGCGCTCGTACGGTGTGGGGTCACGTCTTTTTATCGACCACTGTTCAAAACATACAAAGAATCCATTATGCTAGAATTTAAAAGTACAAATAGACGTATCTACCAAACTTAAAAAGCAATGCAAAAACACTTACAAAATTGGTCTCAAATGATGCCCACCCGTCGCTTCCCAAGTGGTGCGAGCTCCCTGTCTCTACTCGCGCTTTGGCTGCCTCCTTTTGTTGCTTCCACTTGTCAGGATTCTCTCACGTTGCTCGCTTCGCATTCTTCCAATCTTCTTTGGCCAGCCAATCTGGTCTGTTCCACCCATGCTTTATTGATTTTTTCACTTCAAAACTCTTGTGCTTGTAGTATTCGCAAATTCGAACCTTCATCAGGTCTTCATTGAAGCGGTCATACCGTGTTGACACAGGAAACTTGTCATGCAGCATGTTGACGACTCTGTCTTTTAATTCACTTGGTACTTCACCCCAGGTGTTTAGTATGTAGTGTCTAAACACCTGAGAGCAAAAATGGATCAAACTCACCAAATTTGCGAAGGTGCTACAAAGAAACGCTTCTTGTTCGTTGCACAACATGCTTGCATTGATTACAAGGACATAATATCCTTGTTGAAAGATAGGTGTTTTAGTTGGACGCCCCCACATCCTCGTCACTACTCATAATGAAGGTAAAAACCTTATAACGTGGACATAAATTTAATCTTCTATTGGCATCCTCCGTCTTTTCTCTCTCTCTCTCTCTCTCTCTCTCTCTCTTTGTTCACACTGTAAACTACCTCACATTCTCTAGTTATGTCCAATCCCCACACACCTTGGTCTAGAGGTGCAAGGAGATCAAAACCACCGGGTTATAATCTCATCTTTATTGGTCAATGCCTATATTTGTGGGTACAAGAAATCTACACACCCACGTCTACATGATAGTGCATGTAGTGGACAAAACCCCTTTGCCTCTTCTCTTGCTGTAGCAATTCATAGCATCTTAACATCTCTTCACAACAGATCTTTGTTCGAGGGATTACTTAGCACATTATATGTTGGCCTCCGATTTGAGTATCATGCGGTTGAAATCTTTTCAACTTAAGCTTGCATCCGTAGACAAGAAGAGAGGGATCACCGTTTGCCTAACTCTAATTTTTTTACCGTAATCCCAAAGGTAGACTTTAATTTAAAAATTAAATCCAAAATCTAATCTTAAATCTAACCTAATTGAACATGTGGTGATTCGCGGCTAATTGAATATGGTTAGTGTGTGAGTTAATATGTGTCAGATTATGATGGGAATATATATATGTTGTGTAACTAGTGTTTACTCTTTGGGCAAAGCACGCCTTCATTGGCATGCACTAAAATCTAACCTAAATTTAATCTAATCTTAAATCGAATATAAATCTATATCTAAATTAATCTTAAACTCAAAATAAACGTAAATCTAATTTAATCTTAAATTTAACCTAAACCTAAATGTAATCTAATTTAAATCTAAATTTAATCTAGTTAATCTTAAATCTTGTCTTAATCTTAAGTCTAAATCTAATCTAATCTTAAACTCAAGATAAACCTAAATCTAATCCAATCTTAAATCTAAAACCTAAATGTAGTCTAACTTAAATCTATCATAGCTAATCTTAAATCTTGCCCTAATTTTAAATCTGACGTAAATCTAAATCTAAGCTAATCTTAAACTCAACTTAAACATAAATCTAAATGTAATCTAACTTAATCTTAAATCTAATTTAAATCTTAACCAAATCTCTCTCTCTTTGTTTTCTCCCCTTACCTCTTTGTTTTGTCTTATCCCCCTCTCTCTCTCTCTTTGGTTTTTTATTCTCTCTCTCTCTCTCTCTCTCTCTCTCTCTCTCGGGGAGAGAGAGAGAGAGAGAGAGAGAGAGAGAGAGAGAGCGTGGGTTACCTCTTTCTCTTTCTCTTTGTTTTCTCCTCTCTCTCTCTCTCTCTCTCTCTCTCTCTCTCTCGGGGGGGGGGGAGAAAGAGAGAGAAAGAGGGAGAGCGTGGGTTACCTTTTTTGCTTGAGCATCGAAAACTCAGATCTGAGATCTGAGTTTTTGGAGCTCTCGTTTTATTTTATACCCCTGTTGGCGTCTCTATGGACATCGCTATAGGCATCGCTACACAACAAATAGAATAGTGACGCCCATAGTGACGCCGTGAATTTTCACTTTTGAGCGTCGCTAATGTGAAGTACCTCTTGTAGTGATATCCATGAAGCTGCAAGAGGTCCGGATGATAGCTTGTTCCTTGGAATAGTGCGGGCTGATTAAACGAGAAGCCCATGGCTTCCAGAACTTTATGCCAGTGTCCTCCCTGATCCCAAGTAAAGAATAGGATCATTATTTGTAGTGTCTGAACAATAAAATTTTCATGCCAAAGAGGACCAAATTTGTAACCACTAGCAGCGAGAGGAAAAATGAGCATCTTGGCTTCTACAAAGGCAGAACTGAAGATTATGATTCCCAAGAGTGTGCCAAGAATCCACCATATATTGCCGCCTTGTTGGTGTGGTGAGCTCCAATTGTCTTCAAAATCTTGCTTATTGCCGTGAGTGGATGAGCCAGTCAGCATATCATGCTCCTCTTGGGTGTGCTCAAACATGTCAGTTGTCTTTCCTGATGCTGATAGTAAACCACATACCTTGTGGCTTAAATACAAACATAATCCACTCACCTCTCTCCAAAGAGAGGATTCACTATTTTTAAAAACTGACACCAAATTGGGAATGAGGCTTTCATTCTTGCATTCTATCAGCCTTTTGTCTATTCATGGCTCCTTAACTTTTATGTCCATGCTGATCTTACCTCTATATGTTCTAGTGGTTAACCATAACCATAGGTCTGATGCATCCCATGCAAACACAATGCTACGTTGTGGAGGAGTCTGGAACATCCTTAAAAGGTTTGCAACATGTTGATCATCAAACTTACTCTGAAAACCCTCACATAAACTGGAGGCATTACCCATCTCCAAGTTTATAACACCTTTCAGTAGAGTAGAGGCATTAACCATCTCTAAATCTATGATACTACACAATAAAGTCTTGCTCGACTGGCAAGCCTTTGGAACAATATCCAGCTCCAAACCTTCATTCTTACTTACCTCTTCATTATGGTCCTCTGGTGAAACTTCCTTGATGTAGGATGCCTTCCGCTTGCTACACTGTTCTTGGTCCATGTTGGTGATTGATCGCTTTGGTGTCTAATTTATCCAAGGTTAGAGAGGTACTAACATTTGTAACATGATTTTCTTGACTTACCTCCCTCGCTGGGGTAGCATCTTTTGATTCTTTAACCTCTTGCTCCACTACTTCAGTACTTTGAACAAAATTCTCGCTTGAAACTTCTTTTGTCATCCTCATCTTGACCTTTTTTGTAAGACCAATAAAACTTAGTGTGCGGCTGCCAATTGGTGGTGGGCGTAGGATGAATGTAAGTGGTGATTGTGGTGGTAGTTTCATTGCCAGTTATAGGACTTGAGCTGGTGGGTCTGGCTATGGTTGCACGGCTAGTGGTGGGATTTGAATAGGCGGGATTGGTTGCCTGGGTGGCGATGGCCTCACCCTTGGTGGAGAGATCTGATTCTGTCTTCCTCCTCTATTGAAGTTTTGCCTTCTTGGATGTGGGTAATAATACATGCCATGGCCATCTTCCCCACAGTTGTAAGAGTGGTATTCTTGGTTTTGCCTTCATTTTTCTCTCCCTTGCTTTGGATTTTTGATAGGTGCATGCCCTTGCTGCACCAGATGCACGCATAGACTTTCAAGCTGAGTAGTGATGCGACTCAATAGGTCTTGCTTCTCTTATGATGACTCTTGTGGTTGGGTTCTTTGAATGGATGTTGCAGTCATTGGGGTTAGTCGGAATGAGATCTTGCTTGCATGTGTAGCTTCTTGTCTTTAAGGTGGGCTACTTCCACTGCCAACTCATAAGTTGCAGGGAATCTCGCCTTTACCTTCTCTTTAAGCGGCCATAACAAGCCAGCAATGAAACGGTCCTTCTTCAGGAAATTAGGCGCTTCTTCACCTTCCTCCAGTGAGACAACCCATCGCTCCCACAAATCCACAAACATAGATTCGTAAGTGGCATACTCTAGCAGACCTCCCCATTTTACCTCTATCACATCAAATGCCATAACTTTTCTGAGGTTGTGCATCCACCAAACCTCTTCACAAAGACTACACGTAGTACGTCCCATGCATTCTTGGTAGCTTGGGACTAAGCATTGTACCAAGATTTGGTCTCTCCTTTCATCAGTAGAGGAAAGAATTTTAGCTGTGAGGCATCGTCATCCTTGTTGGAAACCACACAAGCGTTATCACAGTCATCCAGAAAATTGGTGGCGATGTCTTCTCCCTTTTTTCCACTGAATGTGGAAAAAGAGACACTGTTGGACGGGTACGCTGCGACGGACGTCAGCACATCGAGAACTCACCTAACAAGTAATGTCAGCTAAGGATGAAGCTCGACCCGCAGGCGCGTGGAAGCAAGCATAAGGTGTCAACCTACACTCGACCGACTCCTAACTAATTCCTACAGAGGCCCCTACCAATTGTCTAAGTCACAGTCTTCAAGAGAACAAAAGAGGATGCTTCCTACAACGCTTGCTAGAGCCGAACACCTATCAAACACTTCCGAAACACCATAGAGCTTGAAGGAGACCCTTCTAATACCTATAGGCCACTCTCCTTAAGGTCTATGAACCAAAATCATGACCCAAAACACCCGGTGCAGAAACACGTAGGATGTCTGGCCGAAATCTGCAGGTCTTCATTTCCGAAATCTGAAGTGCCTAATGTGTAGCTCTACTCAATGTGAACGCGTGGATATGCTGCAATGCGAAATCAGGTAACGTATGCTCACCCAAACAACCGATGAAGCTCGTAGAAGGAGCCGAACCGTACGCGCGCAATGTTGGTATCGGCTCATAGCTCTAGTCAGGGGCAACACGCTACACTTCTCCGCACTCGATTCCGACCACCGTAGCACACGTAGTGTCAAGACAAAGCTCACACTCTCTCTCACGTACACAGTACGCTCACTCACAAACTTAAACTTGTTTAAAATGACAAAAGGTTTTCTCATTAAGGTCAAAAAGTGATATATATACCTTACAACTTCTCAAACCCTAAAGTTCCAAAATCATCCACCTACTTCATCTAACTATCAAAACTGGGATACAATCTGGAAACTTCTGTAAGTCCCAATATTTACAAGGTGAAAATTCGGGTTTTCCTCAATGAATGACTAATTACAAAAAATAATAATCCACCGAGTAGTTAGATGCCGTGGGGTGTGTCCAGCTTCTAACATCCCCCCCCTCCTTGTTCATGTCGTCCCCGACATGGCCTTGATCCTGTGCTTCACCTTATGGTCTCCCACATCTTTAGCACTGATTCGTACCGTGCATGTAGGGTTAGCATTGTTGGTCCAAAGATATCTGTATGCATGGTGAAGAATCCCGTGTAGAATGCTTCTTCAAATGCTTGGAGGTGATAGGATGGGAGAAACATGATTCTTTGATACAACACATGTATCACCTCCTTGGAAGGCTGACCTGACATATCATAAGCACATCTGTATGTGTTCTGGAAGAAGAATATGCTGTCAGTCACCTGTCCTCGCTTGAAGGTTTCAAACACTGCTAAGATGGTTCTGCAGATCTTTCTCATCATAATGCATGTAAGGTCAGGTGAGCCAGTGAACAACGTGATGGCGCCCGTTAGGGTTTTCACCATGTATTGTACACTTATTCTCTCATCAGCCTTCATGCCTGGAAGCTTTGGGTAGTTCAGCCAAGTGGGTTGGCTTCTCTGTAAGATTTCGTGTGCTTTCCATGTCCTAACCCTTGGTAGAGGACAGAAGCTGAGGTTGTCTCTGCTGTGTTTAGGTGCTTCTACCAAGTGTATTAGGTACTGCGGGTACTTGGTAAGCCAAGCTTTCCTCCACTTGGGCTGAGAGTCCACTATCAGCTTTACTCCTTCTGGCCTCGAGGTGTCTGCGTTGTAGAGAGGGACCGTTGGCTCTTCTCTAATTTGCTTATTTATTGTTACTGCCTCATACTTCAGCAATGGATATGGGAGAGAGGGTTGAAGCCATTCACGCTTGAGATTGCTGGTGTCGATTTTCTAAATTTTCATTGATTTGAAAACCCTCTGTTCCCATTCCAAAGCCTCTTTTGTGCTTTCTCTGAGCTCTGCCTCTATTGGTTTTTGCAATTTTTCCTCCTCTTCTTGTGTTAGATCCTGGGGCTCTTGAGAGGAGCCTGCTATGCTTTCCTTTGGCATGGGTGTGTCCACAGGATCTGCCACATTGTCAAGGTCGATGCCCTCATTGGTAGTTGGCCCTGAGCTCTCTGCTTCTGCTTGTTGCCGGCCTTTCAACTCCTCAATTTGCTTAAGGAGTGTCTGCTTCTCCGCTTCGGCTTCTCCGCCCATAGTCACGAGGAGGTCATTGAGTTCAGCATTTACCTTTTCGGCCTCTGTTGAGCCAGCAGAGGAAGTGTTGAGCCAGCAGAGGATCACACCCACATTTTTGCTCACACCCATCATTTTGTAACCATTGATTGTAATAAATGTCTTTCCGACATTAATTTTGATTTGAGCCATTCATTAAGTAACGGGACTCAATTGAGTTTCCAGCTTGTAATCCCGAAGTAATTTCACCTGTTAATAATTAGAGATGTTCTCACCTCCAAGGCTGAGGTATATAAGCCAAAGTTTTGTAACCTAAAGGGGGATTCAATTATTAATCAAAGGGAGTTTTTGAGCGCCGTGACTGTGTCTGAGAGAGAGAGAGAGAGAGAGAGAGAGAGAGAGAGAGAGAGAGAGAGAGAGAGAGAGAGAGAGAGAGAGAGAGAGAGAGTCTTATCTCCTTGCTACGCGAGCTACGGGGCCGCCATTGGAGAAGCGACACCGCCATTGTGTTAGCAACGGTGAGAGCTACGCACAGATACCAAGAGTGCGCGCTATCGGCTTCTATGTGTGGTAAGTTCCTACGAGCTTCGGTGTGAGTTTTCTTCCAACGCGTGTGTCGGAATAGAGCGTGCAGCATATCTATAGAACCACAACGAGTAGAGCTACACATTAGTACCATCAGGGTCAAGTTTCGGTCACCTGTATTTTTCAGCCTGTCTTCATACGCGTTTGCCGCACGGAGTGGTTATAGGTTGATTTTGCAGTTCAAGTCTTTAGGGTGTTGTTCTTACCTAGTGTATAGACTTCCCCTTGAGTTTGAGATCGATTCAATGATTCTAGATCCTGTTTCGTATAGCATTCGTTCGTAGTACGGATTTCAGTCACTTGCGTATTTTAGAACTTAGATTTGATTTCCTTAGTAGTGATTGTCATTAGAAGGTCGAGTAGGTGATTTGACACCCACCTAGTTGTTTCCATGCGCCTGCAGGTCAAGCTCCGTCCTCGTCTGACAAATTCTGTTGTTGGTTGAGTTCTCGCTATTTAGCTTCCTCTAGCGGCATAACCGCCTTAGCATTTGGCACCGTTGCCGGGGACGAGAGCCCTAAGTAGGTGACCTTAGACTAATCCTACGAGGTGAGTCGTATAAACTACTTTGTATACTTTAGTTAGAAAAGATCTAGGAGTGGTGGACTCCGAAGGTCTCGAGAGATACTAGGAAGTGGGGTATTCCTGGGTCTTTCGTGTTGACAGTATTTTTAGTTTAGCTTAGATTAGATTGTTTTTGATGGGTTTAAGTGGTTGTTGACATAAAAAGCATTTGCTACTCCTTGTGTGGTAGTAAATCTCTTTATATTTTCAATTGCAAAAAATCCATTTTATGATTAGAAGTAGCTTAGGTAGGGCCTAATTTGATCCTGATCTAGAGCTATCAATTGGTGTTCTATTTGCTTGATGTGTTTGATTGCATGTTAGATCACTGAAAAAGTTGCTTTGGTAGTGAAATATGCAATAAACAAAGTTCAGAAAAAATTTTTGTGTAACTGATTGTTGCTGAGCACTTAAAAGAGCTATTGGAAGAGTTCTGTGCTGAAAAACTGGAAATCTGCAACTTTAGACATCATACGCGTATGATGTCTTAGGACCTAAACAGAGACTAAAATTGAAAATTTGACATTGCCAGAGTGTTTAGAAGGGGGGTTTTACCCTAAGATCAACTTAAAACAAGAGCATTAACACTCAAAGAAACCCAAAAAGACAAGTCGGAGTCCAAGAAACGCAAAGAATAGGAAATTTTGGATTCAAATCTTGTTTTTACATTCAAACCTGACAAAAACACTTGAAACTCAATTATAAACATTGGAGAAGGCTTAAAACCAAAAATAGTCAAAATCTGGGACAAAAGACATCATACGCGTATAATGTCTTTTGGCACTTCCACTACTTATTTTTGAAATCTGACCTGACAAGATTGTTACAAACACTGTAGAAAGCATAAATATCAAGTTTGGACCCAAATTGATGAAAAAGACATCATACGCGTATGATGTCTTTGACCTAATTTTGGACATATTTTGATACTTTGCTAACACAGATCCATTGTAATAGCTGTCTAGAGGTTATATTTCAAGTTTCATCCCATTTGGATCACAATTGACCCAAAAAACAAGTCAAAAGCGGAAAATTGCCAAGAAAAGCCTAAATTAGCCATAACTTGCTCAAACAGAGTTCAAACTGAATTTTGTGAGGGAACAGAGCATAAAGGGGCCACTGAGAGTGAGCATAACCAAAATAGTCAAAATCTGTGAAAAAAGACATCATACGCGTATAATGTCTTTTTCAGCATAACTGCGACAAAATTCTCACTTGATGAAACAAAGTTGTCCAACTGACAAGATTAAACAATTGACCAAGTATCAATCAGTTTGGATCAATTCTGACCACAAAAACTTGGGGAAAACAAATTGCCGAGACGGAAAAGTTACAGTCCTTTAGGGGAATTGATGAATTTGAGATCGGGTAGGAATCTCCGGAATAATCAACCAAAACAAGGGGAACCAGCAAGTGTCATATCAACCGAGGGAAGTGTAAACCAAAGTTGGGTGCAACCATTAGAGCCGATCTTTGAAGGAAGTGTTTCTGATACTTCTTCGGAGAGGTCTTACGAGATTTTCACCGAACACTCGAACAGGAACAACAGAGAAAATATGGCAGCAGGATCATCAAACCCTTCCGCCACAATGAAGCTATTGTTCATAAAATATCAGTACGACAATGAGCAAGGTGCAAAGATCTACAAAGATGGAATGGACCGCTATTGTGTAAAGATAGAAGAAAGACCTAGTGAGTTCAAGGACTTAGTGCCTGTGAGCTATAGCGGAGATAGATATCTAGATGACGAGGGTACCATGTACTTGGTAGTCCTAAACCCTAACATTGTGGACAAGTGGGGATTGATGGGCACCAAAGCCAAAATAGATGAAGAACTCGAGGAGAAAGCACCAATAATGAACTTCCCTAATGCGAGGTTAAGAAGAGAGAATGAAACTACAAGGATCAACACTGATAACATCTATGTGGGGCTATACAAATATAATAATGGGGAGCAAGATCTCTATTATAGATGTGAAGAACCCTACACCGGAGAGTTGACAGACCAAAAAAGACTCTATGTCTTTACCTACACAGAGGGATCAGAAGTGAAAATTGCCGCTTACGATAAGTATGGCAGGCAATACTCAACAATGGGCAAGAAAGAATTAGAAGGATATACATACTTTGGGGGACCACTACATCAGTATTATGTTACTTCTAGCTCACATAGACCAGCACCAACAACTGGAGTGCAAAACTCAATGACAACAGGAGGACAAAGAACTCAGGTTGCTGACTCTTTCAGTCAACCTTGGGACTCGAAGCTCGGACCAATGGGATCATTACATTCCAGAGAGTCAATGGAGACGAATCGAGGTAGTGCAGTTCCAATCCCCACCTATACCACCCAGGTCCAAGGTTTGAAGCGGAACCATCACATTTACCTCCTAGTAGTAGATTCAGGGCGGGGAACCGACAAGGGTAACCCATGAAGTCCATGATGCTAGAGAAAGCTTTAGCCGAGACACAGGAGCAATGAGATTGGTAGCAGACCATAGACGTATGAGACCATCTCAAGTAGCGAAGTGTATGCCAAAGAAGTATGGTGGTTCAGGAGATCCGTATGCACATGTGTCACTCTTTAAGCAAGTCTTAAGAGCTGAGCAGATAACAGATTTCCATACACAATACGAGGGATTTGGTCTTACTCTAGAAGGTACTGCATTGACATGGTTTCAACCAATGAACATAGGGGGATTCCATGACATTGACCATTTGCTAAGAGAGTTTGCTGAGGAATTCTCAAAACGAGGGATTAAGCACAATACGGTCTCACAAATATATGCTTTTAAACAGAGAGAACACGAAAAAGTGAAGGAAGCTTCACTTCGCTTCAAACAATACATTGAGAGATGTCCAGTACGTGAACGACCACAAGATGACAGACTATCTGTTCTCTTTATTGAGGGACTGAGGAACGACACTCTCAAGAAGGACTTGCACTTGAAAGCTTGTACAAGTTTCGAGCAAGTAACGAGAGAGGCATTGTACTTAGTGGATAATTACGGTTTATGGAGAGGTGTCAGCGGATACAGATTTTGCATCCAGTAGCTCCTCCTCCGTAGCGAGCGAGACTACCACTAAAAAGAATGTTCAAACAACAACCATGCCAAATGTAGAGCAAATGATAGAAGATGCTCTAAAAAGGATGGCACCATACCAAAAACCATTGCCAAAAACACTGAAATGGTGTGCTATTGAACAAAAATGGACAAATCATCCAACAGAGGAGTGTTATTACAACAAAGGGTATGTAAGGGAGCGCCAGTATGCACCTCCTGCTCAATTAGCACCACCTCAGATACATCCAGTACCTCGATACCCAACGGGAAGTGTACCAGGACCTATGGGGATAGAAAGACCGCAACCGGTATTGGGACAACAACCACCTTTACCAGGAGCAAGACCAGTGGGCATTAGATATGCACCAACCTTAGAGAATCAGGAAGAACAAGCCTTAGTGCCTGTTCAAGCCTATTATGAAGAATCTGGTGCACACATGTCTCCAACTATGTATTACCCACCAGAAGAACCCAAACAACCAGAACCATGGGGCATGATTGGGAATGTTGGAATACCAACAATTACAAGTGCTTCTGATGAAGAGAGATACAATTTGGACGCAAGAACATTGATGTTCATAGCTCATGGAGGGTTAACAGGACAAAGACCATCCTATCCACAAAGGACGAATCAAATGGGACCAAGACCAGCACTAGGACCCTGTTACAAGTGTGGAGGTGACCATCTGATGAATGTTTGCCCACATACGGAAATCATTAGAATTAACGCTTATTGCACTGAGTGTGGGGTTACTCACTTCATTGAGGATTGTTCAAAGAATCCAAACAAAGTGCAAAAGACGACATTGAATATGTTAGAAACTATTCCTACCAGCAGTGGGTCTGAAAATGAAACTCTGATACCAACGCAAGTTGTTACTAGAGCTCAAGCTAAGAAAACCACTAGAGAACCTGAGAATGGAAAGTTAGCGACTGAAGTGGTTAGTCAAGGACCGCGGAGTCAGAAAAACACATGGAAAGCTAGAAAAGCACGCATGAAGTTGAGAAAAGAACGTGAAGACGCTATTCTAGCTGAGGAACTAAAGCAAACTAAAGCTAGATTAGAAAAACTTGAGAGTCAAAACGGGAAACGAGAGATGAGCCCGGAAAGAACGAAACAAAAGAGTATCAAAGAAACAACGAGCTTAAGCTCAGGGGGATCAGTGCTAGTCGACAAAGTACACGAACCATTGGACGCACTGATGAGAGCTTACGAAGCTAGGTTAAAGAACAACCAAACACAAGAACAGAGGTGGATGACATACCCAAACGCGGAATTGGAAAAGCAGAGACTTGAAATGTGCCAGAGAATGATCGAGACTGCACAAGCCTTATTAGAACCACCAAAAGAAACAATGAATTGTGGAAAGGAAAACCCAATTCAGCAAGAGACTATCGTTTCACGGGTAGCTGAAAAGACTCCCAGTGCACAAAAGCCTGAAAATACACAAAAGGATGACCGCATAGTATTGAACACAACCGATCAGGAGATAGAGAGTTTTCATCCAGTCATACAGAGGATTTACGGAAAAGATGAGGATTACAATGAATTTTGGAAACAAGTGAGAGAGGCAAACTTTGCAAACGAGCTAAGTTGCCAAGCTAATCAGACAAATTGGGAAAAGGACATCAGGAATCCTCCCATAGTGGAATTTGAGGCAGGATCTCAAGTGGACTTGGATCTGCAATCTTACTGGGGAGATGGGGGCTCTGTTAGAACAATGGAGAGCAAACCTCATTCACTGAAAACCTTACCTTCATACTTAGGAGAGTATGAAGCAAAATCCGAGATTAGAGCACTTCCCTCACGAAAAATCTCATCAGAAAAAGTCATGGACTCGCAAGGATTGATAGAGATTTTGTCAACACCAGTGACATGCACTATCACTTTAGCTGAGCTTTTGAGGCTAAGACCACATATGTGGACCACTGTAGGAAAATGCTTGGAGAAATTCGGGATAAAAGATCCAACATCGAGATTGCAAGAGAGCATAGAGGAGCTGAGCAAGCCACAAAAGAACGCTAAGCCTGTACCCTTAAACAAGGTCGGAGAGTATTGCGAAGGTGAAGAGGGGAATACAACCTTACCAGTTGAATTCCAAGGAGTGAAGACGATGGCAATACTAGACAGCGGAGCAGGGGTAGCCATTGCTACAAAAGAAATCTGGAAAAAATGGGGGAAACCAGCAATAAGGAAGACTAGGTTGAAACTCCAATTAGCAGATGGACACATGGAGAAACCTATGGGGTTATTAGAGAAAGTTGTAGTGACTTCTTGCGGCATTGAATACGAACATACTTTTGCTATTGTCGATTTTGCCAAGGAGAATAACTATGATATCATATTGGGAAGACCATTCATGAGACAGTTGAAAATGGTCCAAGATTGGGGCTACGATCACATATACTTGAGAAATATGGAAACCACTACACGTGTGAACCTGAAAGACCATAGCTACAAAGATGTGAACCGAACACCGGTAGAGGAGTTTGATTCAGCTACTTTGGCGGGATCCGAATTTCCAGCTTGGTTAGGTAAACCCAAGGAGTTATGGATGTGTGGAGCTTCGAAATGTGGAAGTCTAACGAGAGAAGAAGTGTTTTAGAAAGGGCTATCGAAGACGAAACTTATATAAGAGAACCCTTTCCAGAGGACACGTTTGAACCATTAGAATGGACACACATTCTAGCAACCCTAGATGTTTGTGCAATTCCGGATGGTCCCACAACGCAATTTTGCGACAAGGACGGGTACGACGTGGTTCCGTACTTCATGTTGAGAACTGTACTCGAAAAAGAAACTGAAAAGAACGATACACTGGAAAAGGAAGATGAAGAAGAGGTGTTTCACGACATTCAGATCATCCAGAGTGGGGAAATGAAGCAGACAACGAGTCAACGGACAATTCAAGCGGAAACGAAGAAACTATAACGGATGTCCGATTTTATGATTTTCCGAACCAAACTAAACAACGCCAGAAACGCTATAGAGCAAAGAGAAAAACAAAGGGGTTAGAACCAATCCGATGCCTAGAATAAGAGGAAAAAATCAATTCCTAATGCTAGTAAAGGCTGAAGATTGTGTTAAGGATAAGATTTCTGGAAGAATGAGAGGCAGTGATCAAAAGAGCTTACGAAAAGACAAAAGAGGCTCAAGAAATCAAGTTCAAAAGAATGGAACGAAAACTGAAACAGAAAAATCAGAAAAGAACAAGCGCAACAGAGAATACACGGAGTCCAAGTTAGAACGTAGAAACAAGTACAGAGAGCTCAAGAAAACTCTGAAGGAAGTTTGGACGACAGAAATTGAGAGTGGAGAGGACAAAACGTCAAAATCAAGGAAAACATGGATGTTCCCTCTCACTATAGGAAATTCGCAATAGAGGATAGGAAGGTGATATTAACCCCACCTATTCGAGAGAGGAAGGAGAACGAATCTTATGACGGACCGAAGGATGCAAAAAAAGTTGATTTAGCAGCTCCAGGTGAGCCACCTAGACCGGTCTACATAGCCACAGATTTGTCTCCAGGCGAGGAAGAGAGACTTTTGAGTCTTCTCAGAGAGTATAGGGATGTGTTTGCATAGTCTTATAAGGACTTAAAGGGAGTTGACCCATCGATATGCCAACACTCAATCCCACTGAAACAAGACGCAAAGCCTAGCAGACAGAGACCATACACATATAATGATACTTTTGCTAAGCGAATCAAGAAAGAGATAGATAAGCTAATGGAAGCTGAATTCATATACGAGATTGAACACACCGATTGGGTATCTCCGATTGTGGTAGTACCTAAGAAGAACGGAAAACTCTGAGTGTGTGTCAACTTAAAGAAAGTGAATGCTGCAACAATCAGGGACAATTATCCCCTGCCGATAACTGATCATGTTCTAGAGCGTGTATCAGGGAAAACAGCATACTCCTTTCTTGATGGTTTTTCAGGATATAACCAGCTAGCCATAGCACCAGAAGATCAACATAAAACAGCTTTTGCAACGGAGTGGGGAATTTATGCTTATCGAGTTATGCCTTTTGGTCTAACCAATGCTCCCGCAACCTTCTAGAGGCTGATGACGCATGCTTTCAAAGCATACTTAAGGCTGTTTCTAGAAATCTACATGGATGACTTATGTGTACATTCTCTACTGAGAGATGAGCATCTAGAACAACTAAGAAAAGTATTTGAGAAATGTAGGACATATCGCATTTGTCTCAATCCTGAGAAATGTGTGTTTATGGTCCGACAGGGCAGAATTCTGGGACATATTGTCTCACAAAACGGAATATCCACGGATTTAGAGAAGATAAAAGTTATAGTGGATATGCCTAGACCAACCAATGCGAAACAAGTACAGAGCTTTATGGGACATTGTGGATATTATAGACGATTCATTTACATGTATGCTATAATAGGCCAACCACTTTACAGGCTAATAGTGAACTTTGAATAGACAGAGGAGTGTGAGGAATCGTTCAAGAAATTGAAAGAGGCACTCATTACTGCTCCAGTCTTGAAATCACCAGATTGGGAGAAGATATTCCATGTGCATATAGATGCTTCGGCATATGCAATAGGATGCATTCTGGCAGCCAGAAGAAGGAAACATGGATTTTCCTATCTGTTACGCCAGTCGACAGCTCAACCATGCAAAGAAGAATTACACCACAACAGAGCGAGAAAGATTAGGAATGATCTATGCTGTGAAGAAATTTCGGCATTATCTTCTAGCCAACAAGTTTGTGTTTTTTACGGATCACCAAGCCTTGCTGTACGTAGTGAATAAACCATGCAATACCGGGAGAATAGTGAGATGGTTCATTATCTTACTGGAATTCGACTTCACGGTAGTAGTAAAGAAAGGAAAAACACATCTTAGAGCTGATCATCTTTCGCGATTGACGAATGGAGAAGACCCTATAGGAGTAGATGACGACATGCCAGACGCGTACTTGTTCAACATAGAAATGATACCTAAGTGGTCTCAAAATGTCGTTAACCTATTAACCTATGGAGGAGAGTTCGATAGAAGATAATACAACCTGAAACATATTGCTATTCAGCAATCCAAGAATCTTCAATTGATTGCAGGAAGGTTGTATCAATTGGGAAATGATCATGTTTTACGACTATGCATCAATCCTGAGGAATATAGTATATATCTGCGCGAAGCACATGTTCAGGAATGTGCATTTCATTGTTCAAGAAGGAACACATATAGGAATTTGTTACAATTGGGAGTCTATTGGCCAGGAATGAAAGAAAGCGTACATGAATATGTCACTGTATGTATTGTATGTTCATCAAAACCGCCAGCCGAGTATTCGACATTATATCAGATAATGATCGCTCCAGAATGGAGTCAGTATATTGTTGAATATCTCACAAATAGAACTTTCCCAGAAGGAACGTCAAAAGCTCGTCAGAAATCTGTAGAGACAGAAGCTAGAGATTACGCTTTAATAGGAGATCAACTCTATAAGAGAGGTAAAGACAACCAGCTTAGGATTTGCGCATCAGAGTCTGAGTATGTGATAATCCTGGAGCAAGCTCATGGAGGAGTAGGTGGAGGCCATTTCTCAGGTGATAAGACAGCAAAACTTGTCTTAGCCGCAGGAATATGGTGGCCAACATTACATATGGACGCTGAGGAATACGTTAAACGGTGTGATGACTGTCAGCGGACCAAAGTACCACTTAAAAGAGATGATATGCCGCTTAGACCAATGATGGGGGCAAGAGCTTTTGCAAAATGGGGGATTGATTATGTCGGACCCATTTCACCTCCTGCATATAAGACTCATGCACAATACATCATTGTGGCTACAGACTATCTAACAAAGTGGGTCGAAGCAAAGGCAACTCAAAAAGCAGATGCCAGGACCACGGCACAATTTCTATATGAATACGTCTTTGTACGATATGGATTGCCAATAGAAATTGTGAGTGATCGAGGCACACATTTCATAAATGAAGTGATAGAGATCCTTCTAGATGAATTCATGGTAATCCATAGGAAATCAGCCCCGTATCATCCACAAGCAAACGGACAAGCTGAAGCAACAAACAAAACCATATGCACGGTCCTTACGAAGATTGTATCTGAGTCGAGAACTGACTGGGACCAGAAGTTGCATTCAACATTATGGGCATATAGGGTAGCATATAAAACATCAATAGGAACGACCCCATATAACATGGTTTTTGGGCTAAATGCTATCTTACCAATAGAATTCTTGATTTCAACCTTAAGGGTGGCTAAGGATCTAGAGTGGACAGGGCACGAGCTTTCTGATAGAATAGATGACCTGGAAAAGCTAGACGAGCTTCGCCTAAAAGCAGTAGCTTCTATCTACGCTCAAAAAAGGCGACAAAAGGAATTTTTTGATAAGCATGTGCGGACTAAAGAGTTTAAGGTTGGGGACTATGTCCTAGTTTACACTCTGAAACAGCATGCTAAGAAGCTTAAAAAGCGAGGGATGGGACCTCTGGTGATTAAAGATCTATCACCAAGTGGAGCCGTCAAGCTTGCTACATTAGACGGAGAAGAAATGCCCAATTGGATTAGTGGATGCAGAGTGAAAAAGTATCTTTTGCCGCTAACCCAAGACATGCTTCTCAAAATACATCAAGAAAAGCTGCGTGTCCAGAAAAAGAAAAAGATTGAGGAGGAAGCGCAAGCCGAGGCGAAGGAAAGAATGGAGAAAAGAAGACTACTGCGTCAGAAACAGCGCAATGAAGGAGCAATACGAATAAACGCAGTCAGTATAACAGAAATGGGAAATGACAAAGAAGAACCCATCATTGAATGCAAAGTAGGAACCAACCAAATCAAAGCCAGAGCACTATTGGATTCAGGAGCTCAAGCTAACCTACTTTCACTCAGTTTGTATAGACAATTGACAAATGACACTAAATTACAAACTGCCAAGCAAGAGTTAAAGAGTTACTCTGAGAATTCAATCAAAACTGTCGGATGCACAGTTTTACATATACAGATTAACCAATATGTGTATCCTCATATGTTTTACGTGGTTGAAGACCAAGCTACACAACATCCATTATTGCTAGGACAACCATGGCAGAAGCAATACAATGCAATGATTGACTGGAGTTCTAATTCAGTGCTTATCAAATACGAAGGTGAAAGTCAATCAGTTAAGTTCACCAAAGGAGAAGAGCCAACTCCAAAGGACGAATCCAAAGACAAAGATAAACAACAACCAGAGAAAAAGAAGAAGCAATGGCAACCAAAAGTTTCTATACAACTGGATTACTCTTCGACGAGGAATTCTCAACAGTGGATAAGGAAGACAAGCAATAATATAACAGCTCAACCTTGGAAAAAAACGGAGTCAAAGTTGGTATGGAGACCAAAAAAGGCTGTGCCAGAGAACACAAAGGTGGAAAACAGAGTCTTCAATACCAGACAACAGAGTGATTCCAGACAATCAAGGACAGTGAAACAGATCTGGATTCCAAAGAAGTTCATGACGGCACAAAGCTATAGCAAGCAAATTTGGATCCCAAAGATTTGTAAACAGGAACTCCCTTCAATACAATCAACGGAAACTCCTAGGTATTTCAAGGCGAGGAAATCAACACACAGAACAAAGCAGGTTTGGGTCGCAAAGAGTTTGTGGCAAGCACAAGCAAAGCAGAAGCAGATTTGGATTGTGAAAAAAGACAACAAGGTAACGAAGAATCCATCTACTGATTCTACTACCGAAGTGCCAAAACCAACCCAAAACCCGACCACCAATCCTTCAATCAAACAAAGAGCAGCTTTATTGGAAAGACTGTTGTATCATTGCTCTACAATTGCATTGGGAACTTATGACCAAAACAACTACAATGCTTCACCCACAGACACTTCATAGTCGTCCGGGAGGACTCCGACTAGGAGGGGGGGAGGTATACAGGAGCTACAAAGCAGCTACAAGTGGGAAAAACAAAGAAAAAAAATATATATTACAAGGGCAGTGTCTTACATGATTTTGCAATTTTTTATGTTTGATTGCGGATATTGATAATATTTATGCCCTTATATACCTTGTTTTGCAACAAGAAGAGATCAAATGATGAATTTGGGTCTCTAGATGTGTAAATATCACTAAATAAGAGTGTTTTTGGAGCTAAAAAGTGGAAAAAAGTGGTAATCCAAGTCCAGAAATCACAAAGAAGTGTATATTCATATACACAGGGTTACCAGCTATTTATCGTGTATGTTTGGAATTTTTTGGCTTCAATTTGCTATTTTCCTTTATTTTTTATGATTTTCTTAATAAAAATAAAAGAAAAATAAAAAAGCAGGTGAAATGAGATCGGAAAAAAGAAAAGAATAGACGGTGATGATCCTAATGACAAGGGCAACCCATGGTAAAAATGGGGTACAATTCTGAAAAAGTTGCGGAAAGCCCGAAATGACAGAATTTTGGCAAAGTGGACAGATTTCTCAGAAACAGGTCAAACGGAGTCCAAATTGAGAAATTTCAAATCCTAAAGTGCATTTCACGACGAGATAGGAGCACATGTCAAATTTGGTAACAAGTGATCCGGGAAGCCCGAAGTTAAGTATTTTTCACTTCACTATCAAGCTCATTTCCACTATTACCTTCTTGGAGAGAGCAAAGAGCACACAGGAGCATCCGACCTTCTACCGCCTTCTACGACTGCTACGAGAGCTCAGAGGACACCAGACATGAGAGGTAGACTCGTTGCCATAAGCTTTTGATGCTTATCGTTAACTTTTGTCGCGAAAACTCACCAAAACCAAGAAACAAGAGCAGACGGGGAATGGGGAGGAACGCTAGGTAGGGGCACAACCGCCTAACCAAACCTTGCAAGAACTTAGAGGTGGGTTACCCTAGTATAGGAGATGAGTTTCTAGCACTCAAAGCTCGAGAAAGAACGACTGGAAAAACCCTAGGTCAACAGAGCCTGCAAGAGGCAAACAGAAAAAAGTTGTCGGAACGACACAAAACTTCTCAGGAAGCTTAACAACATCGAGGGCAATGCAACCATGGAGTATCTCCGGGTTTGGATCACCAAAAGTAGGTCGGAACAACCGATTCGGCGCGGACACACAAAGCGTCATTTTGGCATAACGGCTAAAATTGACGACCAAATGACATGAAACTTCACAAGCAGCTTCAAATATACATGGATGACTTATGTTTGCAAGCAAAACCCAAAAGAAAGCTGATTCACTTACCGATGGTGAAAAAGACGCTTTCGGGCAACCAAATGGAGAAAGATGGAGAACGGGGAGCCGGAGTCAAGTTCAACCAAATAGGTGGCTTCACAACATATCCAATGAGCTGGAAATGCAACTCTCGAGAAGAAAAGTTGAAGAAATTCAACTCCAAGGCAAAAAGACGACTTCGAAGACTGAAATGCCTATAAGGGGGCTTTTTAGCTAAACTGATGACTTTTTAAGTTGAAAACTAGTTAGCAGGGCTTAGGGCACTAGCACAAAGCATTCTTTGCACAAAAAGACCAACATTTCAAGAAAAGACATCATACGCGTATGATGTCTCACAGCATGATTTTCACATCCATTTCAACATTTGAGTGCATAGCCTCATTCCACATGTTAATCACATCCTATGAACCAAGTATCATGAGAATTGGAGTTAGAAAACCCAAGGAAAACCAAAAAGACGCAAAGTAGGCCATAGAATTGATTTTTGGTCCTAATTTTGTCAAAATAACTCCAAACTCATTGAAACTTTGTAGGATTGTTGATTAACACATCTACAAGCTATCTGAAACCAAAAAGCACCATTTTGACACAAAAGACATCATACGCGTATAATGTCTATTTGCACTTACAGAGCCAAAAATGCTCATTTGTCATCATACATCCATTATATATATCTAATACATGCTACATATGAAGTTTGGAACCATTTGGTCAAGTGGATCACCCCATTAGCCCAATTAAGAGAAAATCCTTCATACAAAGCCTATTTTTGTCCCAAATCCAACATATTCAAGTCCAAACCAAGATTTGAGTATAAACAGTCCTTCACTAGCACATGGAGAGTCCACAGAACCAATCCCATGAAAAATTGATGAAAAAGACATCATACGCGTATGATGTCTCCAGAGCCATTTTTAGTCCAAATTCTATCCAAACTTGATAAATCCACTGAATAAGCCTATCTAAAGCCAAAACCAAGTTTATAGAGAAAATTGGTCCAAAAATGCACTAAAACACATCATACGCGTATGATGTCTCACTATGTGATTTTGGCACCTCAGGGCTTCAACCACCAAACAGAAGTGTTCTACATGCCATTTGAAAGTAACCCACCAAGTTTTACCCAATTTGGATCATAAAATCCAATTCCCTTTCAAAATTTTGCCAAGAGCCTGAACCGGACTAAACTGGCCAAAACTTGACCAAATGGGATCCAAACTCAAATCCAAGCATATAATACTCATGTATACACTATCAGCTACAAGCACAACCAATATGAAGTCATTCTGACACAAAAGACATCATACGCGTATGATGTCTCCAGCATGATTTTGAGCCCAGTTTGCATATTTTTTCACCTACATTGCATCCTTAGGCCCTGAATAGCTTATGTTTCAATTTTCAAGTCATTTGAATAGTTAAAAGCTTCATTTCGGCTTTCAGTACTAAAAAGACGCTAACTTCTGAAATTGGAGTTACAGGATCCATGGATTCCGCTAAGTCATCGGCAACTAAGAGAAAAAGACCAACCATCAAGGATGCTCTTGCAGAAGCAGAACCTTTTGATATTCCAACAGAAACCCTCAAGCCAACCAAGACTTGGGTGGAGGAAGCAGTACTAGAAAAAGAGGGAATAAAGATCTACCAGGGGACTTTCAGAGACCCTCAAGGGCAATCGGTCGATGTACCTATGATCCCACGAGAATTAGTGGATTATAGCAGATCAGAGAACATCGACAGATACCTGGAAAGGGCTGACTTACACAGGTTCTTCACCTCGAGACCATCAGGTGTGGATACAAGAAGAGTGTACAAGTTGGCAACATCCATTCAGAAGGATGGGAAAGCCACATTGACAGCCATGGATGGAGAGAAAGTAGAAGTACAGATCACTCAACAGCTCATTGCAGATGCATTGAAGCTGAACAACAAAGGGAGCTCTGTCAGGGAAAGAAGGGAGGCTATAGAGGTTTATGGGTCCAAGAAACAGAATGCAACTTATGGAGATATGGCAGACCAAAGGGCGGCAACCCTTTGCCGACTGTACAACCAATTTCTCCATATTTGCAGTAAAAGACCGCAAAAGTATACGACACCGCCCCATGCCATTGCAACTACCATCACATGGGCACTGAAGAGAAACATGCCAAAAGAGGTGAATTATGCTCAATACATCCATGAGCAAGTAATCGCCATGCACAACCAGAAGCCAAAGTACATAGGAGGAGGAGAAATCCTAACAAGAATAGCTTATGAAGCTATTGGAGCTAGGGATCAAGGGCCACGGGTTCCCTCCCAGAATGAGTGGCTTAGAGAAGCCGATGAAGGGGAAGAACAACAAGAAGTATCCAAGAGGGCGTCCACAAGAGCACGCCGAAAACTAGAAATAGTTTCAGAACCTGAAGAGGCTGTGGACGAGCTGCTCAAGAAGAAAGTGAAGAAGAAGGCTGATCCCAAGCAAACCAAGAGTCAAAAAGCCGCAAGAATGGAAAGGCTGGTGGAGCAGTTCAGAGCGGAAAGAGCTCTAAAGGGGGACTTTGAAGAAATGTGGATGCCAGACCCCACTAAAGTCGGAACCAGCTCAGCCAGGCCACATGTTGATCAATATGATCAATATATTAGAGCTTATGAGGAGTCGGAGGCCATACTGGAGCAGCAACCTGTCGAGCCTTATACTGAAGAGGAAGTACAGCTTTTAAAAGCTGAGCTGAAAAAGGACGACAAGGAGAAGAAGGAAGTAGATGAGTCTACTGAACTTCGAGAGAAAGACGGGCAAGCAAACAAAGGGAAAGCCAAGATGACTGAGGACAATCAGCCCTCCTTTACTGATGTACCAAGCCCGAAGAAGACGGAAATTATTGTGGAGGAGACCACAATAGAAATAGAAATAGAAGTTATGGAAAAGCCGGAGGCCGGGACCAAGGAAAAGGAGATAGATCCAGTTCAGCAAAAGAAAGATGATTATGAGGATCTGGTAGCGATCGGATACAGTGAAGAAGAGGCCCTGGAGGCAGTTTATGGGATATCCCTACGAAAACAAGATGATCGGAAAGGGACGAAGGAAAAGACAAAGGGTACAATGGAGAGTGAAGAGAAAATGGACGAACAGAACATACTAGAAGAGCCGAAGCCATTGGAGGTGGTGGCAGAAAGAGCTGTCAAGTTGACAGATGAAGATGAAAAAGACATGCACATGGTGCATGAACTGCTCAGCAAGATTAAAGAAAGATCCAGAGCAAAGGAAGTAGCAATTGAGACAGCAAAACAAAAGGAAGCAGAGTTGCAGAAGAAGTTAGAGAATGCTATGACTGAATCTGAAAGTCATAAAACATCACTCTACGACGTAGAAAACGAGAGAGACGGCTTGATACTCCAACTAGCCGAAGCTTCAAGAGAGGTAACAAGTTCACAGGAAGCAAAGGAGCGAATAGAAGATGAGCTGGAGGCAGCCAAGGATGAGCTCATTGAGCTAAGGGAAAGAGTCGAACTTCAAGAAAGGACAATCACGAGACTCAGGACCACCCCTAGAGCTAGCAGAGCAGGAACAGAACAAGAGGGAGCCCTCGTACCAGCTCTGGAAGATCAGGTCAAAAGTTTGCAAAGAGAGCTAAGGTTAGAGCAAGTGCAAAGATTGCACATGGTGGAGGGATCATTGGCTGCAGAGGAGAGGCTCACATCAGAAAACCAAACACTAAGGACAGAAAATGAAGCCCTCCGCAAACAGCTCCAAGACCTCCAAGAGCAACAAAGAAGAGAAACAGAGACACCACAAGAAGAAGCAGGGGGAGCAGCCATAGAGCTACCAGAAACTGGAGAGGCAACCACAATTGAAGATCCTGCCCCAGTTCAAGAAGTGGCCTCAACTTCAGGAATCTCTGAAGAAGAAGAACAAAGGCTCCAGGACCAAATAGAAAAGTCAACAGAGGAAAGTGCCAAGGCGGAAATGGAATGGGAAAGGAGACTCCTCATCTCCATTAGACTTCAAGGTTTAGACACAAAAGTGCTCCATGAAGAGTGGATGCAACCCAGCCTGCCTTTCCCTCTGATGAAATTTGAAGTGATAAAGACGAAAAAGAGAATAGAGGAGGAGCAGTATGTCGCTCTTTACGAAGGCGACATCACAAAGGATGAACAATCAAAGAAGATTGTAGATTCTCAACCTAGATGGAGGAAAGGTTGGCTGAACAAATACCCAGCCTACCTCATCTACTTGGTAGAGGCTCCAAAGGAGATTCGGGAGGAGGCAACCTTCTGCCCGGTGCCAAGAGTCAGAAACTGGAAAGAGCATGGCAGGATTGCAGAAAAGAAGCCAAATTGGCTTAATTATCCCAGGATGCCAGGACCAAAGGAAGGAGAGAGAATAGGTAAAGCCTACATGGTGAAAACCCTAACGGGCACCATCAAACTCTTTACTGGCTCTCCTGACCTTTCGTGTCAGATGCTAAAGAAAATCTGCAGGACTCTCTTAGCATGCATTGAAGTGTTCGCGCCAGATAAAGCCACGACCTCGAGTCTACTATCGACGGCCGACACAGTGACGGATATGATGTATGATCTTTCATTGCAGCCATCACCAAAGGTGTTACATCTCTTATACCAAAGAATTATGTTTTTGCCTAGCTTCCACATGCAAACATTCAAAGAAGCTTTCTACACCGGCTTTTTCACTCACGAAAGAAAAATATTCGGCCCAACCTGGACCATCGGCAACCTACGCTATGAATCACATTTGCAGATGCTCAAGACGACAGGACTCTATTGACCAAGCCTAAAAGTCATGTTAGGGACGACATGAACGCGGAGGGGGGGGAGTGTTGAGCCAGCAGAGGAAGTGTTGAGCCAGCAGAGGATCACACCCACATTTTTGCTCACACCCATCATTTTGTAACCATTGATTGTAATAAATGTCTTTCCGACATTAATTTTGATTTGAGCCATTCATTAAGTAACGGGACTCAATTGGGTTTCCAGCTTGTAATCCCGAAGTAATTTCACCTATTGATGTAAATAATTAGAGATGTTCTCACCTCCAAGGCTGAGGTATATAAGCCAAAGTTTTGTAACCTAAAGGGGGATTCAATTATTAATCAAAGGGAGTTTTTGAGCGCCGTGACTATGTCTGAGAGAGAGAGAGAGAGAGTCTTATCTCCTTGCTACGCGAGCTACGGGGCCGCCATTGGAGAAGCGACACCGCCATTGTGTTAGCAACGGTGAGAGCTACGCACAGATACCAAGAGTGCGCGCTATTGGCTTCTATGTGTGGTAAGTTCCTACGAGCTTCGGTGTGAGTTTTCTTCCAACTCGTGTGTCGGAATAGAGCGTGCAACATATCTATAGAACCACAACGAGTAGAGCTACACATTAGTACCATTAGGGTCATGTTTCGGTCACCTGTATTTTTCGGCCTGTCTTCATACGCGTTTGCCGCACGGAGTGGTTATAGGTTGATTTTGCAGTTCAAGTCTTTAGGGTGTTGTTCTTACCTAGTGTATAGACTTCTCCTTGAGTTTGAGATCGATTCAATGATTCTAGATCCTGTTTCGTATAGCATTCGTTCGTAGTACGAATTTCAATCACTTGCGTATTTTAGAACTTAGATTTGATTTCCTTAGTAGTGATTGTCATTAGAAGGTCAAGTAGGTGATTTGACACCCACCTAGTTGTTTCCATGCGCCTGCGGGTCAAGCTCCGTCCTCGTCTGACAAATTCTGTTGTTGGTTGAGTTCTCGCTATTTAGCTTCCGCTAGCGGCGTAACCGCCTTAACAGCCTCCTCGAGCTTTATCTTCATGCTCTCCAATTCTTCTTGTAGGGCTTTCTGGCTGTCCTCCAATTTGTTTTGCATTGCGATAGAACCTTCAGCCATGATTACCCTTTGCTTCTTCTCAAGAGTCAACTTCTTTTTGGAGTTCTTGCATCTGCTCTTCATACATTTGACTCTCCGAAATAATCTGAGTCGAGCTTGTAGCTCTAACTCTAGCAGGTGATGCTCTCAGGCTCTGGATGGTTTGATCTTTGAATTTTAATTGGTCCTTGAGCTCAAGGACTTTATCCAGGCTTGCTTCTTGTTCTATTTCTGCCTTTTCCTTAGCATTCCTCAAGGCCTCTACTTCTTTCGTTTCCTCTGCTAGCTGGAGTGTCAGATTATCCTTTTCTTTTTCTACATCTCGCAATGACTTGCTAAGTTGTAGGCACTCTTCTTCAGCTGCTTGCAATATTTTTGCCGCTGCCTCATTTGCTTCTTCCTTTGCTTGGCAGTTTTGTAGAGCAGTGGCCAAGCTCGCCTAGAGGTCAACTTCTCTTTCTTTTTGTCCTTGGCTTTTTGCCTGCAGTAGATCTCTTTCCATCTTGGTCTTTACTTCAGTGGCCTTTAGAGTTATTAATTCTTCGTCTGATTCCACAGATTGTGCCCTTATTCCAACTAGCATTTTCATCACCACATCCCAATCATTCGAGGGCGGGTGCAGGTCTACCGTGTCGGTAGCAATTTCCTTAAGTTCAACTAGCCGGATGCCTAGCATCTGTTCTTTACTTCCTGTCCTTGCCAAGTCGAATGCGACTGTGGCGGCTTCTTCCCTTGTATAGCCTGCAGCTAGCAGGTCCAAAAATGCATAATATGCTTCCTAAAGCTCTTTTTGCTCAGATGCAGGCTTGGCCTCTTCCTTGGGTTCAGGTTCTGGCTTTTGCTCTTGCTCTTCAGCCCGGTGTTCTTCTTGATTGTCTCCAGCCTCCTTATCTTCTGGTGGCGGGCTGCTAGGAGGTGGTGATGGTTGTGGGCTAGGTTTATGGCTATCTGGAAAAGATGTAGGTTTGTCCTTAAAATCTCTATCTGCTTTCGTTTTTCTTTCCCTTTCTTGGTTTTCTTGTTCATCTAGCAATGTTTGCCGTATCTGCTCCACTTCTTCATCGGTGAAAGGGATGTGGGGAATGCTTTCCGCTGCAGCATCAAGAATCTTGAAATTCTTGATGTAGTCTTTGAAGCGGTCCCTCTGCACTCTTCTTGAGGATCCGGACATAGACTCGAGGGATGGCTTCCATAATTCGTTTAAATCGCCCTTGAGGGCTCTTTCTGCTCGGAAACCCTCCATCAGCCTCTCGAGCCTAGCCGCTTTTTGTGATCGAGTCTCTTTGGCCGGCACTTGAGCAGATTCTTTTTTTCCTTTCTTGTGCTCAGGTTGCTCCTCTTCCACTGGCTCTAGTCGTCTCTTCAACCTTGTAGCCACCCTTGGTGCTCTTTGTGGATCGTCTTCTTTGTCTTCCTTTACCCTTAGCGAGTCATTCTGAGATGGGGGGTCAGGCCACCTTCCCTTGGCGTGTAGTGCTGCATAAACTACCTTGGTTATCATTTCTCCTCGCACTATGTAGGTTGGCATTTTGTTTCCCATTTTCACCAGGCTGTCGTGTATGTATGCCGCATAGTTGATTATCTTTGGGGTGCATTTCGTCATTGCCCAAGTAAATGTTGTGGCAATTGCACCTGGCGGCATCCTGTACTTCTGTGGCCTCTTCGTGCACATGTGGAAGTACTAGTTGTACAATTGGCTCATGATCGCCACCTTTGGGTTGGCGATGTCTTCAAAAGTGTAATTAGCCTTTTTCTCTTTGTACACCTTTACTTCATCCCTTCTCTTTGTCACACTGTCTCCCTGATTGGAGAGATCTAGTGCATGGGCTACAACCCGCTCCGTGATAATGATCTCTGTATCGGGTCTGCCGTGCAAATCTGTTACCTTGGCCACTCCATCTTCTTTAATGCTGGTTACAAACTCCCATACTCTTTTGACATCCACCCCTGCTGGGATTGCTTCGAAATAGTTATGGAGGTCAATTTTCTCCAAGTAGCCGGCCATTTTGCTTCGGACAAAATCATTGAGCTCTCTTGGCAGCATTGGCAACTCTATTACATTGCCGTCATTGTCCTTGAACACTCCCTGGTAGATCTTTAGGTCGTTTGTCTCTAGTAGATCTTCCTGTATCCAGGTGCTTGTGGGCTTTAATGTTCCCTCTGGAATGACAAATGGTTCCACCTCGTCCAGATAGTCTTTGATTGTCATTATCTTCTTCTTTGTCGGTGACTTCGAGGCTACCATAGATCCTGTTGCACTCAGCAATCCATAGTTAACGTTTTTTCCATATCAGCTGCTAAACTGAGTTTTACTTATCCAAATGACTTGAAAATTGAAATTTTAGCTTAGAAGGAACTTGTGAAGCTGTGCATGTGCTCACAGTGCAAATTTGACCAAAAAAATCCATTAAGACATCCTACGCGTAGGATGTTTTTTTCTTCAGAACTGGTTCATACTTGACATGTAGGTAGTGTAAGGCTCATGGAACATGGTTATAAGCTTGGATTTGAATTTGGATTTCAAAAAGTGGATTTTTGGGCTGATTTAGGCTTTAGGTCACAATTTGGGTAGATTGTCTATCATGGGTAGCAATTGATGTCCAAATGGGTTGAAACTTGGCATATGGGCTCAATGCATCATGGTATTAGCTCCTATGATGTCATTTCTTGCACAAAAGGCTAAATCTAAGCTTAAGACATCCTACGCGTAGGATGTCTTTTTCATCAGAATTGCATGAATTTTGATCTGTGGGTTTTCCTTGACCTATGGAACATAGGCATGTTCTTGGATTTGCATTTGGATAAGAATTGATGCCTCTAGGGCTCTGTGAGGTGTTTTTGGGCTCAAAAAGTGTATCTTGAAGGTGTTGGGGGTCAAAAGTGATTAGAATGGCTTCAAACTTGTCATATGGTCTCTTGCTGATGAGGTAATTAATTCTGGAATGAAAAAACCTCTCCTCCATGTCAAGAAGGTCAATTAGACATCCTACGCGTAGGATGTCTTTTTCTTCGTTTTTACTCCTTCACCACACAGAAAGTTAGCTGATGTGTATGTGAATGTGTTGTGCAAGTTTCATGAGATTTGGTAGGTCAATGGCCCATTAGTGCCTTTATGCCCTAACTTTGCGTTTTTCCATGCATATGAGGTCCAATCTCATCGAAATGTGATGAAACTTGGTGTAGGGCTTGTAAATGTCATTCAGAACATGTGCATGACAAGAATTGTTGGGTTTTGTGCCAAAAATGCCCTTGAGACATCCTACGCGTAGGATGTCTCCTGGTGATTTTTCCTTTGTTAGTGCTCCCAGTGCTTGCCCTTTGCCCCCCTAAGTCCCTTTTGAGCCTAATTTCAACAAAAAAGTCAAATGGAAAGAGTATAACTCCCTGTGTGGACTTTAGAGCCTCCGAGCCGTTTTCTGACTTTTAGAGTGATTTTTGGCGATGAAATTCCTCGATGTTGGTCTCCATAGCTTCCCCTTCCTTTGGGGATCCTTGCTGTATGGTTTTTGTCAACTTTGGCTTCACCGGAGCTTCATTTGGCAATTTGTCGCTCTAGAAGCACCCGTGGCTGCGTTTACATACCTTTGATGATTTGTGGTGGTCCACCACCATAGGACTAGGTTGTTGATGGTCTAGGAAAGCCGCTCGTGAAGTTTGGTGGCAAACGGACTTGCGGTTTGGCCACAAGTGCATTTTGACACTTTGTCTGTCTGATGCCGTTTCTGAGGTTTAGTGCCGCTTCGGGTCACTTTTTTGGTCATGCTGGTCATATGGACTTGTCGAGCATGTCGATATGCTCCTACCCATAAATTTTGGTAGCATTTGGTCGCCGTTTCGCCGATTTCCCATTTGGTGGCCTCTTGCGGGTTTCTGGGAATTAGGGTTTTTACCGATGGTTTCCCACTGCCTTTGGCTATCCAGGACTGGTCTCCTAGACTAGGGTAAGCTGCCGATGAATTCTTGTTGCTTTTGGTTTACCCGTTTGGCTTCCGTTTCTACTTGTAGGTCTCTACCGCTCGCTTTGTGTGTGACCTCTACGTTAGTTTTTGCGACAGAATGACAAACATGCGCGAAAAGCTCAAGGTGGTGATCCTACCTCTCATGTCTGGAGCTGGTCAGGTAGACGTGCGCGTTGTAGAAGCTACTGGAAGGTCGATCTGCTCTAGGTGGCAGAAGCTCTCTCCACAAGGTCAATAGTGAGAATGAGCTAAAAATAGGGTGAGAATTTCTTATAATGGAAGTCCCCGAACCATTTTTCATGAAATTTGACATGTGCTCCTATCTTTCTGCAAGATGCGGTTTAGGCTCAAAAATTTCTTGATTTGGACTCCATTTGCTCTGTTTACCAGAAATTTGTCATTTCAGTCAAAACTTGGCCAAAACACGCTTTCCGCTCCAGTCTCATAATTGCACCCCCACTGTACCATAGGTTGTTCTTTAGTCGCTGGTCATCCCCATATTTTTTGTTTTTCATTACGACTTTTTTTATATCTGCTTTTTGTATTTTTGAAGTTTTTCTGCTGATAATTAGCAAAATTAAAAGAAAATAGCAAATCAAACCCGAAAAATCCCCAAAATTCATAATAGATCACAAACATCACTGCAACACATTATATACACTCACATGCCGGATTTCTCCGTTTTACCAATATTTTGCCTGAAAAAATAGCTATTTTTACTTATATACACACACCTAGGGGCTTAATTTGGCATTTGGCCCCATATACCTGTGGCTTCATGCTGTATAAGGGCATATAAACTTGGGTTACTCCAGAAAATTTCGCAATCAAACGTCAACCCTTAAAATAGTCGAAAATCGTGCCTCTTTTTGTTGTTTCTGTTATTGGTTCTACATTGAGAATGCCTCCCCCCCCTCCTAGTTGGAGTCCTCCCGGACGACAAGGTTTCGCCTCAGAGTATGTGCCGTGCATAGGTTGAAAAAGTCGTGCTAATGCCTGGCCGATTAATGTGGCCCTATTTTATGCTTACTCGGTCAATGCATGGAAAAATTAATGCTGTGCAAGAGAAGGGAATAAGCAAGATGCTTATTGGCATTCGCCGTCGAGGCTTCCTGGTTTCTTTGTAAGTAGCAGCTGTAACTCTACTGCTCTCTGTTTAATTGTCTTTTTGGCAAGAGGCAAATGCTTTGCCGACACTGTTGATGGAGTCGTAGCTGTTTGTGAGGATAGAATTGGCTGGGATGTGATAGCTATGGGCCTTATGGCCTTGGCTTTCCATTGGTAGTTTGGTGCTGCCAACTTTTGTAGATGGTTTGGCACTTTCTTGTTTGCCACTGGTTTGTCTGTTATCGGCACCCACTTATATATGTTCTCCCTGTTGACCTGCAGATGTCTGCTTTCCATTGTTGCTTGTACCGTAGGTATTTCCATTGTCTTTTGCTTTGGTATCCAAATGTGAGTGACATTTGAGTTTTGGCTAAGCCGTTTCTTTGGAATCCATATCTGCCTGGTTAACTTGGTTTTGGGTTGCACCGTCTGCTTTGTTGGAAGTCGATTGTGACATTGTGTCTTTCTAGCCATGGCCTTTCTATCCTTCCGCATCCATACTTGTTTAGCTTGTTTTGGTAGCCTAGATTTTTGCAGTGTAGCCGGTAATTTCAGTTGTCTGTGATTAGCATGGTTGGCCTTTACCTGGTTGTTGGTCTCAGGTTTCATGTTGATCTTTGAGCGTATTTGTTCTTTTGTCTTTGTTGCCAGTGATTGCATGGCTTGCATTTGATCCTAATGGTCCTTTTGAGCAAAAGCTATCACCTGCTGTTCGTGTTCGTGCTGGATTGTGACCGCCTGTGCTTTCCAGTCTATCTAGACATTGTATTCTTTTTGCCAAGGTTGCCCTAGCATCATTGGTTGTTGTGTGCTTTCATCTATCACCACATAGAATTTGTGTGGGTAAATATATTGATGTAACTGTATATGCAATATAATCCACCCTAATGTTTTCAATGGGTGTGATGTGCTACTTTCCAGCACTTGGGGAGTAGGATGAAGTTGATCTGTGACTTGGAGCTATTGGTATAATTCGTAAGAGATCAAATTTGCTTGAGCACCCGGATCGAGCAAGGCTGTTGATTCAACTTGATTGTTTCCCACCTTGACTGTAATTATTGGCTCTACTGTTTCCTCCTCCAAGTTCATGAGTCGAATGGCATTGATTCTCAATGGTGATTTACTTTGTTGTTGTTGTCGCAGAAGCCGTCTTTTTGCAATGCGTTCTTGTGCTTCGGTTTGAGCTTCCTCCCGTACTCTCTCTTTCTCCTTCATTCTTTGCTTTCCGTGATGAATTTGTTGAAGCATCTCCTGTGTGAGTGGTAGGTGATATCTCCTTAGTCGACACCCACTAATCCAGTTTGGCATTTCTTCACCTGCTAATGTAGCAAGCTTGACAGCCCCACTTTGTGATAGATCATGAATCACAAATGGTCCCATCCCTCACTTTTTAAGTTTCTTGGCATGCTGCTTCAAGGTATAAACAAGTACGTAATCACCTGTTTTAAACTCTTTGGTACGCACATGTTTGTCAAAAAAATCCTTTTGTCTTCTCTTTTTAGCATAGATCGAAGCGACAGCTCGTAAGTGGAGTTCATCTAGCTTTACAAGATCGTTAATTCTTGAAGAGAGTTCATGCCCTGTCCATTCCAAGCTTGTTGCTACTCGTAGAGTTGGGATTAAAAACTCTATGGGTAGTATAGCATTTAGCCCAAACACCATGTTGTATGGTGTTGTTCCTATTGAGGTTTTGTAAGCTACCCTTTATGCCCATAGTGTTGAGTGTAGCTGCTGATCCCAATCGGTCCTTGAATTTGACACTATTTTAGTGAGAACCGTACATAGTGTTTTATTCGTGGCCTCAGCTTGCCCATTGGCTTGTGGATGGTATGGTGCTGATTTCCTATGTATGACCATGAAATCATCTAGTAGATATTCAATGACTTCATTGAGGAAGTGTGTTTCACAGTCACTGACAATTTCTATTGGTAACCCGTAACGTACAAAAACATGCTCATACAAAAATTGAGCCGTGGTGCGTGCATCAGCTTTTTGTGTTGCTTTGGCTTCGACCCATTTTTTGAGATAGTCCGTAGCCACAATGATATATTGGGTATGGGTGCGATATGCAGGGGGTGATATAGGTCCCACAAAATCAATGCCCCATTTTGCAAATTCCCTTGCCTCCATCATTGGCCTTAATGGCATCTCATCTCTTTTGATTGGTACCTTGGTGCGTTGGCATGCATCACAACGTTTAAGACCATATTAGGTAAAGTGGGAAAATCCCAATTCCTAGGTTGGACAACTTTCAATATATCATGTATAAAATATAGAGATTTTGTCAAAAATTTGAGTTTTCTTAAGGTCTCATTCCACTTTATGCACATACAATACACAATGAAAACAACTAAAATATCATGGTTTCAATCAATTGGATTATTAGGAGAGGAGTATATTGCATCCATTATCGTTGTCTATGTTCTACTGTCCTACCTACAACTTATCTCAACATGGAGAGCTTGGTTTCTAGGTCCACCACTTGTCCAAGTTAATGTAAAAGTGACTCAAGGTTCACAACTTGTGAAAGCAAGGATCCATTGAGGAATACAATCCACTTGGCTATTTTTCCTTAATTTATTGCATGTGACATTTAAGCAAGGTCCACTTCTAATCTATAACTTCTTAATTTGAGGCATGGGGCATACATAAAATATGTAGCATATGCTCTATTGCCTTATAGGAAGGTTGGTTTCAAGGTGCACTTATCCATGCTAGCCTATCTTGGAGAAATGATGGAGCTTGCTTCTCTCCTTGTTTCAATGGAGACTAGCTTGGACAAGTGGTGGACCTTTGCTTCTCTCTATGTTTCAATAGAGTTAGCTTGGACAAGTGGTGATCTTGGAACAAAACCCCCATGTAAAACATATCATGGGTATTCCAAGTGATTAGAAAGATTACCATTTAAGATATAACCTTATAGGTTGGACAACTAGATCTTGGCTTGGAGAAATGGTGGACCTTTGATTCTCTCCATGTTTCAATGGAGTCTATCTTGGAGAAATGGTGGAGCTTGCTTCTGTCCATGTTTCAATGGAGCCTAGCTTGAATAGTTGGTGGACCTTTGCTTCTCTCTATGTTTCAATAGAGTTAGCTTAGACACGTGGTGGATCTTCAAAATAAACCAACTACTATCAATGTTGCCTAGCTTGGACAAGTGGTGGAGTGTTTCTCTACTCCATGTTTCAATGGATCTTAGCTTGGACAAGTTTTGGACCTTAAAACAAAAACCCCATGTACAACATAGAATGGATTTTCTAGATTTCAATGCAGTCTAGATTTAACAAATGGTGGAGCTTGTCTTCATCCATGTTTCAATGAAACTAGCTTGGACAAGTGGTGGACCTTGTAACAAACCCTCCCATGTACAACATATCATTGGTTTTCTAAGTGATGGGAAGGAATACCATTCAAGATATAAACTTATAGCTTGGATAAGTAGTTGACTTTAAAACCAAATTCATCATAATACAATGAAATACACGTCAGCCAATTCCTAAATCTTGAGACCAAACCTCCCATGCTATTAGAGATAATATATTGGATAAGTGGTGGACCTTCTATTATTTTCCCATGCCTAGTTTAGACAACCGGTACACTTCGCAGCTATAAAGGTTGGACGAGTTGTGGAGCCTTGTTTCTATCCATGTTTTAATGGATCCTAGCTTGGACAAGTGGTGGACCTTGGAAAAAAGCTTCCATGTACAACATATATGAGGTTTTCCATGTTTTAATGGAACCTATCTTGGACAAATGGTGAAGCTTTCTTCTCTCCATGTTGATTTTGGAACTACCTTAGACAAGTGGTGGAGCTTTTCTTTTCTACTCTTCATAATACAATGAAGTATATATTGGTTACATGGTGAATCTTAAGGCCAAACCTCCCATTTTACTAGAGATGATAGGTTGGACAAGTGGATCAACCTTCTATCATTTCTCCATGACTATATTGGACAATTAGTAGACATAACATCTCTCTATGTTGTCTAGAGATGAGCTTGGACAAGTGATGGACCCTGCTTCTCTCTTCCCTTGGTTTACTAGTTTGAAGACTCAGTATATATACTTTCTTAGATCTAGCTTGAACAAGTGGTGGACCTTGCATCCACAATCTTAATTCAGTACAAAAAAGTATATGAAAAAATAACATAGGAATCTTGGTTTGAAGGTCAAGCAATTAGGTTCCAAATGCACATAATAATATATTTTCCACCCATATTAAAAGAAAGTTAAATATGTTATTACCAAATTGACAAAGGTAACGTCCAAGAACTATATCTTTCCATCTTGTCACATCTAAATCTTCATCAAGGCGACATGCATGTATACATCAACTTTCAAGCCATTCAAGAATACATGCACTTAGATTCCATAGTTTTGTTTTCAAAGTCTTTTAGGTTCTAAAACTCTTTCACATAAAGTATGTAATGACAAAATTCTTGAAGCAAACATTTGTGCCCAAGAAAAAGATCCCTCTCACATATTTAAAGTCCATGAATTCTCTGATCCACACTTACAAGTTTTATTTTGACATCAAACATCAATTCTTTCATAGTTCCAAATAAATGCAACCTCGATATGAATTGACAAAAAATGAATTTCTTTTACTATATGACCCAACATAGGCCCCAATCAAATAAAAAATGAGTCCCCAAAAATTTGGGTGCACTCTAGCAATACATCAGAGTCCCCTTACAATAGGATGCACTCCAATAGTACATTGAAGTCCCCTTAGAGTAGGGTGCACTCCATTCAAGTGTTCATAAAATTGACACACCTTTAAAAAAAAAAAAAGACTATATCAAATTATACAAATGTTGAAAGATACACACTAGAATAAAAAAAGCATCTTATAGCCATATTTATTCAATGCTTTCGTGTTGACAAGTACACACCAAGGACATAATTTGTCTCAGAATCACTATACTGATTTACAATTGTGTTGTATGTATAGACTCTCTTATCTCTTGCATACAACCATCCTACCAACCATGGAATTATGGTTCTCTGCAAGAAGTTTTGAAGTTGCTCGGAAGTTTGCCTCCACATCTTTGGAAATATAAGATATGTCCCTGGCATGTTCCACATCACCCTATATGGAGTGTCATCAAAAATTAAGGTATTGTTTGCATCCAAATCCTCAAATATCTTCCAAATATCACTCAGATTTTTGTGATAAACCCTTGTAAATCCTAACATGATATTTGGATTTTGGCAATTTTTGTTACTCATAAACACCTTGAACTTGGTATACTGCTCAGGAAAACACTTTTGTGTGATGCGTTGCACCCTTGTTAAGTTATAGCAACTCCATATCCATAGCTCAAAGTATTCAGCACAAAAATCCAAAAAACTTTGTGCGTTTGGTCGCACCACATGATAAACTTCATCTTTGTCCTCCACAAGTCGCATGTGTTTCATTTCAATGTCTTGAGAAGTAACCCCTCTAGATCCAAGATAAGCACTCTTTTGATGTCCTTGAAAGCAAGTGGTAGGTGATAAGGAGGTGATTCATTCCTTGGACAAGGTCTTGGAGGAGGTTGGATGGGTAATTCAATAGTTTTCTTCAATTTATGCCAGCATATAGCCAATCCATTTTTCTGTAATGGTTCTGAAATTAAAGAACAAAAACACTTAATGCAAACACAACAATAGACATGAGTTTTACATTGTCTACCCTAAGGTTTTATTAGATACCAAAATCCATCTATGATCTACTCATTAATAGAAAGAAAGTCAAATTAAAATCCTGACTCTTTTTTATGCTACACTCTCTCTTAGTCTCAATACCATGGAGTTCAACTAGACTTAAGTCAACTAATAACTATTACTTGTTGTTAAAGGTATTCTTGAAGTGTATAAGGCTTAACCAATGCTCTAGTGTAGAATGGGTATTTAGGTCTCAAGGTCTACCACTTATCCAAGCAAAGATCCATTTAGATATGGAAACCCAATTTTTCTTAATATAATGATATAGAGTGGACAAGTGGTGAATCCTGAGACCAAGCCACTCATGCTACTAGGGATAATAGGTTGGACAAGTGGTGGACCTTGAATGTAAACCCCCCATGTACAAAGTATCAGGGGTTTTGGGTATTTCAATGGACTCTAGCATCTTGGAAACATGGTGGAGCTTACTTCTCTCCATGTTTCAATGGAGTCTATCTTGGATAAATGGTGGAGCATCATTCTCTCCATGTTTCAATGGAGCCTACCTTGGACAAGTGGTGCACGTTTGTTTCTCTCTATGTTTGAATAGATTTAGCTTGAACAAGTGGTGGACCTTGGAACAAAATCCCCATGTAAAACATATCATGGACATTACAAGTGGTGAGAAAAAATACCATTCAATATATAACCTTATAGGTTGGAAAAGTGGTGGACCTTAACACCCAATTATTATTAATATAATGACATAGAGTGGACAAGTGGTGAATCTTGCGACCAAACCTACTAGGAAAAGTACGTTGGACAAGTGGTGGACCTTGAATGCAAACCCCCCATGTACAAAATATTACTCATGCTACTAGGAATAATTTGGTATTAAGGTCCATGTTTCAATGGAGCCTAGCTTGGAAAAGTGGTGGACCTTTGTTTCTCTCTATGTTTCAATAGAATTTGCTTGGACAAGTGGTGAACCTTGGAACAAAACCCCCATGTGAAGCATGTCATGGGCATTACAAGTGGTGAGAAAAAATACCATTCAAGGTATAACCTTATAGGCTGGACAAGTGGTGGACCTTAGCACCCAATTCCTCTTATTATAATGACATATAGTGGAAAAGTGGTGAATTGTGAGACCAAACCTACTAGGGATAATAGGTTGGAGAAATGGTTGACCTTGAATGTAAATCACCCATGTACAAAATATCATGGGTTTTGCGTATTTCAATGGAGCCTAGCATCTTGGAGACATGGTGGAACTTACTTCTCTCCATGTTTTAATGGAGCCTATCTAGGAGAAATGGTGGAGGTTCCTTCTCTCCATGTTTCAATGGAGCCTAGCTTGGACAAGTCGTGGACCTTTGTTTCTCTCTATGTTTGAATATGGTTAGCTTGGACAAGTGGTGGATCTTGGAATGAAACTCCCATGTAAAACATATCATGGGCATTTCAAGTGGCGAGAAAGGATACCATTTAAGATATAACCTTATAGGTTGGACAAGTGGTGGACCTTAACACAATAGAATGACATAGAGTGTACAAGTGGTGAATCTTGAAACCAAACCACTCATGTTACTAGGGATAATAGGTTAAACAAGTGGTGGGCCTTGAAATAAAACCCCCCGAATGTCAAAGCATGTTATGCAAAAATTTGCAATGGAAGAAGTTATGTATAAAAGGGTGAAATTTCCTATGTAGAATCTATAGACATAACTAGGCACCCTCTAATTTAACCGTAACCTCATATCCTTCATATACTTCAACAACAAGGCATAAAAGATATAACTAGACACCCTATGTAGAATCTATAGACATAACTAGGCACCCTCTAATTTAACCGTAACCTCATATCCTTCATATACTTCAACAACAAGGCATAAGAGACAACACCGTCTCTCCCGTGATCCACATGCAATGGGTAACCTGTACCACTCCTGGCACCTCTCGCAATCACTAGCGATCTTGGATAAATGGTGCAGCATCATTCTCTCCATGTTTCAATGGAGCCTAGCTTGGACAAGTGGTGGACCTTTGTTTCTCTCTATGTTTGAATAGAGTTATCTTGGAAAAGTGGTGGACCTTGGAACAAAAACCCCATGTAAAACATATCATGGGCATTACAAGTGGTGAGAAAAAATACCATTCAATATATAACCTTATAGGTTGGACAAGTGGTGGACCTTAACACCCAATTATTCTTAATATAATGACATAGAGTGGATAAGTGGTGAAATTGGGACCAAACCTACTAGGGAAATAGGTTGGACAAGTGGTGGACCTTGAATTTAAACGCCCCATGTACAAAATATCACTCATGCTACTAGAAATAATTTGGTATTAAGGTCCATGTTTCAATGCAGCCTAGCTTGGAAAAGTGGTGGACCTTTGTTTCTCTCTGTGTTTCAATAGATTTATCTTGGACAAGTGGTGTACCTTGGAACAAAACCCCCATGTAAATCATGTCATGGGCATTACAAGTGGTGAGAAAAAATACCATTCAAGCTATAACATTATAGGTTGGACAAGTGGTGGACCTTAACACCTAATTCCTCTTAATATAATGACATAGAGTGGACAAGTGGTGAATCATGAGACCAAACCTACTAGGGATAATAGGTTGGACAAGTGGTGAACCTTGAATGTAAACCCCCCATGTACAAAAAATTATGGGTATTGGGTATTTCAATGGAGCCTAGCAACTTGGAGGCATGGTGGAGCTTATTTCTCTCCATGTTTCAATGGAGCCTATCTAGGAGAAACAGTGGAGGTTCCTTCTCTCCATGTTTCAATGAGCCTAGCTTGGACAAGTGGTGGACCTTTCTTTCTCTATATGTTTTAATAGAGTTAGCTTGGACAAGTGGTGGACCTTGGAATGAAACCCCCATGTAAAACATATCATGGGCATTTCAAGTGGTGAGAAAGGATACTATTTAAAATATAACCTTATAGGCTGGACAAGTGGTGGACTTTAACACATATTTCTTCTTCATATAATGACATAGAGTGTACAAGTGGTGAATCTTGAGACCAAACCACTCTTGCTACTAGGGATAATAGGTTGGACAAGTGGTGGACCTTGAATGTAAACCCCTCATGTACAAAATTATGGGTTTAGGGTATTTCAATGGAGCCTAGCTTGGAGACATGGTGGAGATTACTTCTCTCAATGTTTCAATGGAACCTATCTTGGAGAAATGGTGGATCATCCTTCTCTCCATGTTTCAATGGAGCCTATCTTGGACAAGTGGTGGACCTTTGCTTCTCTCTATGTTTTAATGGAGTTAGCTTGGACAAGTGGTGGGTCTTGGAACAAAACCCCTTTGTAAAACATAGCATGGACATTACAAGTGATGAGGAAAAATATCATTCAAGATATAACCTTATAGGTTTGAAAAGTGGTGATGGACCTTGACAAGTGGTGAAGGATACCATTTAAGATATACTCTTATAGGTTGGACAAGTGGTGGACCTTAACACCCAGTTATTCTTAATATAATGACATAGAGTGGATAAGTGGTGAATCTTAAGACCAAATCACTCATGCTACTAGGTATAATACGTTAGAGAAGTGGTAGACCTTGAATGTAAACACCCCATGTACAAAATATCATGGTTTTAGGGTGTTTCAATGGAGCCTAGAATCTCGGAGACATGGTAGATCTTGATTCTTTCCATGTTTGAATGGCACCTATCTTGGAAAAATTATGGAGGTTACTTCTCTCCATACTTCAACGGAGCCTAGCTTTGACAAGTGGTGAACCTTTGCTTCTCTCTATGTTTGAATAGAGTTAGCTTGAACAAGTGGTGGACCTTTGCTTCTCTCTATGTTTGAATAGAGTTAGCTTGGACAAGTGGTGGACCTTGGAATGAAACCCCCGTGTAAAACATATCATGGGCATTTCAAGTGGTGAGAAAGGATACCATTTAAGATATAACCTTATAGGTTGGACAAGTGGTGGACCTTAATACATAGTTCTTCTTAATATAATGACATAGAGTGTACAAGTGGTGTATCTTGAGACCAAACCACTCGTGCTACTAGGGATCCTAGCTTGGACAAGTGGTGGACCTTGGAAAAAAGTCCCCCTATACAACATAGATGAGTTTTTTCATGTTTTAATGGAAGAGAGATTCGACAAATGGTGGAGCTTGCTTATCTCCATGTGGATTTTAGAACTAGCTTGGACAAGTGGTGGAGCTTTGCTTTTTTACTCTTCATAATACAATGATGTATAGGTTGGTTACATGGTGAATCTTAAGGCCAAACCTCCCATCTTACTAGAGATGATAGGTTGGACAAGTGGTCAACCTTCTATCATTTCTCCATGCCTATAATTAGACAATTAGTAGAACTAGCATCTTTCTATGTTGTCTAGAGCTGAGCTTGGACAAGTAGTGGACCTTGCTACTCTCTTCCCTTGGATTATTAGTTTGAAGACTCATTATATATACTTGCTTAGATCTATATAATTACTCATTAGTTAGGTTACAAGTGGGTATGTAATTTGTTAGCCTCAAGGGACTTTGAATATTGAATAGTAAGAAAGTCAAGTGCTGGTTTGAAGATCTTTTGCTTATCTAAACTAGACTCTAACTCAATAATAAGTTTCATAAGTTCCACGAATTGTCCTATCTAGGCTCCAAAAGAGTCTTAATTGGTTTGTGCTAGATTCTAACTTCCTTGATGGGGTAGAATCCTAGAAAAATGAGGCACTATAAGTTTTACCTTAGCTCAAATGGATTTTTCACTTAAACTCGACTGCAATTTGGCTATCTAGTCTTTGTCTCGATGGAGTTTAACACTAGATACATAGTAGTGATATTTAAGCTTCATGTCTCTTCACTTGATCGAGATATGAGACCATACTTTCAAGGTCACCACTTGTCTTACCTAAAGACCAATGTGAGACATGGGAGCAAGAAAGCCATCCGATATTGTTTTAAGGACTATTACATAGGCAATCAATAACTTAAGTAAAGCAAAAAGACTTGGATCTTTCACAATTAATAACTTAAGTAAAGCCAAAAAGACTTGGATCTTTGACAGTTTTTTTCAAACTAAAAAAGCACAATCTCATGCTAACAAAACTATAAATCACAATTGAAAGGTTTGAACAAGAAAAAGATCAACAATCTTAATAAGAAGGATACTTTTCATTTCATTTGATGATTACAAACTAAAATAAAGTCTCTCAAGAAATTGATAAACAAAAAATGTAGGTGACTGCTTCATTATTTTGAGCAAAAATATCAAAATCTCTATTGATTGAGCTCCATCTAGTAGTATCCTTTGTAAGATCCTGCAAGAAGGAATAAAAAGAAAGATTTGTTAGATACCATGCACATGAGTGTTCAAGCATGTGTATCAAGAATATATGACATGTCACTAGTACCTTAGGGTTGCTTTCTATCCAGCCTTAGAAGATTGTTCTCAGCTTTCACCTTATTTATATAAGCCTTTGCTGTGGTTGCCTTCAAAACTCCTTTTGTGTTACAACCCAATTGCCTAGCTAAAGTGGTCAATTGTGACGCCTTCATGCTTTCAATGGGTGTACGCTCCTTTGCCAAGATCTCTTGTATTTGGGCTCTTCTCATTTCATTGCGGTGGCTTGTGTCACTTGCATCTTCAATGATAGTTTCATCTCTGTCACCTTTTGCAGGTGGTATTCTTCTTGTAAAGAACACCTTAGCTGACCAAACATCATTTTTCTGCTTCCAATACTCCATGATTTGTTTGTATTCACTATCATTTGTCACTATAGGTTGTCCATAACGATTAGAAGCAATTAAATCACGCACATCCCTTCTCTCATCAAGCTGAATCAAGTATGGCAGTAGCTCCTCCAAGAGCATATTGTCAACCATCTTCTCAGCATCAAATTGTGGTGGAAAAATGCAATTTTTTGCTGGTGAAATACATCCCTTGTAAGGAGAGTCATCAATAAGCACTGTTCTTTGTGGATCACATTCAAACCCCATGGCAATTTTGGCTAGAGGCTTGAACATTGCCTCAACGTTTGGATTGTCGGGTCTAAACAATTTTTGAGTTTGAGCGGTGTAGCAAACATCTTGCGACCAAATTGCAAAGAAAGGCAATGTATCCTCAGCTAAGTTGTTTAGTGCTGCAAGGATTTGATACACATTATTCCTAGTAGCTGTCGACCAAATTGCAACATTAAACCTTTGTAAAATAGTCTTCAAGAATTGGATGCAACCTGGCCTGAGTATAATATATCTTTTTGAATCCATTTGCACTGAGTTGTGGTGTGAGGATGGTTGAGGGGAACGTTTCAACAATAGACCATTTAAATCCAATATAATTGTAAGCATGGATTTCTCAACATCTACGCTACATGACGTAGTACCAATTGGCAATAGCTCGTGAGTGGACTTTTCAGTCTCTTTTGATGTATGTTGCATTTTTGAAGCATCGATTTCTTGGTTCTCATTATTGGAAGCTTGCTCAAGTTGCACAACACTAGACTCTAGTATAGAAATATCATCCATCTTGGGCACTTTAGAAACCATAGAATCTATGGATTCTATAGTTGTTGACTGAACCATAGGAGCATTATCCATCCCAGTTTGTGAATCTAAGAAAACACACACACAAATGGTATCTCAAAACCACTAGAATTTTATTCACCATATTTATATGTAGAACTCCTAGTAAGAAATTTATTTAAGGTAAAGTCGTTGTTAGAATCCTTGCAACCATTTTCAGCATTCGTACACCAAACACCACTTGTCTAAAATACAATCTACTAACTCAACATTTTCCATCCTACACTTTATTAAAGATGAGTACTTAAAGTGAAAACTAAAAGCCACCCTTGTTGAGGAAACATGGATACAAGGTCCACCAAATGTCCAACCTAGACTACAAGAAAATAATTAGAGATTTGGCTTAGATTTGGATTCAAAGGCCACCACTTATTCAAGTAAGATAACTCCACTTGTTTAAGACAGTAATGTTTGAAGCCCCACCACTTGTCCAACCTAGACATTGATTAAATTTTGGTAAGATTTATCACAAATCTAGAGTAGAATCAAGATTCTATGGCCAAGGTAGTCAAATATGTTAGACAACACACAAAGCATAAGAGCACTCTAGATTCTCGTTGAGCATAAACTAAACAATAATCAAATGTTATATTTACTTGAGATTTCATCCATGAAAAATGAAAATGATGCATGTACTTGAGATTTCCATCCATGTACAATACTTTACAATGTCAAGTAAAGTTATAGTCAGCAAACAACTCTTCTCCTGCTTCAACTTGACAAATAGTCTCAATGCATACATGGCCATATTCTTCTGACTTGATGTGTGAAGAGGTGCATTTATGCCAAGGTGGCAAATTTGGATCAAATGTATAGCGTACGTTGGGACAGACATTTGTACTGTGAGAACTATTTATATAGCCCGACACGTTTCCTTCTTCTACACAACCAATAATGTATGATTGATCTTCCTCTTCTTCTATGTTTGGATCCTCTAGAAGAGAATATTTATAAGCTCTTGGAAATATTTTGCATATCTTTTTCCAGTCTTGAAATCTATACTTATGCCCTCCATAGTTTAGAATAGTCAAACCACTTTCCAGGGTAGTATGCACAAATAGCCCATAACCAGCTCCTTCAATACATGAAAGTCGCACTTCAAAATCCACACCGTTAATATGGAAAATTACATCTTTGGGAATAGGAAAAGTTGGTGTCCCAAAAGGATCTTCATGCCAATCATAGTGTGAAATACATCTAGTTTTTATATCACTTAACTCCTTTGTGTCTGCAAAAAGAAGAAAATATTATGCATAAAATAATGACAATATCAAAGAAAGATATCATTATTTTATAGTCCAATAGGTCCATTGTATGGAAGACTTAGAGTGCCTCTTACATGGTGCCTCCAAGGTTTCCAAAAAATAAAATCATTGGAAAAAAAAGGCCACTGTGTCTCCAATCTATTGCCCATTTGAAGCATAGAGAGAACCAAGGTCCACCACTTGTCCAAGCTAGACATGGAGCATTGACACAAGATCCAACACTTATCCAAGAACCCTATAGTATATGTGGTAACATGGGATGCATTGATGCAACAAAAGTAGTCTAGCCTCCTCATCCATCTCTTTTTTCTTGTAGCCTAGAGGGATTAGTTTCAAGGTCTATCACTAGTCAAAAACTACACATAGAACATTGATACAAGGTTCCACCACATGTGAAACCTATCATCTCTAGTAGCATGGATGGTTTGATATCAAGGTTCATCGCGTGTCCTACCTATACTCTATTGTAGCATATAGATTCTGGTTTGGTGGTACTACACTTGTCCAAACTTGGCTTGTTGTTGATATCTGGAGGTAATCAAGGGTCCTCCACTTGTCCAAGTTAGGCATATAAAACAATTGCAAGGTCCACCATGTGTACAACATATGATTGATTATAGCATGCATGGTCTTATTTCATGGGCAACCATCTTCTCTCCAACATGTGTCCAACCTCGGCTCCATTGAAGCATGGAGAGAAGCAAGGTCCACCACTTATCAAAGCTATTATTTTCTCCCATTGCTTTCAAAACCCATAATACGTTGTACATGGGGGGGGGGGGGGATTCTTGTTTCAAGGTCCACCACTTGGCTAAGATTGGATCCATTGAAACATAAAGAGAAGCAAGCTCTACCATTTGTCCAAGCTAGGAGCCATTGAAACATGAAAACCCCATAATATGTTGTATACGGGGGGTGTTTTTCAAGGTCTACCACTTGTCTAAGCTATGGTCCATTGGAACATGGAGAGAAGCAAAGCTCCACCACTTTTCTAAGCTAGGATCCATTGAAACATGGAGAGAAGCAAGCTCCATTGTTTGTCTAAGCTAGGCTCCATTGGAACATGGAGAAAACAAGCTCCACCACTTGCCTATTATTGCATAGAGATTCTGGTTTGAAGGTCCACCACTTGTCCAACCTTGCCTTCATGTATGGAGATAATCAAGAGTGAAATGCTTCTCTAAGCTAGGGACATAAAAGAGTTTCAAGGTCCACTACATATACGATCCATGATGGGTTGTAGCATGGGAGGTTTCATTTTAAGGTTGACCACTTCTCCAGCTCCGCTTGTCCAACCTCAGATCCATTGAAGAATGGAGAATAAAGGTGTACCAACTCTCCAAAATAGGCAAGACAATCTCTATAAAACCCATGAATTGTTAATATATGCTATGCTGTGGAGTTTTGTTTGAAGTTCCACTCCTTATCCAAGCTACAATCCATTGAAGCATGGAACTAAGTAAGATATATCTCTAGTCCAAGATAGGATCCATTGAAACATAGAGAGAATCAAGGTACACCACTTGTCCAAGCTATGCATGGGTAATTGATATAAGGACCACTACGTTTTCACCTATACTATGCTCTATCATGGATGGTTTCATATCCCACCAATTTTCCAACCTATTTAGTAGGTTGTATTATGGGGGTTTGGTTTCAAGGTACTTCACTTGTCTAAGGTGGGTTCCATTGAACCATGGAGAGAAACTATGTCTACCACTTGTCCGAAATATGCTCCTTTGTCCAAGCTAAAGTTTCTCTCCATTGAAGCATGGAGAGAAACAAGGTCTACCACCTGTCCAAAATATGCTCCATTGAAACATAAAAGCAAATCCAAAGCATTGTTAAATGTCTCCTCACTCCACTTCAAATTGCCTCCAACGTTTTTTGTCATATCTAAAACACATAAGCCAATAGGCACTTTATTATTGAAGTGGCGCATCAAGTAGAGATTGCCTTCCATTTGTAAGCTCACCACATAGATTGACCATGGCAAATCTCTAGGCTCATTTTTCTCCTTTTGAAGGTGAATTGCCCATTGCATGTATTTTATTGCTCCATCTGGAAAAGCCATTTTCTTTGTTCCACGCGTCAAACTAGATCTGATCCATTCCTCGCATAGCATTAAAATTGTTTTATAAACAACATCATTGATGTTATACATTTTGACCACCTCCTCCCAGTCTTTACATGGTGAAGACTCATTCAAATTGTTGAAGCCTTCAAGAAGTGCATCTTGAATCAATTTGTCTTACTTCAACTGCTTGATTCGATCATACATGTCAGTTGCATCACCATCCTTTGCACTCTTTGACAGTAAAATCTTCTCATCTCTAATCTCTTCTTGGGGGTTTCTTATTCTCCTCTTCTAGATTTTCAATGATTTCTATCCAGCAATCATAAACTAAATCAGAGTACGTGACCATGTGTGCATGTTTAGCAATCCAACTTGCTGCTGCACTCATTCTTGCCAATCGAAGAAAAGCCTAAAAAGAAATAGAGAAATATTAAACTATTGAGCAAGATTTGTTAATTAAACACTATCAAAAAGACAAAGAAAATAACTTACATCCCATCCGGCACGAGATGCATGTCCCTCTGCAATTCCACTTGCTGCCTTTGGTGGTCGTCCTGAGAAGATCCATTGACTCCGTAAATGTCTCAATATTTGGCTGTAAGGTTGCTTGACATACAATGCCTGAGCCTCCTCATTTGCAATGGCAGATATAGCAGTTGCAACAAATGGAGGAGCATTCACAACAATGCGAGCCTTTCTAAATTTATACACGCTAATCAGTCTTTCAAAGATCTCTTTGTTGTTTTGTTCATTGTGAAGCAAAACTTTTGCAGCATAGATTGAATGCTGCCCATCAAGAATCCAATAATGATAATCTTTAATTTTTTGCTCCTCTACCTCTTCTACTGCCAAAGGAGTCCCCTTCTTTGATTTTGCATTTCGAACAGGCATCAAATATGCACATGCTGCAGGCTTGGTCGTACTCCGTGAAAATCCAAATAACACACTTTCAGCGTGTTTTTTATCCATAATACGTGCATTATAGTGATCAGGAGCAAGCCAACAATTTTGAATAGGGATATCAAATTCCCTATATTGGAAAGGAAAATAATTTATGTACTTATTCATTCCACTTGTATCTTTTTCTTGTCCTTTCATGGCCTCAGCTTCTAAAACATTTGGATCCACAATTCTCATCTTTGACATTGAACCCTCTGTTGATGAGGATGCCAAAGATGCCTTGTCTACATCCAAAATGGAACTAGTTCGCTTAGCTTCTACTTTCTGCACTTTTGCTTGCTTCTTTGTGGATGGTGGTCGTGAAGCTTTCACCTTTTTTCGTTGTAGTGTGGCAATGATGGAGCTTTGAAGTTGATCTGCTGTGATATTTGGATTTGATTCTGCAAACTTCCATCCTCGAGAAAACATTGTCTCTTCTTTGTTTCTAGACATGCGCTCCAATGCATATGCTCCTGGAGATAGTTGAAATTCTAGATTCATTGAACTAGAATGTCAATGCATTCCACCTCTGGATGACTATCAACTACAGAGACAGATGCTTCCACAACTTGTCCAACATCTTCAAACAAGCTGTCATTCTCCTTTTTGGCAATAAATAGATGCACCTTATGAAATTGTGCACCCTCTATACCATGTATGTCCAAATACCATTTCCTAAGATCATCGCAAGTATAGTCAACTGAGACAGCAACCCTTGCAACCTGTTTTTTTGGAGCCATCTTTCTGAAACAAAAAAAACCAAATGTTATTTTAACATATACTTTTTTGTAATGGATTAAGTTTGTGTGAATACAAGTTCCACCACTTGTTCAAGCTAGATCTAAGCAAGTATACATAGTGATCATTTAAGCTAGTAAACTAAGGGAAGGGAGAAGTAAGGTCCACCACTTGTCCAAGCTCAGCTCTAGACAACATGGAGAGATTCGAGGTCTACTAATTGTCTAATATAGGCTAACTATATTGAAACATAGAGAGAAGCAAAGGTCCACAACTTGTCCAATCTAGGGTCCATTGAAACATGGAGAGAAGGATGCTCCACCATTTGTCCAAAATAGGCTCCATTGAAACATGAAGAGAAGCAAGATGCACCATGTCTTTGAGATGCTAGGCTCCATTGAAATACCTTAAAACCATGATATTTTGTATATGTGGGGTTTAAATTCAAGGTCCACCACTTGTCCAACCTATTATCCCTAGTAGCATGAGTGGTTTGGTCTCAAGATTCACCACTTTTCAACTCTATGTCATTATATTAAGAAGATCTGGGTGTTAAGGTCCACCACTTGTCCAACCTATAAGGCAATATCTTAAATGGTATTATTTACCACCACTTGGAATGCACATGATGGGTTTTACATAGGGGTATGGTTCCAAGGTCCACCACTTGTCCAAGCTAGGCTCCATTGAAACATGGAGAGAAGGATGCTCCACCATTTGTCCAAGCCAGGTTTGATTGAAACATAAAGAGAAGCAAGCTGCACCATGTCTCCAAAATGCTAGGCTCCATTGAAATATCTTAAACCCATGATATTTCGTACATGGGGGGTTTACATTCAAGGTCCACCACTTGTCCAACCTATTATCACTAGTAGCATGAGTGGTTTGATGTCAAGATTCACCACTTTTCCACTCTATGCCACTCATAATCTTTGTTCGTTGTAGTATAAGTCATACACAGCAGCATGGTGTAAAGGTCGACATTTTAGGGTGGAACGAATCGACAAAAAGCGTTTTACTCAAGATTGTGGAATCATTCCATTCCAAAATTGACCACCTAGTCTCATTTTTCCTCCTCCAATTTACCCATATCTATCAAAAAACCTAGGGTCCATTGAAACATGGAGAGAAGGATGCTCCACCATTTTTCCAAGATAGGCTCCATTGAAACATGAAGAGAAGCAAGTTGCACCATGTCTCCAAGATGCTAAGATCCATTGAAATACCTTAAACCCACGATATTTTGTACATGGGGAGTTTACATTCAAGGTCCACCACTTGTCCAACCTATTATCTCTAGTAGCATGAGTGGTTTGGTCTCAAGATTCACCACTTTTCCACTCTATGTCATTACGTTAAGAAGATCTGGGTGTTAAGGTCGACCACTTGTCCAACCTATAAGGGTATATCTTAAAGGGTATTCTTTCTCACCACTTGAAATGTCCATGATATGTTTTACATGGGGGTTTGGCTCCAAGGTCCACCACTTGTCCAAGCTAACTCTATTGAAACATAGAGAGAAACAAAGGTCCACCACTTGTCCAAGCTAGGCTCCATTGAAACATGGAGAGAAGGATCCTCTACCATTTGTCGAAGCTAACTCTATTGAAACATGGGGGGTTTACATTCAAGGTCCACCACTTGTCCAACCTATTAACGCTAGTAGCATGAGTGGTTTGGTCTCAAGATTCACCACTTTTTCACTCTATGTCATTATATTAAGAATATTTGGGTGTTAAGGTCCACCACTTGTCCAACCTATAAGGCTATATCTTAAGGGTTGTTCTTTCTCACCACTTGGAGTGACCATGCATAGGTTTTACATGGGGGTTTGTTTCAAGGTCCACCACTTGTCCAAGCTAACTCTATTGAAACATAGAGAGAATCAAAGGTCCACCACTTGTCCAAGCTAGGGTCCATTGAAACATGGAGAGAAGGATGCTCCACCATTTGTCCAAGATACGCTCCATTGAAACATGAAGAGAAGCAAGCTACACCATGTCTCCAAGATGCTAGGCTCCATTGAAATACCTCAAACCCATGATATTTTGACATGGGGGGTTTACATTCAAGGTCCACCACTTGTCCAACCTATTATCTCTAGTAGCATGAGTGGTTTGGTCTCAAGATTCACCATTTTTCCACTCTATGTCATTCTATTAAGAATATCTGGGTGCTAAGGTCCACCACTTGTCCAACCTATAAGGCTATATCTTAAACTTTATTCTTTCTCACCACTTGGAGTTACCAAGATAGGTTTTACATGGGAGTTTGGTTCCAAGGCCCACCACTTGTCCAAGCTAACTCTATTGAAACATAGAGAGAAGCAAAGGTCCACCACTTGTCCAAGCTAGGCTCCATTGAAACATGGAGAGAAGGATGCTCCACCATTTGTCCAAGATAGGCTCCATTGAAACATGAAGGTAAGCAATCTGCACCATGTCTCCAAGATGCTAGCCTCCATTGAAATACCTTAAACCCATGATATTTCTTACATGGGGGGTTTACATTCAAGGTTCACCACTTGTCCAACCTATTATTCTTAGTAGCATGAGTGGTTTGGTCTCAAGATTTACCACTTTTCCACTCTATGTCGTTATATTATGAAGATCTAGGTTTTAAGGTCGACCACTTGTCCAACCTATAAGGCTAGATCTTAAAGGGTATTATTTCTCACCACTTGGAATGACCATGATATGTTTTACATGGGGGTTTGGTTTCAAGGTCCACCACTTGTCCAAGCTAACTCTATGGAAACATAGAGAGAAGCAAAGGTCCACCACTTGTCCAAGCTAGGCTCCACTGAGACATTTAGAGAAGGATGATCCCCCATTGGTGGAAGATAGGCTTCATTGAAACATGAAAAGAAGCAAGTTGCACCATGTCTCCAAGATTCTAGGATCCATTGAAATACCTTAAACCCACGATATTGTTTACATGTGGGGTTTAACGTCAAGGCCAGTCACTTTTCCAAGCTATTATCCCTAGTAGCATGAGTGGTTTGGTCTCAAGATTCACCACTTTTCCACTCTATGTCATTATATAAAGAAGATCTAGGTGTTAAGGTCGACCACTTGTCCAACCTATAAGGGTATATCTTAAAGGGTATTCTTTCTCACCACTTGAAATGTCCATGATATGTTTTACATAGGGGTTTGGTTCCAAGGTCCACCCTTATCCAAGCTAACTTTATTCTTCTCATAGAGAGAAGCAAAAGGTCCACCACTTGTCCAAGCTAGGCTCCATTGAAACATGGAGAGAAGGATGCTCCACCATTTGTCGAAGCTAACTCTATTGAAACATGGAAGGTTTACATTCAAGGTCCACCAGTTGTCCAACCTATTAACGCTAGTAGCATGAGGGGTTTGGTCTCAAGATTCACCACTTTTTCACTCTGTGTCATTATATTAAGAATATTTGGGTATTAAGGTCCACCACTTGTCCAACCTATAAACTATATCTTAATGGTTATTCTTTCTGACCACTTGGAGTGACCATGAAAGGTTTTACATGGGGGTTTGGTTCCAAGGTCCACCACTTGTCCAAGCTAACTCTATTGAAACATAGAGAGAAGCAAAGGTCCACCACTTGTCTAAGCTAGGGTCTATTGAAACATGGAGAGAAGGATGCTCCACCATTTGTCCAAGATAGACTCCATTGAAACATGAAGAGAAGCAAGCTCACCATATCTCCAAGATGCTAGCCTCCATCAAATACCTTAAACCCACGTTATTTTGTACATGGGGAGTTTACATTCAAGATCAACAATTTGTCCAACCTATTATCGCTAGTAGCATGAGTGGTTTGCTCTCAAGATTCACCACTTTTCCACTCTCTGTCATTATATTAAGAATATTTGGGTGTTAAGGTCCACCACTTGTCCAACCTATAAGACTATATGTTAATGGTTATTCTTTCTCACCCCTTGAAAGACTATATCTTAATGGTTATCCCTAGCTATTATTGCTAGTAGCCTGAGTGGTTTGGTCTCAAGATTCACCACTTTTATTAAGAATATGTGGGTGTTAAGGTCCACCACTTGTCCAACCTATAAGGCTACATCTTAAAGGTTATTCTTTCTTACTACTTGGAGTGACCATGATAGGTTTTACATGGGGGTTTGGTTCCAAGGTCCACCACTTGTCCAAGCTAACTCTATTGAAACATAGAGAGAAGCAAAGGTCCACCCCTTGTCTAAGCTAGGGTCCATTGAAACATGGAGAGAAGGATGCTCCACCATTTGTCCAAGGTAGGCTCCATTGAAACATGAGGAGAATCAAGGTGCACCATGTCTCCAAGATGCTAGGCTCCATCGAAAAACATTAAACCCACGATATGTCGTAGATGGGGGTTTACATTCAAGGTCCACACTTGTCCAAGCTATTATTGCTAGTAGCCTGAGTGGTTTGGTCTCAAGATTCACCACTTTTCCACTCTATGTCATTATATTAAGAATATGCGCGTGTTAAGGTCCACCACTTGTCCAACCTATAAGGCTACATCTTAAAGGTTATTCTTTATTACCACTTGGAGTGACCATGATAGGTTTTACATGGGGGTTTGGTTTCAAGGTCCACCACTTGTCCAAGCTAACTCTATTGAAACATAGAGAGAAACAAAGGTCCACCACTTGTCCAAGCTAGGGTCCATTGAAACATGGAGAGAAGGATGCTCCACCATTTGTCCAAGATAGGCTCCATTGAAACATGACGAGAAGCAAGCTGCACCATGTCTCCAAGATGCTAGGCTCCATCGAAATACATTAAACCCACGATATTTCGTAGATGAGGGGTTTACATTCAAGGTCCACCACTTGTCCAAGCTATTATTGCTAGTAGCCTGAGTGGTTTGGTCTCAAGATTCACCACTTTTATTAAGAATATGTGGGTGTTAAGGTCCACCACTTGTCCAACCTATAAGGCTACATCTTAAAGGTTATTCTTTCTTACTACTTGGAGTGACCATGATAGGTTTTACATGGGGGTTTGGTTCCAAGGTCCACCACTTGTCCAAGCTAACTCTATTGAAACATAGAGAGAAGCAAAGGTCCACCCCTTGTCTAAGCTAGGGTCCATTGAAACATGGAGAGAAGGATGCTCCACCATTTGTCCAAGGTAGGCTCCATTGAAACATGAGGAGAAGCAAGGTGCACCATGTCTCCAAGATGCTAGGCTCCATCGAAAAACATTAAACCCACGATATTTCGTAGATGAGGGGTTTACATTCAAGGTCCACCACTTGTCCAAGCTATTATTGCTAGTAGCCTGAGTGGTTTGGTCTCAAGATTCACCACTTTTCCACTCTATGTCATTATATTAAGAATATGCGCGTGTTAAGGTCCACCACTTGTCCAACCTATAAGGCTACATCTTAAAGGTTATTCTTTGTTACCACTTGGAGTGACCATGATAGGTTTTACATGGGGGTTTGCTTCCAAGGTCCACCACTTGTCCAAGCTAACTCTATTGAAACATAGAGAGAAACAAAGGTCCACCACTTGTCCAAGCTAGGGTCCATTGAAACATGGAGAGAAGGATGCTCCACCATTTGTCCAAGATAGGCTCCATTGAAACATGACGAGAAGCAAGCTGCACCATGTCTCCAAGATGCTAAGCTCCATCGAAATACATTAAACCCACGATATTTCGTAGATGAGGGGTTTACATTCAAGGTCCACCACTTGTCCAAGCTATTATTGCTAGTAGCCTGGGTGGTTTGGTCTCAAGATTCACCACTTTTATTAAGAATATGTGGGTGTTACGGTACACCACTTGTCCAACCTATAAGGCTACATCTTAAAGGTTATTCTTTCTTACTATTTGGAGTGACCATGATAGGTTTTACATGGGGGTTTGGTTCCAAGGTCCACCACTTGTCCAAGCTAACTCTATTGAAACATAGAGAGAAGCAAAGGTCTACCCCTTGTCTAAGCTAGGGTCCATTGAAACATGAAGCCAAGGATGCTCCACCATTTGTCCAAGGTAAACTCCATTGAAACATGAGGAGAAGCAAGGTGCACCATGTCTCCAAGATGCTAGGCTCCATCGAAAAACATTAAACCCACGATATGTCGTAGATGAGGGGTGTACATTCAAGGTCCACCACTTGTCCAAGCTATTATTGCTAGTAGCCTGAGTGGTTTGGTCTCAAGTTTCACCACTTTTCCACTCTATGTCATTATATTAAGAATATGCGCGTGTTAAGGTCCACCACTTGTCCAACCTATAAGGCTACATCTTAAAGGTTATTCTTTATTACCACTTGGAGTGACCGTGATAGGTTTTACATGGGGGTTTGGGTCCAAGGTCCACCACTTGTCCAAGCTAACTGTATTGAAACATAGAGAGAAACAAAGGTCCACCACATGCCCAAGCTAGGGTCCATTGAAACATGGAGAGAAGGATGCTCCACCATTTGTCCAAGATAGGCTCCATTGAAACATGACGAGAAGCAAGATGCACCATGTCTCCAAGATGCTAGGCTCCATCGAAATACATTAAACCCACGATATTTCGTAGATGAGGGGTTTACATTCAAGGTCCACCACTTGTCCAAGCTATTATTGCTAGTAGCCTGAGTGGTTTGGTCTCAAGATTCACCACTTTTATTAAGAATATGTGGGTGTTAAGGTCCACCACTTGTCGAACCTATAAGGCTACATCTTAAAGGTTATTCTTTCTTACTACTTGGAGTGACCATGATAGGTTTTACATGGGGGTTTGGTTCCAAGGTCCACCACTTGTCCAAGCTAACTCTATTGAAACATAGAGAGAAGCAAAGGTCCACCACTTGTCCAAGCTAGGGTCCATTGAAACATGGAGAGAAGGATGCTCCACCATTTGTCCAAGGTAGGCACCATTGAAACATGAGAAGAAGCAAGGTGCACCATGTTTCCAAGATGCTAGGCTCCATCCAAAAACATTAAACCCACGATATTTCGTAGATGAGGGGTTTACATTCAAGGTCCACCACTTGTCCAAGCTATTATTGCTAGTAGCCTGAGTGGTTTGGTCTCAAGATTCACCACTTTTATTAAGAATATGTGGGTGTTAAGATCCACCACTTGCCCAACCTATAAGGTTACATCTTAAAGGTTATTCTTTCTTACTACTTGGAGTGACCATGATAGGTTTTACATGGGGGTTTGGTTCCAAGGTCCACCACTTGTCCAAGCTAACTCTATTGAAACATAGAGAGAAGCAAAGGTCCACCCCTTGTCTAAGCTAGGGTCCATTGAAACATGGAGAGAAGGATGCTTCACCATTTGTCCAAGGTAGGCTCCATTGAAACATGAGGAGAATCAAGGTGCACCATGTCTCCAAGATGCTACGCTCCATCCAAAAACATTAAACCCACGATATGTCGTAGATGAGGGGTTTACATTCAAGGTCCACACTTGTCCAAGCTATTATTGGTAGTAGCCTGAGTGGTTTGGTCTCAAGATTCACCACTTTTCCACTCTATGTCATTATATTCAGAATATGCGCGTGTTAAGGTCCACCACTTGTCCAACCTATAAGGCTACATCTTAAAGGTTATTCTTTATAACCACTTGGAGTGACCATGATAGGTTTTACATGGGGGTTTGCTTCCAAGGTCCACCACTTGTCCAAGCTAACTCTATTGAAACATAGAGAGAAACAAAGGTCCACCACTTGTCCAAGCTAGGGTCCATTGAAACATGGAGAGAAGGATGCCCCACCATTTGTCCAAGATAGGCTCCATTGAAACATGACGAGAAGCAAGCTGCACCATGTCTCCAAGATGTTAAGCTCCATCGAAATACATTAAACCCACGATATTTCGTAGATGAGGGGTTTACATTCAAGGTCCACCACTTGTCCAAGCTATTATAGCTAGTAGCCTGAGTGGTTTGGTCTCAAGATTCACCACTTTTATTAAGAATATGTGGGTGTTAAGATCCACCACTTGTCCAACCTATAAGGCTATATCTTAAAGGTTATTCTTTCTTACTACTTGGAGTGACCATGATAGGTTTTACATGGGGGTTTGGTTCCAAGGTCCACCACTTGTCCAAGCTAACTCTATTGAAACATAGAGAGAAGCAAAGGTCCACCCCTTGTCTAAGCTAGGGTCCATTGAAACATGGAGAGAAGGATGCTCCACCATTTGTCCAAGGTAGGCTCCATTGAAACATGAGGAGAATCAAGGTGCACCATGTCTCCAAGATGCTAGGCTCCATCGAAAAACATTAAACCCACGATATGTCGTAGATGAGGGGTTTACATTCAAGGTCCACCACTTGTCCAAGCTATTATTGGTAGTAGCCTGAGTGGTTTGGTCTCAAGATTCACCACTTTTCCACTCTATGTCATTATATTAAGAATATGCGCGTGTTAAGGTCCACCACTTGTCCAACCTATAAGGCTACATCTTAAAGGTTATTCTTTATTACCACTTGGAGTGACCATGATAGGTTTTACATGGGGGTTTGCTTCCAAGGTCCACCACTTGTCCAAGCAAACTCTATTAAAACATAGAGAGAAACAAAGGTCCACCACTTGTCCAAGCTAGGGTCCATTGAAACATGGAGAGAAGGATGCTCCACCATTTGTCCAAGATAGGCTCCATTGAAACATGACGAGAGGCAAGATGCACCATGTCTCCAAGATGCTAGGCTCCATCGACATACATTAAACCCACGATATTTCGTAGATGAGGGGTTTACATTCAAGGTCCACCACCTGTCCAAGCTATTATTGCTAGTAGCCTGAGTGGTTTGGTCTCAAGATTCACCACTTTTATTAACAATATGTGGGTGTTAAGGTCCACCACTTGTCCAACCTATAAGGCTACATCTTAAAGGTTATTCTTTCTTACTACTTGGAGTGACCATGATAGGTTTTACATGGGGGTTTGGTTCCAAGGTCCACCACTTGTCCAAGCTAACTCTATTGAAACATAGAGAGAAGCAAAGGTCCACCCCTTGTCTAAGCTAGGGTCCATTGAAACATGGAGAGAAGGATGCTCCACCATTTGTCCAAGGTAGGCTCCATTGAAACATGAGAAGAAGCAAGGTGCACCATGTCTCCAAGATGCTAGGCTCCATCGAAAAACATTAAACCCACGATATGTCGTAGATGAGGGGTTTACATTCAAGGTCCACCACTTGTCCAAGCTATTATTGCTAGTAGCCTGAGTGGTTTGGTCTCAAGATTCACCACTTTTATTAAGAATATGTGGGTGTTAAGGTCCACCACTTGTCCAACCTATAAGGCTACATCTTAAAGGTTATTCTTTCTTACTACTTGGAGTGACCATGATAGGTTTTACATGGGGGTTTGGTGCCAAGGTCCACCACTTGTCCAAGCTAACTCTATTGAAACATAGAGAGAAGCAAAGATCCACCCGTTGTCTAAGCTAGGGTCCATTGAAACATGGAGAGAAGGATGCTCCACCGTTTGTCCAAGGTAGGCTCCATTAAAACATGAGGAGAAGCAAGGTGCACCATGTCTCCAAGATGCTAGGCTCCATCCAAAAACATTAAACCGACGATATATCGTAGATGAGGGGTTTACATTCAAGGTCCACACTTGTCCAAGCTATTATTGGTAGTAGCCTGAGTTGTTTGGTCTCAAGATTCACCACTTTTCCACTCTATGTCATTATATTAAGAATATGCGCGTGTTAAGGTCCACCACTTGTCCAACCTATAAGGCTACATCTTAAAGGTTATTCTTTATTACCACTTGGACTGACCATGATAGGTTTTACATGGGGGTTTGCTTCCAAGGTCCACCACTTGTCCAAGCTAACTCTATTGAAACATAGAGAGAAACAAAGGTCCACCACTTGTCCAAGCTAGGGTCCATTGAAACATGGAGAGAAGGATGCTCAACCATTTGTCCAAGATAGGCTCCATTGAAACATGACGAGAGGCAAGCTGCACCATGTCTCCAAGATGCTAGGCTCCTTCGAAATACATTAAAACCACGATATTTCGTAGATGAGGGGTTTACATTCAAGGTCCACCACCTGTCCAAGCTATTATTACTAGTAGCCTGAGTGGTTTGGTCTCAAGATTCACCACTTTTATTAAGAATATGTGGGTGTTAAGGTCCACCACTTGTCCAACCTATAAGGCTACATCTTAAAGGTTATTCTTTCTTACTACTTGGAGTGACCATGATAGGTTTTACATGGGGGTTTGGTTCCAAGGTCCACCACTTGGCCAAGCTAACTCTATTGAAACATAGAGAGAAATAAAGGTCCACCACTTGTCCAAGCTAGGGTCCATTGAAACATGGAGAGAAGGATGCTCCACCATTTGTCCAAGGTAGGCTCCATTCAAACATGAGGAGAATCAAGGTGCACCATGTCTCCAAGATGCTAGGCTCCATCGAAAAACATTAAACCCATGATATTTCGTAGATGAGGGGTGTACATTCAAGGTCCACACTTGTCCAAGCTATTATTGGTAGTAGCCTAAGTGGTTTGGTCTCAAGATTCACCACTTTTCCACTCTATGTCATTATATTAAGAATATGCGTGTGTTAGGGTCCACCACTTGTCCAACCTATAAGGCTACATCTTAAAGGTTATTCTTTATTACCACTTGGAGTGACCATGATAGGTTTTACATGGGGGTTTGCTTCCAAGGTCCACCACTTGTCCAAGCTAACTCTATTGAAACATAGAGAGAAACAAAGGTCTACCACTTGTCCAAGCTAGGGTCCATTGAAACATGGAGAGAAGGATGCTCCACCATTTGTCCAAGATAGGCTCCATTGAAACATGACGAGAGGCAAGATGCACCATGTCTCCAAGATGCTAGGCTCCATCGAAATACATTAAACCCACGATATTTCGTAGATGAGGGGTTAACATTCAAGGTCCACCACCTGTCCAAGCTATTATTGCTAGTAGCCTGAGTGGTTTGGTCTCAAGATTCACCACTTTTATTAAGAATATGTGGGTGTTAAGGTCCACCACTTGTCGAACCTATAAGGCTACATCTTAAAGGTTATTCTTTCTTACTACTTGGAGTGACCATGATAGATTTTACATGGGGGTTTGCTTCCAAGGTCCACCACTTGTCCAAGCTAACTCTATTGAAACATAGAGAGAAACAAAGGTCCACCACTTGTCCAAGCTAGGGTCCATTGAAACATGGAGAGAAGGATGCTCCACCATTTGTCCAAGATAGGCTCCATTGAAACATGACGAGAAGCAAGCTGCACCATGTCTCCAAGATGCTAAGCTCCATCGAAATACATTAAACCCACGATATTTCGTAGATGAGGGGCTTACATTCAAGGTCCACCACTTGTCCAAGCTATTATTGCTAGTAGCCTGAGTGGTTTGGTCTCAAGATTCACCACTTTTATTAAGAATATGTGGGTGTTAAGATCCACCACTTGTCCAACCTATAAGGCTACATCTTAAAGGTTATTCTTTCTTACTACTTGGAGTGACCATGATAGGTTTTACATGGGGGTTTGGTTCCAACGTCCACCACTTCTCCAAGCTAACTCTATTGAAACATAGAGAGAAGCAAAGGTCCACCCCTTGTCTAAGCTAGGGTCCATTGAAACATGGAGAGAAGGATGCTCCACCATTTGTCCAAGGTAGGCTCCATTGAAACATGAGGAGAATCAAGGTGCACCATGTCTCCAAGATGCTAGGCTCCATCGAAAAACATTAAACCCACGATATGTCGTAGATGAGGGGTGTACATTCAAGGTCCACCACTTGTCCAAGCTATTATTGGTAGTAGCCTGAGTGCTTTGGTCTCAAGCTTCACCACTTTTCCACTCTATGTCATTATATTAAGAATATGCGCGTGTTAAGGTCCACCACTTGTCCAACCTATAAGGCTACATCTTAAAGGTTATTCTTTATTACCACTTGGAGTGACCATGATAGGTTTTACATGGGGGTTTGCTTCCAAGGTCCACCACTTGTCCAAGCAAACTCTATTAAAACATAGAGAGAAACAAAGGTCCACCACTTGTTCAAGCTAGGGTCCATTGAAACATGGAGAGAAGGATGCTCCACCATTTGTCCAAGATAGGCTCCATTGAAACATGACGAGAGGCAAGATGCACTATGTCTCCAAGATGCTAGGCTCCATCGAAATACATTAAACCCACGATATTTCGTAGATGAGGGATTTACATTCAAGGTCCACCACCTGTCCAAGCTATTATTGCTAGTAGCCTGAGTGGTTTGGTCTCAAGATTCACCACTTTTATTAACAATATGTGGGTGTTAAGGTCCACCACTTGTCCAACCTATAAGGCTACATCTTAAAGGTTATTCTTTATTACCACTTGGAGTGACCATGATAGGTTTTACATGGGGGTTTGCTTCCAAGGTCCACCACTTGTCCAAGCAAACTCTATTAAAACATAGAGAGAAGCAAAGGTCCACCACTTGTCCAAGCTAGGGTCCATTGAAACATGGAGAGAAGGATGCTCCACCATTTGTCCAAGATAGGCTCCATTGAAACATGACAAGAGGCAAGATGCACCATGTCTCCAAGATGCTAGGCTCCATCGAAATACATTAAACCGACGATATTTCGTAGATGAGGGGTTTACATTCAAGGTCCACCACCTGTCCAAGCTATTATTGCTAGTAGCCTGAGTGGTTTGGTCTCAAGATTCACCACTTTTATTAACAATATGTGGGTGTTAAGGTCCACCACTTGTCCAACCTATAAGGCTACATCTTAAAGGTTATTCTTTCTTACTACTTGGAGTGACCATGATAGGTTTTACATGGGGGTTTGGTTCCAAGGTCCACCACTTGTCCAAGCTAACTCTATTGAAACATAGAGAGAAGCAAAGCTCCACCCCTGGTCTAAGCTAGAGTCCATTGAAACATGGAGAGAAGGATGCTCCACCATTTGTCCAAGGTAGGCTCCATTGAAACATGAGAAGAAGAAAGGTGCACCATGTCTCCAAGATGCTAGGCTCCATCGAAAAACATTAAACTCACGATATGTCGTAGATGAGGGGTGTACATTCAAGGTCCACCACTTGTCCAAGCTATTATTGCTAGTAGCTTGAGTGGTTTGGTCTCACGATTCGCCACTTTTCCACTCTATGTCATTATATTAAGAATATGCGCGTGTTAAGGTCCACCACTTGTCCAACCTATAAGGCTACATCTTATTAAAGGTTATTCTTTATTACCACTTGGAGTGACCATGATAGGTTTTACATGGGGGTTTGCTTCCAAGGTCCACCACTTGTCCAAGCTAACTCTATTGAAACATAGAGAGAAACAAAGGTCCACCACTTGTCCAAGCTAGGGTCCATTGAAACATGGAGAGAAGGATGCTCCACCATTTGTCCAAGATAGGCTCCATTAAAACATGACGAGAACCAAGCTGCACCATGTCTCCAAGATGCTAAGCTCCATCGAAATACATTAAACCCATGATATTTCGTAGATGAGGGGTTTACATTCAAGGTCCACCACTTGTCCAAGCTATTATTGCTAGTAGCCTGAGTGGTTTGGTCTCAAGATTCACCACTTTTATTAACAATATGTGGGTGTTAAGGTCCACCACTTGTCCAACCTATAAGGCTACATCTTAAAGGTTATTCTTTCTTACTACTTGGAGTGACCATGATAGGTTTTACATGGGGGTTTGGTTCCAAGGTCCACCACTTGTCCAAGCTAACTCTATTGAAACATAGAGAGAAGCAAAGGTCCACCCCTTGTCTAAGCTAGGGTCCATTGAAACATGGAGAGAAGGATGCTCCACCGTTTGTCCAAGGTAGGCTCCATTAAAACATGAGAAGAAGCAAGGTGCACCATGTCTCCAAGATGCTAGGCTCCATCGAAATACATTAAACCCACGATATGTCGTAGATGAGGGGTTTACATTCAAGGTCCACCACTTGTCCAAGCTATTATTGGTAGTAGCCTGAGTGGTTTGGTCTCAAGATTCACCACTTTTCCACTCTATGTCATTATATTAAGAATATGCGCGTGTTAAGGTCCACCACTTGTCCAACCTATAAGGCTACATCTTAAAGGTTATTCTTTATTACCACTTGGAGTGACCATGATAGGTTTTACATGGGGGTTTGCTTCCAAGGTCCACCACTTGTCCAAGCTAACTCTATTGAAACATAGAGAGAAAAAAAGGTCCACCACTTGTCCAAGCTAGGGTCCATTGAAACATGGAGAGAAGGATGCTCCACCATTTGTCCAAGATAGGATCCATTGAAACATGACGAGAAGCAAGCTGCACCATGTCTCCAAGATGCTAGGCTCCATCGAAATACATTAAACCCACGATATTTCGTAGATGAGGGGTTTACATTCAAGGTCCACCTCTTGTCCAAGCTATTATTGCTAGTAGCCTGAGTGGTTTGGTCTCAAGATTCACCACTTTTATTAAGAATATGTGGGTGTTAAGGTCCACCACTTGTCCAACCTATAAGGCTACATCTTAAAGGTTATTCTTTCTTACTACTTGGAGTGACCATGATAGGTTTTACATGGGGGTTTACTTCCAAGGTCCACCACTTGTCCAAGCTAACTCTATTGAAACATAGAGAGAAGCAAAGGTCCACCCCTTGTTTAAGCTAGGGTCCATTGAAACATGGAGAGAAAGATGCTCCACCATTTGTCCAAGGTAGGCTCCATTGAAACATGAGGAGAATCAAGGTGCACCATGACTCCAAGATGCTATGCTCCATCGAAAAACATTAAACCCACGATATGTCGTAGATGAGGGGTGTACATTCAAGGTCCACACTTGTCCAAGCTATTATTGGTAGTAGCCTGAGTGGTTTGGTCTCAAGATTCACCACTTTTCCACTCTATGTCATTATATTAAGAATATGCGCGTGTTAAGGTCCACCACTTGTCCAACCTATAAGGCTACATCTTAAAGGTTATTCTTTATTACCACTTGGAGTGACCATGATAGGTTTTACATGGGGGTTTTCTTCCAAGGTCCACCACTTGTCCAAGCTAACTCTATTGAATCATAGAGATAAGCAAAGGTCCACCACTTGTCTAAGCTAGGTTCCATTGAAACATGGAGAGAAGGATGCTCCACCATTTGTCGAAGCTAACTCTATTGAAACATGGGGGGTTTACGTTCAAGGTCCACCACTTGTCCAAGCTATTAGTGCTAGTAGCATGAGTGGTTTTGTCTCAAGATTCACCACTTTTTCACTCTATGTCATTATATTAAGAATATGCGCGTGTTAAGGTCCACCACTTGTCCAACCTATAAGGCTATATCTTAAAGGTTATTCTTTCTCACCACTTGGAGTGACCATGATAGGTTTTACATGGGGGTTTGGTTCCAAGGTCCACCACTTGTCCAAGCTAACTCTATTGAATAATAGAGAGAAGTAAAGGTCCACCACTTGTCCAAGCTAGGGTCCATTGAAACATGGAGAGAAGGATGCTCCACCATTTGTCCAAGATAGGCTCCATTGAAACATGAAGAGAAGCAAGATGCACGATGTCTCCAAGATGCTAGGCTCCATCCAAAAACATTAAACCCATGATATTTCGTAGATGGGGGGTTTACTTTCAAGGTCCACCACTTGTCCAAGCTATTATCGCTAGTAGCATGGTTTGGTCTCAAGATTCACCAGTTTTCCACTCTATGTCATTATATGAAGAATATCTGGGTGTTAAGGTCCACCACTTGTCCAACCTATAAGGCTATATTCTAAATGATATTTTTTTTGACCACTTGGAATGTGCATGATATGTTTTACATGGGGTTTTGTTCCAAGGTCCACCACTTGTCCAAGCTAGATCTATTACATATATATTATACATACAATATTCAACTAGATTCCCTACCTATCATGTCCAGTAGCATGGATGCTCTAGCTTGAAGGTCCACCACTTGTCCAACCTATACTCTCTTATGTAAGGGAGATCTCGCTATAAATTCAAAACCTTTCCGCCTAAATTTAAAATATCCCTCCCAAATCTTAAATATCCCGCCTAAATTTTAAACTATCCCGCCCAAATTTTAAAATTCAAACTTTTTTATAAAAATTTAAATTTTACTACTTAAATTTAAAATATTCCACGCGAAATTGATTTTAAATTCAAGTTTACCACAAAAAGATATCATTATACCACCTAAATTCAAATATGCAAACCTCAAATCATTATATTGTACATAAATTCAAACAAATTCAAATTAACAAGCCTAAACTGATATTAGTTTGCATAGATATGAATTTATCACACCTAAATTATGTCACCATGTTAGAGAGAGTGGTTAGAGAATTTGGTCCACCACTTGTCCAACCTAGATACCAAGAAGGATTGAGTGTACAAGGTATTGTTTGGAGGTCCTTATAGTCCATTGGTCTCAAGGTCCACCACTTGTGGTAAGGGTCACCAAAAAGTGTATATATTCATCCAAAGAAATACACGTATTTTTGGTCTACATGTCCTAGTTTAAACCATTTATGTCCATTAGGTGTATCACTAAACAACACTACTATTTTTGAGAAACAGAAGTTACAATCATATCTACAAATGGATTAGAGGAAAATAAGCTCAGCATACATCCAGAACTCGCTACAAGAATCGACTTTAACAGATCACGCAAGTAAGTCTTCCATTCAATTTTACTAGTATTACAATGTGTTAGTTATTTGTGATATTTATGTATGTATATATACTATGTGTGCATATCGTAATTAAGTGTAATTGTGTATCTGCATTATGTATGAGTATTACAATGAAATAACACAAATATACATACATACACATAGATAACACAGACGCACACATACATGAGCATGTATTTTCAAGAGAGAGATAGCAAGATACAGAGATAGATAGATAGAGAGAGAGAGAGAGAGATAAATACCTATTTTTTAGAGAGAGGAGAGAGAAAGATAACAGATTTCACTGTGTTTATGTATGTGGAAGAGAGGAAGACGATGTATGGGAATATGTGCACGTATTTTCAAGAGAGAGACAACAAGATAACAGATTTCATTGTGGTTATGTATGTGGAAGTGAGGAAGACGATGTGTGGGAATATGTGCATGTATTTTCAAGAGAGAGACAACAAGATAACAGATTTCACTGTGGTTATGTATGTGGAAGAGAGGAAGACGATGTGTGGGAATATGTGTATGTGTGCGGGGATACTTTTAAACTATGTATCTCTGTCTTTTGACGAGAGAGTGTGTGTGCAAGAAGAGTTATAGAGAACCATCTTCTCTATATGGAGAAAGACAGAGAGTGAGAGAGAGAGAGAAATACCTGTTTTTTCTCTATTCGTGAGGTGTGCAATGTCTCCTGAGAAGACTGCCCGATCCTGCCCTTCTGGAAAGCGTTGTGTACGCTGTTGTTTCTTTATCTTGTGCGCGAACTTTCAATCCTGTGCACTCCACCTGTGTGTTGTGTACGATGCCGAGCTTGCTCCTCTACGCGCGCGTATACTCCAACTGTGTGCGATCCATGTGCGCTTTTTGTGTGTTTGCTGCTTGCCTGCTTTCTCTGTGTGCCTAATCTTGATAGGATTTATTAGAATGCCACGTATGCCGCCCCTTGACCCCGCCCGGGGCCCTGCTTTGGACCCCGCCCAGAACAATATCCCAAAATCAACCTCCCAAGCCCCGCCATCGAGAGCACTATATTCCACATCCCCATCAAGAGCGCTACCCCCAAACCTCACGTGGAAGCGCTGCCTTGTCACCCCATTGTGGCATTGCCCTAAGACCCCGCATCTGGAGTGCTAAATGGGAACATTCTTCATTAGTGAAATTTTGAACATAAATTATATTAGCATATACTTAAATATAATATAAATATTAACATATTAACTATACTACTAATTTACTATAGCAGTTCTAGATTATGTCCCATACTATATTTAAGGTGCCAAAGGTTTGGCCTTATGGTCCTAGATTTAGCCAAGTGGTCAACACATATAGGACCAAGTGCACACTGTGCCACAAAACTTGGCCACCACTTCACTTGCCAAAGTTTAGGCCACATGGTCAATCCTAACTTTCCAATGTTCTTATTATGTCACCTTTTGCCTCGTGGAAAACCTAGGCTTGTTTTCACATACTCAGGCACTTCAAGCCACAATAAATTGTCATTACTCTTCGACAACCCTTTTGTTCAAGTCTTTGAAAAAACATTGTTTAAGGCCACCCTAAACCATTTTCATTTAGGGGTGTCTAAAACTAGCTTTTTGGCAATTCGAGAAGAAAATGGTCAAAGTTTTATACTTAGTTTTAACCACTTGACCAATTCAAATATTGGAAAGCAAGGTCTTGTAATACTTTTCTTTGGACATCACACATTAAAACTAGGTCCCTCACTTGTCCAAGCTATGCTCTAATACAATAAAGGGCTTTTGGTTTCAAGATGCACCACTTTCCCAACCTTGATTCCATTAAAGAAGCTAGCTCTACTTAGACATTTAATAGCAAGGTCTTGCAGCAGTTCAGATTGAACATTTTCCATGGCAGCTAGGTCCACCACTTATCTAAGCTATGCTCTAATAGAGTAAGGGGGTTTTGGTTTCAAGATCCACCACTTGTCCAAACTTGATTTGGGAAGCAAGGTCCTATAATAGTTTGCTTTGGACATTCACCATTACAACTAAGTCCACCACTTCTCCAAGCTATGTTCTAATACACTAAGGAGGTTTTGGTTTCAAGGAGAACCACTTGTACGACTCTGTTTTTGGAAGTAAGGTCTTTACATAGTTCACCTTGGACCTTGGACATTGGATACTACAACTAAGCCCACCACTTGTCCAAGATATCCTCTATATATAGCCAAAGGGTTTGGGTTTCAAGATTCACCACTTTTCCAACCTTTCTTCCATTAAAGAAAGGAGGGGCTTTATAACTAGGTCCACCACTTGTCCAAGCTATGCTCTGATATAGAAAGGGGATTTTGGTTTCAAGGTCCACCACGTGTTCAACCTTGCAAGACTCAAGGGATACTTGGACATTGGAAAGCATAGTCCTATAGTAGTTGATAGGTGGCAGTGGGTATTACAACTAGGTCCAACCTATGCTCTCATATAGCAAAGAGGCTTTGCTTTCAAGGTCCACCACTTGTCCAACCTTGCTTCCATTAAAGAAATGAGGGGCTACGTAAACATTGGCAAGCAAGGTAGCAAGGTCCTAAGGTGTTTCACCTTGGATATTGGGCATTATAACTAGGTCCACCACTTTTCCAAGCTATGCTCTAATAAAGAAAGGGGATTTTCGTTTCAAGGTCCACCATGTGTTCAACCTTTCTAATATAGAAAGGGGATTTTCGTTTCAAGGTCCACCACGTGTTCAACCTTGAAAGACTCAAGGGATACTTGGACATTGGAAAGCATAGTCCTATAGTAGTTGATAGGTGGCAGTGGGTATTAAAACTAGGTCCAACCTATGCTCTTATATAGCAAAGAGGCTTTGGTTTCAAGGTCCACCACTTGTCCAACCTTACTTCCATTAAAGAAATGAGGGGCTACGTAAACATTGGCAAGCAAGGTAGCAAAGTCCTAAGGTATTTCACCTTGGATATTGGGCATTATAACTAGGTCCACCACTTGTCCAAGCTATGCTCTGATATAGAAAGGGGATTTTTCTTTCAAGGTCCACCACGTGTTCAACCTTGAAAGACTCAAGGGATACTTGGACATTGGAAAGCATAGTCCTATAGTAGTTGATAGGTGGCAGTGGGTATTACAACTAGGTCCACCACTTGTCCAACCTATGCTCTCATATAGCAAAGAGGCTTTGGTTTCAAGGTCCACCACTTGTCCAACCTTGCTTCCATTAATATAGCAAGGAGGATTTGGTCTCAAGGTTCACCACTTGTCCAACCTATGCAAACCTTTTTCATGTTGTAGCATGATTTTTGGTTTGAAGAGTATTTTTCTATAACTATGGATTTAACAATGTAATCTTTTTACTTACAGGATGGACTTCGAATCTGGGGAGAAAGTACATATGATACTTGACAATGAAATCGTTGGTATTGGTTGTGTGTGTAGAACAGATCCAGATTCCACTTGTGGTGGTACAAAGATAGGGCTGGGAAATGTCTCCATACTAGTGGAGGAATGCTTGAAGGATGTGGTCCTACCTTTTCCTACAATGGATACTTCATCTCTCCAAGGCTCATTATGGAGTGTTGTTCGATGGTCAAAGCTTCTTTTGCAATCTTTTGTATTAAATGGGAACTTAATTGATCCACACGAAAGCTACAATGGTGATGAAGAACATGATCATTCTGATCCTCTAGTTACAGATGCAATACCTATGACAAGCCCAGAATTTGAAGCAATGATTCGAGAGTCTTGGAGAAATCAGAGGGTCCTTTTAAAAGATGACACAATGATGCAAACCATGAATGAAGGGACCATCTTATATGTATTTCCACATGATTATGTCAACTTTCAGGAACTTGGTCCTGATTGTGTGGGTGTGGGTATTGAAAGAGAAAATGCAAGCATTGATGATGTGGTTGAAGTGGGTAGCATCACTTTGCTAAAGTGGCCCATCAAGCAGACAACAATGTTGAATGGGAGCCCATTACAATGCTTTGTTCCTGTTGATGGCATGCATGCTACATATGAGGATGTATCCAACGATGGCAATGTTGGAAAAAAACTTGATGGGAGTAATGTTGTCCAGTTGTCAAGGAAGAGACGATACACTTTCATGAACAGGACTCAAAAATCAAAAGCAGCACCAGCTTCGACTTTTTACCTTTCAAACAAATCAATTCAAAGGGTATCATGCATTGATTGTTGTGCAAAAAATTGCTGCAAATTTGCAGATCGTGATATGGTGACAAGGTTACGACAACAATTTTGGGGAGAGTCTCAAAAATCACGCACTAATTATGTTTATGATGTTCTTTCTATATGTTATCAGAAAGATGAGAAGTCACGATACCAATTCACGCTAAATGGCTCTATTGTTTGTTGTAGAGCATGGTATGAGCTACATGGAATACCAAAGACATCATTTTATCGATACAAGGAGAACTTTGAAAATGGTGTGCGCCAATATGTACATGGGAACACATGTACATTGAGAAGGGGACTTCAACATACTAGTTTAGCAAGAGCACTACTAAATGAGTTTGTGGAAAACAACTCTGAGAAGATGCCACATAGAAGTAGAACACTTCTAGATGGCTCAAGAGAGACTCAATTGGTGATTCCATCAACATACAAACAAGTGGATATTTTATGTGAAATCAACACGACACTTGACCAAATGGGCTATGAGAAGAAGCTATCCCAATCTTCTTTTGGTAGAATTTGGAACAAAGAGTACCCACATGTCACTTTAACAAAGACGAGTGAGTTCTCTAAGTGCAATATTTGTAGCTCAATCAAGGCAAGGTTAGAAGCTAAACCTTCTCTTGAAGAGAGAGCTCTTCTCTTGAGGGAGAGAGAAGTTCACATGGCACAACAAAAGAGTTGCAGAAGCCTATATTATGCATGGCGCACGTATTCAGAAACTCAACCACAAAAATATGTATGCATAATCCATGATAAGATGGATCAAAGGAAGACTGCCATTCCTAGATTACGCATTGTTCCCAAGGGTGTGGATTCAGGATATAATCTGCAGGTGGCATTGATTGGCATGATCACTCATGGACATGGAGAAGGTCATTACGGACACTTTGTCTTGAATGGTTTGTGGCCAGCTGATCCAAATCTTACAATTGGCTCAATTGCTAATTGTTTACATAACCTCGAGAGGATAGATAAGCATCCTCTTGGTGATCTAGTAACAAATGGACTTCCAAGGAGCAATATTTCACTACTACATGCTTTGAACTCAAGGGATGCTTTGGACTACCATAACTTGAGTGATGGAAAAGAGCCCATTGTGCAGTCGTCAGAAATTGCAGAAGAGGAATTGGGGTCAACATTTCGCAGATTGCCAGAGAACTTGTTGCTACAATTGGATAATTGTGCAGGGGAAAACAAAAATCGATACTTATTTGCCTATTTGTCAATGCTTGTTGCAAGGGGTGTTTTCAAAACCATCCATCTGGGATTTTTAATGGTTGGGCATACACATGAGGACATAGACGCCATGTTTAGTAGGTTTTCAGAGAAGTTGAGAGTTACACAAACCTATACTTTGCCTCATTTTATGGATACATTACGAAACAGCTCATCTTCATCTCCAGCTCCATTTTTTCTCACAAAGATCCCCGATTTCAAGCAATATTGTGATGGCTATCTTTGTGATGGACAAGACATACTTGTTGGACATTCCAAACCGCTTCAGTTCAGGTTCTTTATGCAGGATGAGACACCAATGATGCAATATAAGGCACATGTAGGTGTATCAAGTTGGAGTGGAAGTATTCGCCTTTGGAAAACAGACACAGAAGGCAAGCCAATGTTACCACATGGAGATCCACCTCTAGTACAAATGGCGGAGTATGTCAAGGCCCACGAAGAAGTCATTTTGGGGCTAAAGAACTATATAAAATTTTGGAAAAATTTAGGGAATGGTTCAAGTATTCCGCGATATTATAGACCCGTGATAGATTATTGGAGTAAGGTAATTGAAGAGATTGGAAAAGCAATCATATCAGAGGGAGTCTTGTATGAAATGTTTTGGCCAAAAACTCAAGAATATTCTCACCTACAAAGCACTACAATGAATTTGCAACAAGGAGCAGAAAGATTCCTAGGCCTTGAAGAGTTGAACGATCATTTTTGTGGGCCTCAACGAGATAGGCCAAGGGAAGAGTTTGACCCTATGTCTGATGTGCACCAAGGTGACTTTCTTATGCTTGTTCCGAGTGACACAGAAATCTATCCAGTGTGGCTTGCAATGGCTTTATCTGACATTGATAATGAGCCTACATCACCAAACTACAGAAAACTCTTGATTCAATATTGGGCACCTTGCGCGAGAAAAAGTGGGATGACAGATACTCAAGCTTACAGTAATTGTTGGAAGGGTTATTGGGCTGTCAACTATAAGGACCCACAAGTGTGGGAAACTATAGATGCAATTGTTTGGTCCTAGAGACCCAACAAAGAAAGAACCATTTTCTAGAATAAAGATTCCAGAAAGACATGCTCTAAAAGCCAAAGAAGGCCTCACTCGTGCACATCAGCCACACTTGGATCAAAGTTCAGATATGGTATCAAATGTGGAGTAGAATTATGTGGAGCTTCTATTGTGACTATACTAGTCAATTTGTAAACAAAATCTTTTTTGTATCTTCCTTTGTTTTATGTAATTTATAGTTATTATTCAAATCCATGTGTTGTACATCCTCCTCACTTTTGGTGTTTATCAACACCACAATCCTATGAGATTTTCACTTTATTTACTAGCCACACACCTCAATTTTTCCCACTTTAAGTGGAAAATTCCCAAATTACATGAATTCGGTCGATTTGGAGATTCCCATAATGTGAGATTTTTACCAAAATACCTAATATGGTCTTGTTTGACAAACTCTTCGGCATCCATGTGCAATGTAGGCCACCAAATTTCTGCTGTTGAGACAATTTTTTCCATCTTATCGCCTGAAAAATGGCCTCCACTTACTCCGCTATGTGCATGTTCTAGAATCAGCAGGTATTCGCTTTCACTTTCACAGATTCTAAGTTGGTTGTCCTTTCCCCGTTTATAGAGTTGATTTCCAATTAACTGAAAGTCACGAGCTTCCAGCTCTATAGCTTTCTCCCGTGCTCTTGTAATTTTCTCAGGGAATGTTCTATTGGTTAGGAAGTCAATGATGTATTGACTCCATGCATGTGCTATGTTCACCCGAAACAAAGTTGTGTGATCCACTGGTCGTTTGGCACTACATACTGTATAATTGGTAACATAAGAATGTGTATCCGCATACATAGTTGGCCAATAAACCCCTAATTGTTTCAGTCTCTGGTGTGTTTTTACTGTCGAACAATGAAATGCACAACCCTGGACATGTGCCTCTTCCAGGTAGCACTCGAATTCATCCGGATTTATACATAATCGTAGGATTAGGTCAGATTCAAGATGATACAGCCTATCGAAGTCTTTTGTTTGTCGAATTGTTCGCTGTTTGGATCTACATCCTGTATTATCAAACTCACTTCCAAAGGAGAGAATGCGAACTATTTCCTGAGACCATTTGGGTACCATTTCAATGTTGAAAAGATAAGCATCTGGTATGTCATCATCTATCCCTTGAGGAGCTTTCCCATTGTGTATTCTTGAAAGATGATCAGCTCGCAGATGGGTTTTTCCCTTTTTGACCACCACTGTGAAGTCAAATTCTAGCAATATAATAAACCAGCGTACGATTCTCCCTGTATTGCAAGGTTTATTTACTAGGTATAAAAGAGCTTGATGATCCGTGAAGAACACAAATTTGTTTGCAAGCAAATAATGCCGAAATTTCTTTACAGCATAAATCATTCCTAACCCTTCCCTCTCGGTGGTTGTGTAGTTCTTTTCTGCACTGTTTAACTGTGGGCTCGCATAGCAAACTGAAAAATCCATTGTTCCGTCTCTAGGTTGAGCTAGAATGATTCCAATGGCATATGCTGAAGCATCAATGTGCACATGGAATATCTTGTCCCAATCTGGTGGCTTTAGCACAGGTGCGGATATAAGGTTTTCCTTCAGCATTTGGAATGAAGTTTCACACTCATTGGTCCATTCGAAATTGACTAGCAAATGATACAAAGGTTGTGCGATAACCGCATACATGTAAATGAATCTTCGATAATATCCACAGTGCCCCATAAAGGATTGCACTTGTTTTGCATTAGTAGGCCTGGGCAGGTCTACAATGACTTTGACTTTGTCCAGGTCTGTGGTTATGCCGTTTCTTGAGACAATGTGTCCTAAGATTCGTCCTCGCTTAACCATAAATACACACTTTTCAGGGTTTAGACAGATTCGATATGTTCTGCACTTTTCAAAGACCTTTTGCAAATGGTCAATATGTTTCTCTCGCAGAAGAGAGTGCACACACAGGTCATCCATGTAAATTTCTAAGAATATTCTTAGGAATTCCTTGAAAGCGTGAGTCATTAACCTCTGGAAAGTGGCTGGTGCATTTGTTAAGCCAAATGGCATAACTCGATATGCATAAATTCCCCATTCTGTGGCAAAAGCTGTTTTGTGTTGATCCTCCCTTTCTATTGCCAATTGGTTGTATCCTCAAAACCCATCCACAAAGGAATAAGCCCGTTTCCCGACCACTCGCTCAAGGACATGTTCTGTAATTGGCAAGGGATAATTATCCCTTATGGTTGCCGCATTCACCTTTTTGAGGTTTACACACACTCGTAGTTTTCCATTCTTCTTGGGAACTACCACTATGGGTGAAACCCAATCTGTATGTTCAATTTCATAGATGAACTCAGCGTCCATCAGCTTATCAATCTCTTCTTTGATTTGCTTGGCAAATGTGTCATTATATGTATAAGGAAGTTGTTTGCTAGGTTTTGCATCCGATTTTAAAGGAATTGTATGTTGGCATATCAATGGATCAACTCCTTTGAGGTCTTTATAGGATCAAGCGAACACATCTTTATACTTCGTGAGAAGTTGTGTTAGCTGTGCTTTCTCCTCAGGCTCTAAATCATTAGCTATATAGATCGGCTGAGGCTTTTCACCTGGTTCTGCGAGGTCTATTCTTTTTGCATTTTCAGGCCCATCGTAAGATTCTTGGTTGGTTCTCTCCCGGATTGGTGGTGTCATGATGATTTTTCTATCCTGGATAGTAAATTTCCTATAGTGTGGTGGTACGTTCATGTTACCCTTTTCAGACTCCCCTTTACCATCACTATCCTCTTCAGTAGTCCATATCTCCCTCAAAGACCGTTTCAGTTCTTGGTATTTCTGTTTACGCTCCAGTTTGGTCCACTCTTGGTCTTTTGTTGGTTCTTTTTTTTATTTTTCAGATTTTTGTGATTTTGTTTCAGTCCTAGCTTTTCTTTCCTGTTTTATTTCTTCTCGCGTTCGTTCTTTTTGATTTTTTGAGAATTTCCCTGATATTTGATCTTTCACACAATCCTCTGCTTTTACAAGCATCAAATAGTGAGTTTTACCTTTTATCCTGGGCATCAGGTTCTCTCTCACTTTATTTTTGGCTCTTTTCCTCCTATAGTGTTCTTGGCGTCTAGGGTGTTGATTATCAAAATCATAAAACTTGATATTCTCGGCTTCATTCCCACGCTCATTGGAGGTGTCCAAACACTCATTATCTGCCTCATCATTTACTTCCAATTGCTCAGAAGAATTGTAAAACTCTTCTTGTTCTGGAGGTTCTACCGTCTCTCTTTCTGGCACCACGCTTACCATGTAATAGGGTAGCACATCGTAACCATCCTTATCGCAAAATTTTGTTGTTGGAATGTCGGTAATGGTATAGACATCTAATATTGTTTCCAGTATGTGTTCCCATTCTAGAGGCTCCAAGGCATCTTCAGGGAAGGGTTCCAGAATATACTCCTTGTCCTCAATTGCTCTTTCTAAGATGCATTCCTCTTTCCTTAAGCTTCCACAATGTGAAGCTCCGCACATCCATAGCTCTTTTGGTTGCCCCAACCATGCTGGTAGTTTTGATCCTACTATTGTAGCCAAATCAAACTCTTCCACCTGTGTTTGGTTTACATCTTTGTAACTATGGTCTTTCAGTTGTATTTTAGTTGTCTTCTCGCCATGTCTGAGGTATATGTGGTCATAACCCCAATCTTGGACCATCTTCAATTGTCGCATGAATGGTCGTCCCAAGATTATCTCATAATTGTTCTTTTTGTCCAAATCGACTATTGCAAATGTATGCTCATACTCGATCCCACACGAAGTGACAATTACTTTTTCCAAGAGTCCGAGAGGCTTCTCCATGAAACCATCTGCCAACTGTAGCTTCATTCTGGTAGCCCTCAGAGCTGGTTTTTCCCATTTTTTCCAGATTTCCTTTGTGGCAATAGCAACTCCCGCTCCACTGTCAAGAATGGCTTTGGAAACTACTCCTTGAAATTCTACTGGTAGCGTCGTGTTTCCGTCTTCTCCCTCACAATATTCTCCAACCTTATTCAATGGTACCGGCCTAGTGTTTAGGTTAGGCCTGTCCAATTCCCTAATTCCTTCTTGTAGTTTCAAGGTGGGGTCTTTCACTCCAAATTTTTCTAGGCATTTTCCTACTGTGGTCCACATGTTTGGCCTTAGCCTTAGGAGTTCTGCTAACGTGATTGTGCATGCCACTGGGGTGGATAACAGCTCAATCAATCCTTGTGAATCCATCACCTTGTTAGAAGAAAGTCTTTGAGATGGGATTTCTCTCACTTCCGACTTAGCTTCATATTCTCCCAGGTAAGAGGGTAAAGTTCTCAAAGAGTCTGGTTGGATCTGCCCCGAACTAATAGATCCTTGGTCTCCCCCTTGTGAATGTATCTCAAAGTTCATTTGTGATCTTGCCTCAAATTCTTCAATAGGAGGTAAGATCATGTTCTTTTCTTTTCTCGTGCTATTCATGTGTTCATTCATCCTATTAGCCTTGTTGGCCTCTCTGATTTGCTTCCACAGATCATCTAGACCGTTATCGTCCTTTCCCATTTCTGCCAATATTTTAGGATGGACCTCGTCACTTGCCTCAATGGTGGTATTTGGCACTATGATAGGCTCTCCTCTGGACTCATATTCATTAGTGAGTCTTTCCTTTGTTTCCTCATGTTTCTCTAATGTTGGTTGGATAGGGGTTGGAACTGGCGCATCATGGCAATTTGCCGGTTTTCCCAACGGGTCTTCCATCAATGATTGAGCCGTCTCGATCATCTTTTTACACATATCCAACCTTTGTTTTTCTATTTCCGCATATGGGTATGTCATCCACCTTTGCTCCTGGGTCTGGTTTTTTTTAAGTCGAGCTTCATAAGATTTTAGAAGCGCATCCAGCTACTAGTTTACCTTGTCTGCCAGTACAACACTTTTGGGCTCAGCTATTTCCTTTGGTGCTATGGCTGTTGTGGTGTGTGGGCTTAGGCTAGCTAGATCTTCTAACCGCTCCAATATTTTCTTTGTATGTTTCAACTCATCGGATAGGGCTATTTGCTCTCGTTCTTTCCTGGCTTTCCTACGCGCTTTTCTTGCTTTCCAAGTGCTTCTCTGATTTTTCGTTTCTCAACTTTGGGCATCTGTTTTTGGTTCTTCTATTATGGGTTCGTTCGTCCTTCTTTGGGCTTGGGCCCGGGTTACCGCCTGAACAGGTATGATTGTTTCATTTTCCGATACTCCACTAGAAGGTACTGTTTCCAACAAGTTCAAGGTGGTTTTTGCTCCTTTACTCGGGTTTTTAGGGCAATCAGGAATCAAATGAGTAATTCCACATTCTGGGCAATACGCGTTGACTCTAATGATTTCATCATGAGGACAGTCTCTTAGCCAATGGTCTCCGCCACACTTGTAACAGGGGCCCTTGGGTTGTTGAGGTGCTCCTTGAGCTGCTCGTTGCTGGTAAGCCTGTCTCTGTCCGCCCATGCCTCCATTGGCTATGAACAACAATGTTCGTTCATCTAAGCTATATCTTCCTTCTCCTGCGGCCTGTGCAACAGTTGGGGGTCCTTGATTCCCTATCATGCTCCATGGTTCTGGTGTCGAGGGTTCTTCCGGCGGATAATAGACAGGGTTCGCCGCATATCTGTTGGGATCCTCATAATATGCATGCATAGGCACCAAAGCCTTTTCTTCTGATTCAGTTACCGTTGGGGTGTATCTTACACCAACTGGTCGTAATCCTGGTAGGGGTGGTTGTTTCCCCAACACCGGTTGTGGTCTCTCTACACCTACAGGTCCTGGTAAGTTGCCTGCTTGATATCTAGGCATAGGTGGAACTTGAGGGGAAGCTACAGGAGCTTGGGGAGCATAAGGTCTCTCTCTCACATATCCCTTGTTATAGTAACATTCCTCGGTCCCATGGTTTGTCCATTTTTGTTCAATAGCACACCACTTGGGCTGTTTAGCCTGGGGTTTGGCGTACAAGTTGATCTTTTTTAGCACTTCATCTACGAGCTGCTCCTGGTTTACCGCTATTTCTCCTTTGAGTGTTGTCTTGGAGAACTTTCTCCCACTTTGTTGTGAAGATGAATCGTCATCAAGGTCCTTGAACTCCCCTTCTTTGTAGACCGCACAATTGTCCACAAGGTACAAAGCTTCCTTGGTCAACTCATTCAACGTAGTGCTCCTCTTCATATGTAAGTCTTTCTGGAGAACTGCATTCCTAAGTCCTTGGATGAATATCAGCATAAGTCTGGACTGAGTTGGCAGTTCTTCAACAGGACAAAACTTAACATATCTTTTTAGTCTTAGGGCTGCCTTCCGTACAGATTCTCCATCTTTTTGTTTGAATTTATGGATTTGTGAGACGGTATTATGAGCTATTCCCCTTTGAGAGAATTCCTCAATAAACTCGTCAAACACTTCCTCCATCGACTCAAAGTCTTTACGCTCCACAGAGTCAAACCAAGTTGCAGCATCATTCTCTAGGGTTAGTCCAAACCCTGCGAATTGGGTAGGAAAGTCTAACACCTCTTCGGCTCTAATCACACGCACAAAGGCTGCTACATGATCTCTTGGGTCTCTGTTTCCTGTGTATTTCCTGTTTATCCATTTTTGCACTTAAGAAGGTCTAATTCTTCGATGGTCTACAAACCTCATCGTTGGATCACCCAGTCCAAGTCTATACCCCTCCTCAGGCCTTCTGTAATAGGCTGGTTCCTCGCCCAACGGTGCTCCTAAGCCATAATTTCTAACGGTTCTCGCGGGAGGTGGTCCTTCTCTTCGAACTCGTTCCATGGGTGGTCCTCCAAGCTCGGTCGACCCTTGTGTCTTTGGCTTACTCTCTGCTTGATACCTTGAATAGTGTGGGGGTTCTTACAAATCCCTGAGCCCTCGTGCGGCTGGATACCCGTCTCGGTTTCGGTCTGGTTCCATTGTTGCACTTTGTCGAGGCCATGCCTGCAATGATGTCTGGTTTGCTGGTTGGTCTTGGTTGTTGAATGCTTGTGGTCTTGTAGAATGTGATGTAGCGTCATACTCATCTGAAAATGGATTCGTTGACTTGCTTGGGGTGTGGGCGGCTCTCGGAATTTCCTCAGAGGCATATGCTGATGCTCCTGGACCTGTTGCTCTTTCTACTTCCTCTGGAAGAATACGTTGGTATTCTCGCCCATATCTATCAACAAAAACTATGCCCTTCCCCGTAGCAGTTTCATAGCAGAATAAGTAAAGAACCTTGTCTTTGCTTAGTGCGTCTACGTATGGTTCTTTACTACGAAAGTAAGAGACAATACCCTCGCTCTCGTGTTTGTAAATTCCCACATTCTCGTTATAATTTGGAACCCTGATTGTTTTCTTATCGTACATAAAAATAGCTTCGTTTTGATCGATGTTTGGTGGCGGCTCTTGAGTTTCTGAAACCATTTTCCCTTTAGCCACATTGTCTCCATATCTGTTGTAATCTTCAGGGTTGCTAACTATTAAATAGTGGTTCCCCTTTTTGTCTCGGAATCTATCTCCATCATCATACACGCGGATTATCTCCAATCTTTGTGCTGGCCTCTCTTCAATACAAATGCACTTGCGGCCTCGATAGTCAGAATAGACTAGGGCTCCTCTTGAGTTTGTACCCTCTAAGAAGATCACCGTAAGCCTGGAATCATTCAAAGGATTTTGGGAGGTGCTCCCCCCTCGCATTGGTCCATCATAGGTGAAACCTCCTGGCTGTTGTCTATCCATCATGGAGAAAGATTTGTCTGACGACGTGTCAGTATCACTACCTTCCTCAATAATCGGTGCTAGTGGATCTAACCTTGCCTGAGTTACACTCTCTTCGGTGGACACTAGGCTACCTTGGTCACCTGCCACCTTCTGGTCTCTAACAATGTATCTTCCTGATCTCAAATTCATCAAACTTATCAATGCAACTAATCACAAGTTCAACCACTAACCTGGCAATAGATCAGTTTCTGCACAACTTCTTGTTTTGTTGCTGAATATACCTGTATACAAGAGTTTTAATTTCGGCAATTGAATCAAAGCATTTATCTGCTAGAGGTTATCTTAGTAATGATTGGTATAACTGGAGAGTTAATCTCAACCACTACTGTATTCTATACACTGTTGATGTTCCGGATTAGGTTGCTAATCTGAAACAGTACTTTTCTCTGATGTTGGCCAATTTACGCGAAAAATCTTGAACTCAGTCTTTGCTTTGTCAAATGGGCAACCAAGGTCCAAATTTACTTCTGAAAGAAGTTCCGGAACCCTTAAGACAAATAGAACCTCACTGTCTAGGCCAGGTCAAATTTTCCTTGCAGTATGCCCCAATAGACATCCTATGCGTAGGATGTCTCCTGCTGCATTTTGCTTGGATTTTTGCACTGTTGTTTCCCCTTATTGTGCTGAGCTAACAGCTGTTTTTACTTTTTGATTTGGACTTCTATAAGCTGGTCAATGAGTCAGAAATCTGTTCCGACTGCCTGGTGATGGTGTTGATCAGTCTAATCAACTCCAAATTGGACCCAAAATTGATTAGCAGGCTTGCCTTAGGCTATATAACACCTTACAATGCTCAAAGTCCAATTATGGCTTCATTTTCTTGCATTAGACATCCTACGCGTAGGATGTCTTTTTCTTCAGAATGGCTTTAAACTCAAGACTTAAGCTCTCCTTGAGCTGATGATCACCTTGGTATACTCAGATTTCAGTTTGGAGTCCCAAATCACTCAGAAGACATCCTACGCGTAGGATGTCTTTTCGGCCTGTTTGACCCCAGATTTGTTCCACAGCTTCCCCTTGATGTCAGTATCCCAGTGGTATGCTTAGATTTTGATTTGGATGTCAAAAGTCCCAAACTTCAGCTGTTTTTGCTTTTTCAGTCAAAAGTGCTAAAGTCCACTTTGAATCCAATTTTCTTACCCGAATGAGGTGAAACCCCTTTCAGTCACTCAATATATCATGCAAGACACACTCATGCTACCATCTTGTAGTTTTGGTTTCAAGTTGATGTTTTGGCACTAATTGGGTAGGATGTCTAGCAATTTCAGTCTATCTGGTCTTATCCTGTCAAGAGATGGCCAAATTTCCACTTTCCAGTTGAAATTAGGGTAAACCCTACCTTCAGAACACACTGGTCAACCCAAAATCCCAAAATTCCTCCCAGATTGGCCTTTAGACATCCTACGCGTAGGATGTCTCCTGGCTAAAATTAAAGTTTTTTTTTCTTTTTTTTTCTGACAGGAATGCTCCTGATGCTCTGTAGGCCTATCAGAAACACTCACAGTAACTTTTGGGCTTCAATTAGGCTTTCAACCACACTTTTGCGTCTTTTTGCGTCTTTTACAAACTTGTAATGATTCTACCAAGCAAGTATACATGCATGAAATGCTCTAGATCCTACCTACTCCTACCTACCATGAAGAAATGGTGATAATGGTGTTTTTGGTTGCTTTTTGGCCTCTCCGGACTCTCAAGCTCTCTTCTCACCCCTTCTCCCACTCCCACTCCTACTCTAGAACTCGACTACTACCTAAAAACTTCCTAAGTCTACCTCCTCTACCTAAGTCGAAGGATCTAGGCCAGACACACGCTTCCTAGACTCCCTCTAAGACCTAGAGAGTCCTTCACCCTCTGATCCTATCTAAATGTAAAGCGAGACTCTTGGAAAGCCAAAAATCCCAATCCTCAAGGATTAGTCTCGGTCACCTACCTAAGGTTTTCGTTCCCGGCAGCGGCGCCAATGTTGGACGGGTACGCCGCGACGGACGTCAGCACAGCGAGAACTCACCTAACAAGTAATGTCAGCTAAGGACGAAGCTCGACCCGCAGGCGCGTGGAAGCAAGCATAAGGTGTCAACCTACACTCGACCGACTCCTAACTAATTCCTACAGAGGCCCCTACCAATTGTCTAAGTCACTGTCTTCAAGAGAACAAAAGAGGATGCTTCCTACAACGCTTGCTAGAGCCGAACACCTATCAAACACTTTCGAAACACCATAGAGCTTGAAGGAGACCCTTCTAATACCTATAGGCCACTCTCCTTAAGGTCTATGAACCAAAATCACGACCCAGAACACCCGGTGCAGAAACACGTAGGATGTCTGGCCGAAATCTGCAGGTCTTCGTTTCCGAACTCTAAAGTGCCTAATGTGTAGTTCTACTCAATGTGAACGCGTGGATATGCTACAATGCGAAATCAGGTAACGTATGCTCACCTAAACAACCGATGAAGCTCGTAGAAGGAGCTCCCAAAGCCGGACCGTACGTGCGCAATGTTGGTATCGGCTCGTAGCTCTAGTCGGGGGCAACACGCTGCACTTATCCGCACTCGATTCCGACCACCGTAGCACACGTAGCGTCAAGACAAAGCTCACACTCTCTCTCACGTACACAGTACGCTCACTCACAAACTTAAACTTGTTTAAAATGACAAAAGGTTTTCTCATTAAGGTCAAAAAGTTATATATATACCTTACAACTTCTCAAACCCTAAAGTTCCAAAATCATCCATCTACTCCATCTAACTATCAAAACTGGGATACAATCTGGAAACTTCTTTAAGTCCCACTATTTACAAAGTGAAAATTCGGGTTTTCCTCAATGAATGACTAATTACAAAAAACAATAATCCGCCGAGTAGTTGGATGCCATGGGGTGTGTCCAGCTTCTAATAGACACTTGCCATGGTGGTAAATCAATGAGCAGGAGATTACAAACCTTTTTTTTTTATATATCACAAATGACATCAGTGGATTATAGCGGTGACGAGCGCAAAGCACGATGCGGACCCCGATGGCCTCAAAGGCTAGGGTCCGATGCATGCCGAGCTGGCCACAGTGAAATAAACAGGGGCACCACCTAGCTTTGAGTGGCTAGGACGCGGACAATGGTGATTTGAAATAGCACAAACTCTGCACTTGAGAGAGAGAGAGAGAGAGAGAGAGAGAGAGAGAGAGAGAGAGAGAGAGAGGTGATGAAAACCCCTTGAGATGTGAGGAAAAACTGATTCAATGCAATATTTACAAAAACCTTATCTTCGACGAGATGGCAACCATGGTGATAGAGAGAGATAGATAGTGAGCCTATAGTGCGTTCTCTAGAGGTGACTCATAAGCACGAAGATTTATAATCTCATGAGTGTGTGCGACCCTTGGAGTCAAGGTGTGGACATGGCTTCTTACTCATAGTGCTAATTCCCAAAATGCTGCCCTAAAATCCTCTCTCTCTTGATGCAAGTGTTGCCAGTCTCCTCACCAAAATGCTACCAGATACTTGTTAGGAAATAAGACGTAGCTAAGTAGATGATTGAGTGGATAACTTAATGGAGAGAGATAATTTTCACACACAAGAGATTATAGAGTAGAGAGAGAGAGAGAGAGAGAGAGAGTACACACGATATACGTGGTTCACCAATGTGGGCTACATCCACGAGAAAGCAGCCACTCAATGGCTTTAGTACTTCAAAACAAGAAGTAGTTTACAAAGGGATTATACCCTTTTGGAGCTCCCGCCTTGCTTCACTCTCACCACCTCGCACACACCTTGTTGCATCAACTTCACACTATGGAATGTGTGTAAAAATGGCCTCATTTTATAGGCCAAAAGGGCTGCCCTTCCTCATGAGACACAGCCATGTGCAGCCACCCTTGTGTAGATAAGTCCAAATCGGACCCTCCAATCTGCCCATGTGTGGCCGCCCTGGAAAAGACAAGTCCGCTTTTGAATTTTTCCATCGGCCATTGACTTCCGACCATCAACTAGCGGCCATTAACAACCGGCCAACCGGCCAACCGATTGGTCGTTTTTTGACCACTTTCTGGCCGCCGTCCGGCCATAATATTCCAACAAAAAGGAATATTCTGGCGAAGCCAATCTCGAGCTTGGGCTCGAGACTGGGCGTGAAAATTTTTGTTTTCGCAAGTGATTTTTTTTTTTTGGTGAGTGATATTTCTTCACGCACGATGGCTTCTCCTCATAATGGAGGCCTTACAAATGTGCATTTTTACCACAAAATCAGGCTCCATACTTAACAATCTCCCACTTGGAGACTGATCTCCAAACCAAACATGTGACTGCTTTCCTTCCTGGATTCTTATCCTTGAATGCCGATAGAAGATGAGCAAAAGCTCAACTTCTTCTTGTTGACCACGTTTGTAAACATGTCTGTAGGATTTTCACTTATATGCACCTTTCCTAGCTTTAGCTGTCCCTCTTCCAAAAGCATGCGTATGAAGTGATATCTCATCTCAATGTGCTTTGTCTTTGAATGAAAGGCTGAGTTCTTTGCAAGATGGATAGCACTTTGGCTATCATTGTACGAGACACAATTGTCTTGTTTGAATCCAAGCTCTTCTAAGAATCTGTGAAGCCATAGAATTTCTTTGCTTGCCTCCGTCATTGCTACATACTCTGCTTCCGTGGTAGAAAGTGAGACCACTTTCTGCAACTTTGAAGCCCAACTTACTGTTGTGTCTCCAACCGTGAAGACATAGCCAGTAGTGCTCCTTCGAGTATCTTTGTCACCTACCATATCTGCATCAGTATACCCGTCTAGAAAAATATCAGCTTCGCCAAAATACAAATCATTTGTTGTTATCCCTTTTAGATACCTAAGTATCCACTTCACAGTTTGCCAATGATCTTTACTTGGGTTGTCCATGAACCTACTTACAATTCCGGCTGCATGTTCAATGTCTGGCCTTGTCCATACCATAGCATACATAAGAGAACCTACCAGTCCAGTATATGGAGCTTTAGACATATAGGCTATCTCGTCTTGTGTCTTTGGACACATATCCTTGGTTACTTTAAAGTGACCAGCGAAAGGTGTAGACACCATTTTTGCATTTGCATTGTAAACATTTCTAGTACCTTCTTGATGTAATCCTCTTGAGATAGCTTTATTGTCTTCTTCGTCCTTTCCCTTGATATCTTCATACCAAGTATCCTCTTTGCAGCACCTAAATCTTTCATTGAAAAAGATTTAGACAGTTCTTCTTTTAGGTCTTTGATGTCTTGCATGTTAGCACTTGCAATCAACATGTCATCAACATACAACATTAGGATGATGAACTTCCCATCTCCCAAATTCTTTGTGTAGACGCAATGATCTGAGTTGCATCTTCTGAATCCATGATTTAACATCCATCGATCAAACTTCAAGTACCATTGTCTTGATGCTTTCTTTAAACCATACGAGCTCTTCTTTAATCTACAAACTATTTTCTCACTACCTTTTACTTCATACCCCTTTGGTTGAAGCATGTATATTTCCTCCTCTAAGTCACCGTGAGGGAATGCCTTATTTACATCCATTTGCTCAAGATTTAGATCATGAGCAGTCACAAGGCTTAAGACAAGCCTAATTGAGTTCATTTTTACAACAGGAGAAAATATTTCATTGAAGTCGATACCTTTCTTTTGAGAAAACCCTCTTACCACAAGCCTTGACTTGTACCTTTTCTTCCCACCTTCTTCTTATTTCAACTTATAGACCCATGTTTATTTTGAAGTTCCCACTTAGCTTAAGGCAGCTCAACCAACTCCCATGTTTGATTGTGATGTAATGAGTCCATCTCTACTTGCATGCTCTTCATCCATTCTTTTTTGGATTCATGTTGCATAGCTTCTTCGTATAATTCTGGCTCTTCAGAATCTAAGATCAAGAGATAGTTGAAGGAAGGAAAAAACCTTTCTAGAGGTCTACTTGCTCTTGTGGATTTTTGAGGAATAGGTTGAGGCTCCTCATTTGGTTGACGTTGTTGCACGTTGTCACCATTTGCAGTCCTTGAGTCTTCACCATCCTCAAGCTCCATGTACTCATCACATGTTTCTTTTTTTGTTTTCTTTCTAAGTAATCTTTGTACATATTTTGTTCATTGAAAATTACATCCCTACTTATAAAGATTTTACCATCTTCAGGATTCCATAGGCGATACCCAAACTCACCTTCTCCATAGCCGATGAAGAAGCACTTTTTGGACTTTGCATCTAGCTTTGACCTTAGACTTCTATCTATGTGCATGAAAGCCTCGCACCCAAACACTTTGAGAAATGAATAGCTCATTGGTGTACCTGTCCATGCCTCCTCTTTAAAAGAAAACCGACTTAGCGAGCGAAAATTTTGCTTAGGTAAACACGCCGGAAAAGTAAACAAAGCTATATGAATTTTTGGTGGTGGTGGGGGAAATTGAAACACGAGAGATGGGGAGAGGGGAAGGGAAAAGGGAGAAAGATACAGATTTACACCAAACGCGTTTCGCTTTCATTAGCTCATTAGTGGTGTAAACAAAAAAGAGGGAATGGAGGGGGTATAAATAGTGAGGTGTGATGTGGCTCAAAAAACTGTAATGGTACCACATTTGAAGCACGAAAGGTTAACTTAAAGACAAGTTAATGCTCATCTTAGGCGCGTACTTACAAAAAACGGAGGAAAAGGTGGAGAGTTATTAGGGCATTTAAAGGAATTGCAAAATTGTACAGGAAGGGGACTAGTCAAAAAAAAGGGGGGGATTTGACTAAGCCTAGGGAATGGGTGGAGTTTGGAAGAGTTGCATATATACATGAGGCCAAAGTTCGCTGAGGTATGGTTTTGTCAATTACAGGTGGAATTCCTTTGGGGGGGGGGGTTAGAGGGGTTGCATATACCAATGAGGCCAAAGACAGTTGAGGTAGGGTTTGGTCAATTATGGGTGGAGTTCATTTTGGGGGGGGGGTGCTTGGGGGTTGAGCGGAAAAAGGTGAAGGGGGTTTAGAGAGGAGGGTTCCGAGATTGGGTGCATTCATCCAACATATCAAAGGTCGAGGCAAGTGCGCGAGGTCCGTGTTGGATTTCAGTAAATTAGTGAGGGGTTGGTTAATGGAATGAGATAAGTTAAGATGGCGGATAAGAGGTGAGAAAGGAATTTTGATGATGGTAGGAGAAGGTTTGGTTTTGGATAATTTTTGAAGGAGAGAGAGTCTCTTATCGTAGGAAACGTAGAGAAAGCAAGCATTCAACAGGGGGAAGGGATACCCTTTTTCTCTTAGCCTAGTATAGAAGAGGTTACGAATAGAGATAAATCCCGAAAGAGAGCTTTCCCTAACAATGTACCTCTTAAGCTCTGAGAGAATAAAAGCAATCTTTTGGTGAGTAGGGTGCCAAGATTGCCAAGGGATATAGTTGTAGGAGTTTAGGCTTTTTTGGTGACAGTTCCATGTGCTGGTGGGCTTTAGTGTTCCTTTTGGAATGACGAAGGGTTCCACTTCTTCGAGGTAATCCTTTATGGTCATTCTTTTCTTCTTTGCCGGTGACTTCGCGGCTACCATAGATCCTGTTGCACTTAGTAGTCCGAAGTTAGCGTTATTTCCATATTAGCTGCGAAACCGAGTTTTACTTATCCAAATGACTTGAAAATTGAAAATAAAGCTTAAAAGGAACTTGTGAAGCTGTGCATGTGCTCACAGTGCAAATCTGGCCAAAATTTTCCATTTAGACATCCTACGCGTTGTCGTGCTGTGACACGTACATAGTGGGAACGCATGCTACAAGAGTTATCTTGTAACTTTTTACATACATAGTTATATTTTCTATAATGTACATATGCATATTTAAGTATAATAATATGCTTTCTATCTCATCCTATTATTTATCTCAAGGGTAACGTATTCTTACTTTACCATCAAAAAATACTATGGAAAAAGCGTTAATAGCTCCGCCTCTTTTACTTGGAGCAAAAAAGCATTGATTCTTTATTTCTACTATCTCATTATCATCTCACACCTTAGCTAGATCCTATATCTAGGGTAAACTCCAATATATATATATTCTATGTATTTTTCATATTTTTCTTATATTTCGTTTTAAATAGCTACTAGGGGGAAATCAAATCCTAGTGGGACACTAGGTGGCATGATTTCAAAGATACATTTATTTTAATGAATTATTCCAAGCATGATTACAAAGCTTTGTCAAGGAGCAATGTCATTCTTTCATATGGCATGAGGTGTCCTTTGGAATCAAATGAAAGTCTAAGCTAAGGGGACCACAGGAAGACTTTTGCTACCAGAAATGGACCCTATTTTGATAATTTTTTTACACAAGGTTCCAATCCGAATTGAAAAATAATTTTAAAATAAAGCTGAATTTTCTGCCCATATTTTTACTTTTTTATTTGGAGCCACGGTTGAGGAAGTATGATCAAAATATTGGACCCCAGTCTGCCCACATCATGCAGGAACAGCTCATTTCCAACTTTTCCAGTTTCTGTTCACACTGGCTCTTCTCTTCTTGTGTAAACCCTTGGGGGTTCCCTTCACCTATAAAAGGGGACTTCTTCTTCCTTGAAAGTATCTCAAGCATTCAAGCCATTGATGAGAGGAATTCATGAGGGAGGGAGTAGTAATGCCAAATTGTACTTAGTCATTAACATAAGCCTAAGCCTACGCTTTCTCCTAGAAGAAGACTAGCCATTCTTGCAACAAGCTAACCTTAGAAGATCAACTCTAATCAAAGAAGGTCTTGCACTTGGTGTATCAATCAAAGTGGAATTATCCACTCTTCTTCTCTCTCCATCAATAATGGTGCCGAAGGGTTTGTCAAGTAAGATGTGTTCTACATTGATGTTTTCTTGATTTCTTGTTGTTTTCTTTTTCATCTCTAATCCAACATATATATATATATATATCTAATCTCATCTCCTTAACCAAACCTATCTCTCTCACTCTTAGTAATTCATCTTCTCTACAAAATCTAGGTTCTCTTTGCTGCAGGTACATCTCTCCCCATAGTATCCTTATTGCCTACGGGCAAGAATAGGGCTTGGGAGGGAAACTTCTCATCCCTTCACTTCTCTCATATCTACATTTCTCACATACTATCCTAGATGAATAATCCACATGATGATAATTTCTATCGCTTTCACTCTTACGATCTATTAGAATTAACATATGGATTAGCCATAAAATACACTTTCAACAACGTATAGTGTTTCTCTTTGGCCCAGAAAGGCTCAATGAAATACTTCTATCACCGGATCCCATCATACGACCTCTCATAAACTATAACTTTTCTTTTGACGTAAGCGTAGTTATCTTGCTATGAACCAAGAGGATTTGTACACACAATTAATCCCAATCACTAGACAAAATATATATATTATGGTAAGCACAAAACTACAATTCCAAAGAACAATTTGTAGCCTATTTGGTTAGCCAAGATTGAATGCCGTTAACTCATCTATTAACCCTTTCATACTACCCATGATACGATATGACCATATCCTTGATGTTTTCATCTTTGTGTTGTTTTGACATTCTCCTATGTGTTCTTTCTTTGTGTGTGTGAGTGCAAGAGAGAAAGAGTGGGTCTTCTTTTATTGCACTTCTTTCCAAACCCTAGTCTTCATGGCATCTATGGTTTAACTCCTTCATATACTTTTTGTTGAGTTCTCTCACAAACTCTCACAGCCATAAGCCCGGTGCTTTCCCAGCAAGACCGCAAATTTCTCGACAACGTAGGATGTTTTATTCATCAGAATTGGTTCATACTTGTCATGCTGGTATTGCATGGCTCATTGAACACGGCTATATGCTTGGATTTGGATTTGGATATCAAAAAGTGGATTTTTGGGCTGATTCAGGCTTTCGGTCACACATTGGGTAGAAAGTCCATCATAGGTAGCAATTGATGTCCAAATGGGTTGAAAATTGGTATATGGGCTCATTGCACCATGGTATTGGATCCCATGATGTCACTCTTTGCACAGAAGGCCTAATTTATGCTGGAGACATCCTACGCGTAGGATGTCTTTTTCATCAAAATGTCATGAAATTTGTTATGTGGGTAGTCCTTGGCCTAAGGAACATGGCCATGCTCTTCGATTTGGATTTGGGCAGGGATTGATGCTTGTAAGGGCCTGTGTGGTGTTTTTGGGCTCCAAAAGTGTATCTTGAAGGTCTTGAAGGTGTTGAAGGTGTTGAAAGTGTATCTTGAAGGTGTTGGGGGTCAAAAATGATTAGAATGGCTTCAAAATTGATATATCAGCTCCTGATGATGAGGTGATTGGATCTAGATGGAACAATAATCCTTTGCAGGCCAAAAAAGTCAAGTAGACATCCTACGCGTAGGATGTCTTTTTCACCATTTTTTGCTTCCGACCACACAGATTGGTTGTTGATGTGTTGGTGAGTGTGTTGTGCAAGTTTCATGTGATTTGGAAAAGATTTGGTAGATCTATGGCCCATTATTGCCTCTATGCCCTAACTTTGCGTTTTTTCATGCATATGAGGTCAATTTTGGTCCCAATGTGATGAGACTTGGTGGATAGCTTGTAAATGTCATTCAGAAAATGTGTATGATGAAAAATGTTGGAGTCTGTGTCCAAAAGTGCCCTTGAGACATCCTACTCGTAGGATGTCTCTTGATGATTTTTTCATGGGTGGTGCTCCTAGTGCCTGCCCTTGGTCCCACTGAGTCCCTTTTGAGCCTAATTTCAACAAAAAAGTCAAATGGATAGAGAATAACTCCCTGTGTGGACTTCAGAGCCTCCGAGCCGTTTTCTAACTTTTGGAGTGCTTTTTGGCGATGAAATTTCTTGATGTTGGTCTCCATAGCTTCCCGATCCCTTGGGGATCCTTGCCGTATGGGTTTTGTCGACTTTGGCTTCACTGGAGCTTCATTTGGCAATTTGTCGCTCTAGAAGCACCCGTGGCTGCGTTTACATACCTTTGATGGTTTGTGGTGGTCCACCACCATAGGACTAGGTTGTTGATGGTCTAGGAAAGCCGCTCGTGAAGTTTGGTGGCAAACGGACTTGCGGTTTGGCCACAAGTGCATTTTGACACTTTGTCTGTCTGATGCCGTTTCTGAGGTTTAGTGCCGCTTCGGGTCACTTTTTTGGTCATGCTGGTCATATGGACTTGTCGAGCATGTCGATATGCTCCTACCCATAAATTTTGGTAGCATTTGGTCGCCGTTTCGCCGATTTTCCATTTGGTGGCCTCTTGCAGGTTTCTAGGAATTAGGGTTTCTCCCGATGGATTTCTACTGCCTTTGGACATCCAGGACTGGTCTCCTAGGCTAGGGTAAGCTGCCGATGAAGTCTTGTTGCTTTTGGGTTAGCCGTTAGGCCTCCGTCTCTACTTGTAGGTCTCTACCGCCCGCTTTGTGTGTGACCCCTACGCTAGTTTTCGCGACATAATGACAAACATGCACGAAAAGCTCAAGGTGGTGAGCCTACCTCTCATGTCTGGAGCTCGTCGGGTAGTCGTGCGCGTCATAGAAGCTGCTGCAAGGTCGGTCCGCTCTAGGTGGCAGGAGCTCTCTCCACAAAGTCAATAGTGAGAATGAGCTAAAAATCAGGTGAAAATTTCTTATAGTGGAGGTCCCCAAACCACTTTTCGTTAAATTTGACATGTGCTCCTATCTTCTTGCGAGATGCGGTTTAGGCTCAAAAATTTCTTAATTTGGACTCCATTTGCTCTGTTTACCAGAAATTTGGCATTTCGGTCAAAACCTGGCCAAAACACGCTTTCCGCTCCAGTCTCATAATTGCACCCCCACTGTATCATAGGTTGTCCTGTAGTCACTGATCATCCCCATAATGTTTTTTTCATTACGACCGTTTTTCACCTGCTTTTTGTATTCTTGAAGTTTTTATGCCGAAAATTAGCAAAATTAAAAGAAAAATAGCAAATCAAACCCGAAAAAATCCCCAAAAATCATAATAAATCACAAACATCACCGCAAAACATTATATACACATGCAATTTTTATGGCCGGATTTCTCCGTTTTACCAATATTTTGCCCGAAAAATGGCTATTTCTACTTATATACACACACCTAGGGGCTTGATTTGGCGTTTGGCCCCATATACCTATAGATACATGTTGTATAAGGGCATATGTACTTGGGTTACTCCAGAAAATTTTGCCATCAAACAACAACCCTTAAAATAGTCCAAAATCATGCCCTTTTTTGTTGTTTCTGTTATTGGTTCTACATTTGAGAATGCCTCCCCCCCTCCTAGCCGGAGTCATCCCGGACGACAAGGTATCGCCTCGGAGTATGTGCCGTGCATATGTTTAAAAAGTTGTGCTAATGCTTGGCCGATTAATGTGGCCCGATTTTATGCATACTCGGTCAATGCATGGAAAAATTAATGCTACGCAAGAGAAGGGAATAAGCAAGGTTCTTATTGGCATTCACCATTGAGGTTTTCTATTTTCTTTGCAAGTAATAGTTGTAACTCTACTGCTCTCTTTTTAATTGTCTTTTTGCAAAAGGAAATTGCTTTGCCGACATTGTTGATATAACCGTAGCTGTTTCTATGGAGAGGATTGGCTTGGCCGGAATGGCTATGGGCCGTATTGCCTTTGCTTTCCATTGGTATTTTGCTTTTGCCGGTTTTTCAAAATGTTTTGCTACTTCCTTTTTTGCCACTCTTTTGTTGTCGATTGGCATCCACACAAGTCGGCTTTCCTTTTTCAAATGCAGTTGTCTGCCTTCCGTTGTTGCTTGTACTGAAGGGAGTTCCTTTTGCTTTTGTTTTGGTATCCAAATGCGAGTGACATTTGGGTTATGGCTAAGAATTTTCTTTGGGATCCATATCTGTTTTATGCCCTTGGTTTTTGGTTGAACCATCTGCTTATTGGAATTCGTTTGCTGCATTGTTGTTTGTCCGCCATGGCAGTTCTATCCTTCTGCATCCATACTTGTTTCCCTTGTTTTGGTAACCTAGATCTTTGCATTGCGGCCGGTTACTTTGTATGTCTATAATTAGCATGGTTGGATTTTACCTGATTGTTGGTCTCGAGTATCATGTTGTTCTTTGGTTGCATTTTTGCTTTTGGCTCTTTTTCCAGTGATTGCATGGCTTGCAGTTGATTATTCTGGTATTGCTGAGCAAAGGCTATCACCTGTTGTTCATGTGCATGCTGAATTTGACTGCCTTTGCATTCTAATCTATTTGCACATTGTACTTTTTTTGCCAAGGTTGCCCCAACATCATTGGGTGTTGTGTGCTTTCATCCTCCACCACATAGAATTTGTGTGGGTAAATATATTGATATATCTGTACATGCAATATAGTCCATCCCAATGTTTTCAACGGGTGTGATGTGCTACTTTCCAGTACTTGAGGACTATGATGAAGTTGACCTGTGAATTTGAGTTGTTGGTATAATCCGTAAGAGATCAAATTTGCTTGAGCTCCCGAATCAAGCAATGCCCTCGATTCAACTTGATTGCTGCCCACTTTGACCGCAATTATTGGCTCCACTGTGTCTTCATCCAACTTCGTCAGTCGAATGGCATTGATTCGCAATGGTGCTCCACTTTGTTGTTGTTGTTGCAGAAGTCTTCTTTTTGCTATGCGTTCTTGTGCTTCTGCTTGAGCTTCCTCTCGTACTATTTGTTTTTCCTTCATTCTTTGTTTTCCTTGATGAATTTGTTGGAGCATCTCCTGTGTGAGTGGTAGATGATATTTCTTCAGTCGACATCCGCTAATCCAATTCGGCATTTCTTCACCTGCTAATGTAGCAAGCTTGACAGCTCCACTTTGTGATAGATCACTAATCACAAATGGTCCCATCCCTCGCCTTTTAAGTTTCTTGGCATGTTGCTTCAAGGTATAAACAAGTACATAATCACCTGTTTTGAACTCTTTAGTGCGCACATGTTTGTCAAAAAATTCTTTTTGTCTTCTCGTCTTAGCATAGATTGAAGCTACAGCTCGTAAGTGGAGTTCATATAGCTTTTCAAGATCATATATTCTTGAAGAGAGCTCATGCCCTGTCCATTCTAAGCGTTTTTCTACTCTTAGAGTTGGAATTAAAAACTCTATGGGTAGTATAGCATTTAGGCCAAACACCATGTTGTATGGTGTTGTTCCTATGGATGTTTTGTAAGCTACCCTATATGCCCATAGTGTTGAGTGTAGCTGCTAATTCCAATCTGTTCTTGATTCTGACACTATTTTAGTGAGAACCGTGCATAGTGTTTTATTTGTGGCCTCAGCTTGTCCATTTGCCTGTGGATGGTATGGTGCTGATTTCCTATGTATGACCATGAATTCCTCTAGCAGATATTCAATGACTTCACTGAGAAAATGTGTCCCCCGGTCACTGACAATTTCTATTGGTAACGCGTAACGTACAAAAACATTCTCATACAAAAATTGTGCAGTGGTGAGTGCATCAGCTTCTTGTGTTGCCTTGGCTTCGACCCATTTTGTGAGATAGTCCGTTGCCACAATGATATATTGGGTATGGGTGCGATATGCAGGGGGTGAGATAGGTCCACAAAATCAATGCCCCATTTTGCAAATGCTCTTGCTCCCATCATTGGCCGTAAAGGCATTTCATCTCTTTTTATTGGCACCTTGGTGCATTGACATGCGTCACAACGCTTTACAAACTCTTCAGCATCCATGTGCAATGTAGGCCACCAAATTCCTCCGGTTAAGACAATTTTTGCCGTCTTATCGCCCAAAAAATGGCCTCCACTTATTCCGCTATGTGCATGTTCTAGAATCAGCAGGTATTCGCTTTCACTTGCACAGATTCTAAGTTGATTGTCCCTTCCTCGCTTATAGAGTTGGTTCCCAATTAACTGAAATTCACCAGCTTCCAACTCTATAGCTATTTTCCGTGCTCTTGTGATGTTCTCAAGGAACGTCCTGGTGGTTAAGAAGTCAATGATATATTGACTCCATGCAGGTGCAATGTTTACCTGAAACAAAGTTGCGTGATCCACTGGTCTTTTGGCACTATATATAGTACAATTGGTAACATAAGAATGTGTGTCCGCATACATAGTTGGCCAATAAACCCCTAACTGTTTCAGTCTCTGGTGTGTTTTTACTGTTGAACAATGAAATGCACAATCCTGAACATATGCTTCTTCAAGGTAGCACTCGAATTCTTCTGGATTTATACATAATCGTAGGATTTGGTCCAATCCAAGATGATACAGCCGTCCTGCTATCAACTGAAAGTTTTTTGTTTGTCGAATTCTTTGTTGTTTGGATCTGTTTCCATATTATCAAACTCACTTCCAAAGGAAAGAATTCTAACAATTTTCTGAGACCATTTGGGTACCATTTCAATATTGAAAAGATAAGCATCTGGTATGTCATCATCTACTCCTTCAGGAGATTCCCCATTGTGTATCCTCGAAAGATGATCTGCTCGTAGATGGGTTTTACCCTTTTTGACCACCACTGTGAAGTCAAACTCTAGCAATATAATAAACCAGCGTACAATCCTCCCTGTATTGCATGGTTTATTGTGAGTAAATAATGCCGAATTTTTTTTACAACATAAATCATTCCTAACCCTTCTCGCTCGGTGGTTGTGTAGTTCTTTTCCGCACTGTTTAGTTGTCGCCTCGCATAGCAAACCGGAAAATCCATTGTTCTATCTCCATGTTGAGCCAGAATACTCCCAATGGCATATGCAGAAGCATCAATGTGAACATGGAATATCTTTTCCCAATCTAGTGCCTTCAGTACAGGTGCTGATATAAGGTTTTCCTTCAGCTTTTGGAATGAAGTTTCACACTCCTCGGTCCAATCGAAATTGACTAGCAAATGATACAGAGGTTGTGCGATAACCGCATACATGTATATGAATCTGCGATAATATCCACAGTGTCCCATGAAGGATTGCACTTGTTGCGCATTAGTAGGCCTGGGTAGGTCTACTATGACTTTGACTTTGTCTAGGTCAGTGGTTATGCCATTTCTTGAGACAATGTGTCCTAAGATGCGGCCTTGCTTAACCATGAATACACATTTTTCCGGGTTAAGACAGATTCGATATGTCCTGCATTTTTCAAAGACCTTTTGCAAATGGTCAATATGTTCCTCTCGTAGAAGAGAGTGTACACAAAGATCATCCATGTAAATTTCTAAGAATATTCTTAGGTATTCCTTGAATGCGTGAGTCATTAAACTTTGGAAGGTAGCTGGGGCATTAGTTAAGCCAAACGGCATAACCCGATTTGCATAAATCCCCCATTCTATGGCAAATGTTGTTTTGTGTTGATCCTCCCTTGCTATTGCCAATTGGTTGTATCCTGAAAACCCATCCAGAAAGGAATAAGCCCGTTTCCCGGCCACTCGCTCAAGTACATGTTCTGTGATTGGCAAGGAATAATTATCCCTTATGGTGGCCGCATTTACCTTTTTGAGGTTTACACACACTCGCAGTTTTCCATTCTTTTTGGGAACTACCACAATGGGTGACACCCAATCTGTATGTTCGATTTCATAGATGAATTTAGCTTCCATCAGTTTATCAATCTCCTCTTTGATTCGTTTAGCAAATGTGTCATTATAAGTATAAGGACGTTGTGTGCTAGGTTTTGCATCCGATTTCAAAGGAATTGTATGTTGGCATATCGATGGACCAACTCCTTTGAGGTCTTTATAGAACCATGCAAACACATCTTTATACTTCTTGAGGAGTTGTGTTAGCCGTTCTTTCTCTTCAGGCTCTAAATCGTTGGCTATATAGACCGGATGAGGCTTTTCACCTAGTTCTGCGAGGTCTATCCTTTTTGCATTTTTTGGCCCATCGTAAGATTCTTGGTTAGTTCTTTCCCTGACTGGTGGTGTCATGATGATTTTTCTGTCCTGGATAGTAAATTTTTGATAGTGTGATGGTACATTCATGTTTTCCTTTTCTGACTCGATTTTACCACAACTATCTTCTTCAGTAGTCCATATCTCACGTAAAGACCGTTTCAGTTCTTGATATTTCTGTTTACGCTCCAATTTGGTCCACTCTTGGTCTTTTGTTGTTTCTTTTTTTGATTTTTGAGATTTTTGTGATTTTGTTTCTGTTTAGCTTTTCGTACCTGTTTTATTTCCTCTTGCGTTCTTTCTTTTCGATCTTTTGAGAATCTTCCTGATATGTGATCTTTTACACAATCCTCTGCTTTTACAAGTATCAAATAGTGAGTTTTACCTTTTATCATGGGCATCAGGTTCTCTCTCGCTTTGTTTCCTGCTCGTTTCCTCCTATAGCGTTCCTGGCGTCTAGGGTGTTGATTAGCAAAATCATAAAACTTGACATTCTCGGTTTCCCATCCACGCTCACTTGAGGTGTATGAACACTCATTATCTGCATCATCTTTTTCTTCCAGATGTTCAGAGGAGTTATAAAACTCTTCTTGTTCTGGTGGTTCTACCGTCTCATCTTCTCCTGGTTTAATGCTTACCATGTAATAGGGTAGCACATCATAGCCATCCTTATCGCAAAATTTTGTTGTTGGACTATCTGTAATGGTACGACAGACATCCAATGTTGCTAGTATGTGTTCCCATTCTAGAGGTTCCAAGGCATCTTCAGGAAAAGGTTCCGGAATATACTCTTTGTCCTCAATTGATCTTTCTAAGACGCATTCCTCTCTTCTTAAGCTTCCACAATGTGAAGCTCCGCACATCCATAGCTCTTTTGGTTGCCCTAACCATGCTGGGAGTTCTGATCCTGCTACTGTAGCTGAATCAAACTCTTCCATAGGTGTTTGGTTCACATCTTTGTAACTGTGGTCTTTTAGGTGTATTTTAGTTGTTGTCTCGCCATGTCTGAGGTATATGTGGTCATAACCCCAATCTTGGACCATCTTCAATTGTCGCATGAATGGTCGTCCCAAGATGATCTCATAATTGTTCTTTTTGTCGAAATCGACTATTGCAAATGTATGCTCATACTCGATTCCGCACGAAGTGACAATCACTTTTTCTAAGAGTCCTAGAGGCTTCTCCATGAACCCATCTGCCAATTGCAATTTCATTCTGGTAGCCCTCAAAGCTGGTTTTCCCCAACTTTTTCAGATTTCCTTGGTGGCGATAGCAACTCCCACTCCACTATCAAGAATATCTTTGGAAACTACTCCTTGGAATTCTACTGGTAGCGTGGTTTTTCCATCTTCTCCCTCGCAGTACTCTCCAACCTTGTTCAATGGTACTGGCCTAGTGTTTAGTTGAGGCCTGTCTAACTCTCTGATCCCTTCCTGTAGCTTCAAGGTGGGGTCTTTCACTCCAAATTTTTCTAGACATCTACCTACTGTGGTCCACATGTTTGGCCGTAACCTTAGGAGTTCTGCTAATGTGATGGTGCATGCCACCGGAGTGGACAACAACTCAATCAATCCTTGCAAATCCATCACCTTGTTAGAAGAAAGTCTTTGAGATGGGATTGCTCTCACCTCCGACTTCGCTTCGTACTCTCCTAGGTAAGAGGATAAAGTTTTCAGCGAGTCTGGTTGGCTGTGCCCTGAAATAACTGATCCTTGGTCTCCCCCTTGTGAATGTATCTCAAAGTTCATTTGTGACCTTGCCTCAAATTCTTCAATAGGAGGTAAGGTTACATTCTTTTCTTTTCTTGTGCTATTCATGTGGTTACTCATCCTATTAGCCTCGTTGGCCACACGGATTTGCTTCCACAGATCATCTAGACCGTTACAGTCCTTACCCATTTCTGCCAATGTTTTAGGATGGAACCCGTCACTTGCCTCATATGTGCCTCCATTGGCTATGAACAACAATGTTCGTTCATCTAAGCTATATATTCCTTGTCTTGCTGCCTGTGCAGTTGGTGGTCCTGTATTTCCTATCATGCTCCATGGTTCTGGTGTCGAGGGCTCTTCCGGTGGATAATAGACAGGGTTTGCCGCACATCCATTGGGATCTTCATAATATGCATGCATAGGCACCAAAGCCTTATCCTCAGATTCAGTTACGGTTGGTGTGTATCTTATACCAACTAGTCGTAATGCTGGTAGGGGTGGTTGTTGCCCTAACAGCGGTTGTGGTCTTTCGACACCTACAGGTCCTGGTAGGTTGCCTGCTTGATACCTAGGCATCGGCGGAACTTGAGGAGAAGCTACCGGAGCTTGGGGAGCATAAGGTCTCTCTCTCACATACCCCTTGTTATAATAACATTCCTCGGTCCCATGGTTTGTCCATTTTTGTTCAATGGCACACCACTTGGGCTGTTTTTCCTGAGGTTTGGCGTACAAGTTAATCTTTTTTAGCACTTCATCTACAAGATGCTCTTGGTTTATAGATACTTCTCCTTTCGGTGCTGTCTTAGAAGACTTGCTTCCACTTTTTTGTGAAGATGAATCGTCGTCAAGGTCCTTGAACTCCCCCTCTTTGTAGACCGCACAATTGTCCACCAGGTAAAGAGCCTCCTTGGTCAACTCATTCAACGTCGTGCTCCTCTTCATATGTAAGTCTTTCTGGAGATCCGCATTCCTTAGTCCTTGGATGAATATCAACATAAGTCTAAACTGGGTTGGCAGTTCTTCAACAGGACAGAACTTAACATATTTTTTTAGTCTTAGGGCTGCCTTTCGTACGGATTCTCCATCTTTCTGTTTGAATTTATGGATTTGTGAGACGGTATTATGAGCTATCCCCCTTTGTGAGAATTCCTTGATAAACTCGTCAAACACTTCCTCCATAGACTCAAAGTCTCTACGCTCTACAGAGTCAAACCAAGTGGTAGCATCATCCTCTAGGGTTAGTCCAAACCCTGCAAATTGAGTAGGGAAGTCTAACACCTCTTCGGCTCTAATTACACGCACAAAGGCCGCTACATGATCTCTTGGGTCTATGCTTCCTGTGTATTTCTTGTTTACCCATTTTTGCACTTGAGAAGGTCTAATTCTCCGATGGTCTACAAACCTCATCATTGGATCTCCACGTCCTAATCGATACACCTCCTCATGTCTTCTGTAATAGGTTGGTTCCTCTCCCAGTGGTGCTCCTAAGCCATAATTTCTAATGGTTCTCGCTGGAGGTGGTTCATCTCTTCGAACACGCTCTATGGGTGGTCCTCCAAACTCTGTTGACCCTTGAGTCTTTGGCTTACTCTCTCCTTGATACCTTGAATAGAGTGGTGGTTCTTGCAAATCCCTTAGCCCTCGTGCGGCCTGATAACCATCTCGATTTTGGTCTTGTTCCATTGTACCACTCTGTCAAAGCCATGCCTACAATGATGGCTGGTTTGCCGGTTGGTTTTGGTTGTTGAATGCTTGCGGTCGAGTGGAATGTGAGGTAGCGTCATACTGATCTAAAAAAGGATTCGTTGACTTGCTTGGGGTGTAGGTGGATCTTGGCACTTCTTCACGGGCATATGTTGATGCTCCTGGACCTGTTGTCCTTTCTAACTCCTTTGGAAGAATACGTTGGTATTCTCACCCGTATCTATCAACAAAAACTATACCCTTCCCCATAGCAGTTTCATAAGAGAATAAGTAAAGAACCTTGTCTTTGCTTAATTCGTTTACGTATGGTTCTTTGCTACGAAAGTAAGAGACTATACCCTCACTCTCATGCTTGTAGATTCCCATGTTCTTGTTATAAGTTGGAACCTTGGTTGTTTTCTTATCATACATAAAAATAGCTCCGGGTCGATCAATGTTTGGTGGCGGTTCTTGAGCTTCTGAAACCATTTTCCCTTTTGCCACGTTATCTCCATATCTGTTGTAATCTTCAGGGTTACTAACTATCAGATAGTGGTTCCCCTTTTCGTCATGGAATCTATCTCCATCATCATAGACTCGGATTATCTCCAATCTCTGAGCTGGCCTCTCTTCGATACAAATGCACTTGCGTCCTCGATAGTCAGAATAGACTAGGGCTCCCCTCGAGTTTGTTCCCTCTAAGAAGATCACAGTGAGCTTGGAATCATTCAAAGGATTCAAGGAGGTGCTTCCTCCTGGCATTGGTCCATCATAGGTGAAACCTCCGGGTTGTTGACTACCCATCATGAAGAAAGATTTGTCTTACGAAGTGTCAGTATCACTACCTTCCTCAATAATTGGTGCTAGCGGATCTAGCCTTGCCTGAGTTACACTCTCCTGGGTGGACACTAAGCTACCTTGGTCACCTGCCACCTTCTGGTCTTTAACAATGTATCTTCCTGATCTTAAATTCATCAAACTTATCAATGCAATTTATCACATCCAACCACTCACCTGGCCAAGGATTAGTTTCTGCACAACTTCTTGCTTTGTTGCTGAATATACATGTACACAAGCGTTTAATTTCGACAATCGAATCAAAGCATTTATCTGCTAGAGCTTATCTTAGTGATGATTGGTATAACTGGAGAGTTAATCTCAACCATTACTATATTTTATACACTGTTGATGTTCTGGATTAGGTCTGCTAATCTGAAACTGTACTTCTCTCGGATGCTGGTCAATTTACGTGAAAAAGTATGAATTCAGTTTTTGCTCCGTCAAATGGGCATACAAGGTCCGAATTCACTTCTAAAAAAAGTTCTGGAACCCTTAAGCCAAGTGAAATCTCACTGTCTATGCCCAGTCAAATTTTCTCTTCAGTAGGCCCCAATAGACATCCTACACGTAGGATGTCTCTTGCTTTGTTTGCCTGGACTTTTGTACTATGGTTTCCCCTTGATGTGCTGAGTCTACAACTGTTTTTACTTTTTGATTTGGACACCTATAAGCTGGTCAATGAGTTAGAAATCTGTTCCGACAGCCTGTTGTTGATCTTGATCAGCCTAATCAACTCCAATTTGGACCAAAATTGACTAGGAAGCTTGCCTTAGGCTATTCAGCACCTTGTTGTGCTCTCAGTCAAAGTCTGGCTTCAATTTCTTGCTTTAGACATCCTACGTGTAGGATGTCTTTTTCATCAGAATGGCTTCAAACTCAAAGCACGGGCTCCCCTTGAGTTGCTGATCACTTTGGTATACTCAAAATTTGGTTTGGAGTCCAAAATCACACAGAAGACATCCTACGCGTACGATGTCTTTTTGGCATGTTTGACCCAAGACTTGTCCCACAGCTTCCCCTTGATGTTAGTAACCCAGTGGTTTGCTTAGATTTTGGTTTGGATTTCAAAAGTTCCCAATTTTAGCTATTCTTGCCTTTTTCAGTCAAAAGTGTTAAAGTCCGCTTTGAACCCAATTTTCTCACCCAAATGAGGTGAAACCCCTCTCAATCACTCAATATATCATGCAAGACATGCTCATACAGCCATCTTATGGTTTTGGTCTCAAAATAATGTTTTGACACAAATTGGGTAGGATGTCTAGCAATTTTCGTCTATCTAGCCTTATCCTGTCAATATATGGTCAAATTTCCATTTTAGGGTAAACCCTACCTTTTGAACACACTGGTCAACTCAAAATCCCAAAATTCCCCCCAGATTAGCCTGTAGACATCCTACGCGTAGGATGTCTCCTGGCTTGAAATCAAATTTTTTTTCTGACAGAAATGCTCCTGATGCTCTGTAGATCTATCAGAAACACTCACAGTAACTTTTGGACTTCACTTAGACTTTCAAAAACACTTTTGCGTCTTTTTGCGTCTTTTACAAACTTGTGATGACTTTACCAAGCAAGTATACATGCATGAAATGCTCTAGATCCTGAATCATGATGTCCTACTTACTCTACTCCTACTCATCATGTGAACTGGTGATAATGGTGTTTTTGGTTGTTTTCTGGCCTCTCCGGACTCTCAAGCTCTCCTCTCACCACTTCTACCACTCCCATTCCTACTCAAGACTCAACTACTACCTAAACTATCTTGGTCTACCTAATCTACCTAAGTCGAAGGATCTAGGCCAGACACACGCTTCCTAGACTCTCTCTAAGACCTAGAGAGTCCTCCACCCTCTGATCCTATCTAAATGTAAAACAAGACTCTTGGCAAGCCAAAAATCCCAATCCTCAAGGATTAGTCTTGGTCACCTACCTAAGGTTTTCGTCCCGGGCAGCGGCGCCAATGTTGGACGGATACGCCGTGACGGACGTCAGCACAGCGAGAACTCACCTAACATATAATGTAAGCTAAGGACAAAGCTCTACCCACAGGCGTGTGGAAGCAAGCATAAGGTGTCAACCTACACTCAACCGACTCCTAACTAATTCCTACAGAGATCTCTACCAATTGTCTAAATCACAGTCTTCAAGAGTGCATAAGAGGAAACTTCCTACAATGCTTTCTAGAGCCGAACACCCATCAAACAATCTCGAAACACCATAGAACTTGAAGGAGACCCTACTAACACCAATAGGTCTCTCTCCCTAAGGTCTATGAACCAAAATCCCAACCCAAAACACTCGGTGCAAAATCACGTAGGATGTCTGGCCGAAATCTGTAGGTCTTCGTTTCCAAAATCTAAAGTGCCTAATGTGTCGTTCTACTCAATGTGAACGCGTAGGTATGCTGCAATGCAAAATCAGACAACCTATGCTCACCCAAACACCAGATGGAGCTCGTCAAAGGAGCTCGCAAAACCGGGCCGTACGCGTGCAATGTGGGTATCGGCACGTAGCTCTCGTCGGGGGCAACACGTTGCACTTCTCAGCACTCGATTCCGACCACCGGTGCACACGTAGCGTTAAGATGAAGCTCACACTCTCTCTCGTACACAGTACGCTCACTCACAGACTTCAAAACTTGTTTTAAAAATGACAAAAGGTCCTTCATTAAGGTCAAGAAGTGGTATATATACCTTACAATTCTCAAACCCTAAAGTTCCAAAATCAACCATCTACTCAATCTAACTTATCAAAACTGGGATACAATCTGGAAACTTCTGTAAGTCCCAATATTTACAAGGTGAAAAATCAGGTTTTCCTCAATGAATGAATAATTACAAAAATAATAATCTTCTGAGTAGTTAGTTGCCGTGGGGTGTGTCCAGCTTCTAACACTTTCATAGGCTATGGCGTGCCCTTATTGGAGCAAAACAGCTCCAAGACAATCACCACAAGCATCACAATGGACCTCAAATGGTTTGGAGAGATCCTGTAGTGTAAGCACAAGTTGAGAGATAAGCTTTTCAAAAGAATTGTTCTCCTTGGTAGACCGTGTATACCTAACGTTTTTCTTTGTTAGGTCATGTAATGGTCCTGCGATGTGTGAGAACTTTCCTAGTATGCACACATACCTATAAAGCTTCTTAGTTCATGAAGATTCCTTGGTTTAGGCCATCCTTTCATTACCTCTAACTTTGATGGATCCATTTGGATGCCATCTTGAGAGATAATGTGACCTAAATACTGAATCTCTTGTAAGAAAAATTCATTTTTCTTTCGATTAACATAAATTTTATTCTCTCTTAGAACTTGAAATATTACCTGGAGGTGTTGCTTGTGTTCATCTAGTGAATTAGACTAGATGATCATATCATCAAAGAAAACCCCAATAAAGGTTCGGTGAGGCCTGAATAGCTTCTCCATCAAGCGGTTGAATGTGGTTGGTGCATTGGTCAAGCCAAAAGGCATGACAATGTATTCGTAAAGACCAAACATAGTGCAAAATATGGTCTTTACAATATCTTGATCAACTATCCTTATTTGATGATAGCCTCTTTTTAGGTCAATCGTACTGAAGTATGTCGACCCTTGTAGCTTATCAAATAGGTCTTCTACCAGTGGAATGGGAAACCTATTCTTGATAGTGATCCTATTTAGTGCTCTATAGTCGACACACATACGATATGCGCCGTCTTTCTTTTGCACTAATAACATAGGTGAGCAAAATGGAGATGAGCTAGGCCTAACCATGCCCTTCTCAACTAACTCATGCACTTGCCGCATAATCTCCTCTTGTTGAGCTAGAGAAACTCAATAAGGAGGTTTATTAGGCGGTGAACTTCCTGGAAGAAGTTCAATTGCATGGTCATCATTGCCTCGTTTGTAGTTCACAAGGGATGTTGTCAATAAAGACATCTTGAAACCCCTTGAGAAAATTGGATAACTCTAATTCCTTCTAATTGTCTATATTTTCTTTTGCTAAAGCATTAGAATCTTTAACAAAAATCATATACACGGAAATAGAGCTCTTTGTTGACTTATTGAAAGCTTGCGTATGTACATTTAAGCCCATTGGTGCACATAGCTCTTTTGCAGATGGCCCCCCCTTTGGATCCCTATTTTCCCTCCTTTGGATCCCTACTGTGGCCGGTCTGCTAACTTAACCAATATTCTAGCTTTTTCTCCCCTGACACTTCCCCATATTAAATGATCAGTTTAACATGAGAAAATTATTTAGGAGAATTAGATATTGATTATTATGACATTACCTCTCTCTTGAAATCATAGTCGTCCTTGACTATGGGGTAGAGAAGATAAAGCATATTCATTAGTCCTTCTTCCTAGCGGGTAGAGGATCCCTATGTTACCCTACAACATCATTGCACAATGGATGACTAATCCATTTGGCGCTTGAGAGCCTGAGGCTGCCGCAAGCATGTCTGCACATTAGTCCTATCATCTTCCATAGTAGAGTGAGAAGCTCTACTTGGTGTTCGGGAGACGTCGTCCCCACAAACTTAATCTAAGCATGCATAATATTTCATTTTTGTGCACAATAAAGAAAAAGAGAGTCTTATAAGACAAAAACTTTGTTCATTTTTAACATTTGTACATTTGCTTACTCTAGGGAAGCATTGTAAGCATTGACAAGGTTTAGGTTATCCTTTAATTGTATGCCTTGCATCCATCTAGCATCTTCAAAAGGATAATTCTTAAACTTAATAAGATATTGTCAGATAGTCTTACTGCCTCTTAGTACCTTGTCTTCATGTCGGAGAATGGACTCGAGCTGCACCACCTCTTCTTGGTCCTCGATCTCCGGTGGGTCTTCAATAGTTGATTCTTGAGGTGGATCTCCTTTGTAAGGCTTTAGTAGGCTCACATGGAAAGCATTGTGTATGAGCCAATGGTTGGGAAACTTGAGTTGATAGGCCATCTTATTGATTGGCCTAAGAATTTGGAAGGGACCATAGTACCTTTTTGCTAACTTAGCATAGTAATTTTGGTGTCCCGTAGGATTCTTTCCCGTCGTGTGCCTTAATCGAGCCTTGGGAAATATGAGTAAGACCCAATCATTTTCTTTAAACGCTTGGGCTCTTTTGTGCTTGTCAGTAGAGTAGCCTTTTTCCTTTGTTGTGAGATAGAGGTAGCATCCTTAATCTTTTGGAGAGATTCTTGTAGGTCTCGGCTATACTCATCTGCAGCGCCGTGTACCTTAAGTAGTAAGGGACTTTTTGATCTTCCCTCAATCACCTCAAAAGGTTCTTTTCCCGTGGAAGTATGTACAGTGTTATTGTAGGCATACTCCTCCCATTGGGATCTTTGATCTACTTCCGTTACATAGGCTTTTAGTAGATCGCGAATTGTTAGGTTAGCTATTTCACTTTGGCCATCCGTTTGCGGGTGATAGGCCAAAGAGAAGTTTAGCCTTGTTCCTAAATTCTCAAAGATACCCTTCCAGAAATTACTGGTCATTCTAGGATCTCTATCCGACACTATGGACATTGGCAAGCCATGGTACTTGAAGATTTGTGAAATGAAGAGGGTTGCCATTTGATGGGCTTTGATCATCTTTCTAACAGGTATAAAATGAGCTTGTTTGTTGAGCCTGTATACTATCGTCCATATTCCCATATTCCCATGGATAGACTTAGGCAATCCAAAGAAAAAATCCATGGATATGCTCTCCCATGGTGAATTAGGGATTGGCAAAGGTTGAAGAAATCCAGGTTGCTTCCCTCTATCAAACTTCGTCTTTTGGCATACCACACATTTAGAAACATACTCTTGTATGTTTGCTTTCATGGTAGGCCAATAGAAATATGTTTCAATCCCCTTTAGGGTAGACTAAATCCCTCTATGCCCTGCATAAGGAGGAGCATGAGATACATACACTACTTTCTCACGTAGTGAGCTAGTAACACATAGTCTATTGTCGTAGAGAAGATAACCATCTTGTAAATTAAATGGTTCCTCTTTCTTCCCTAGTGCAAGGGCTGAAATCACATCTTTAAAATCAGGATCAATAGCATACTCATCTATCATAAAAGATAGATCATTGTGAGCTGCTATGGAAACCGCATTCACTCTCGGCTGTCTTGAGAGTGCATCGGCTACTTGATTATGCTTGCGAGCAATGTGAGCAATATGAAAATGAAATTGCGAAAGAAAATTTACCCACCTCATTTGTTTTTCGGAGAGCTTGGTCTGCGTCATGAAGTACTCAAGACTTTGGTGATCCGTTCGCAGAATGAAAGGAGTCCCCAATAAATAGTGCTTCCATGAGTCTAAGGCATGTAGAACTGCAAGGAGTTCCTTTTCATATATGACTAGATCTTGCTCAACAGGGTCAAGCCTTGGACTTTCATAGCCTATGGCGTGCCCTTCTTGAAGCAAAACAGCTCCAAGGCAATCACCACAAGCATCACATTGGACCTCAAATGGCTTTGAGAGATCCGGTAGTGTAAGCACACATTGAGAGATAAGCTTTTTGAAAGCATTGTTCTCCTTGGCAGACCATGTGTACCTAACATTTTTCTTTGTTAGGTCATGTAATGGTCTTGCTATTAGTGAGAAATTTTCTATGAAGCGTCTATAGTATGCGCACATACCTATAAATCTTCTTAACTCATGAAGATTCCTTGGTTTAGGCCATCCTTTTATTACCTCTAACTTTGATGGATCCATTTGGATGCCATCTTGAGAAATAATGTGACCTAAATACTAAATCTCTTGCAAGAAAAATTCACTTTTCTTTCGATTAACATACAGTTTATTCTCTCTTAGAACTTGAAATATTACCTGGAGGTGTCGCTTGTGTTCGTCTAATGAATTAGAGTTGATCAAAGAACAGTCCAATAAAGGTTCGGTGAGGCCTGCATAGTTTCTCCATCAAGCGGTTGAATGTGGCTGGTGCATTGGTCAAGCCAAAAGGCATGACAATGTATTCATAAAGACCAAACGTAGTGCAAAATGTGGTCTTTACAATGTCTTGATCAACTATCCTTATTTGATGATAGCCACTTTTTAGGTCAATCCTATTGAAGTAGGTAGACCCTTGTAGCTTATCAAATAGGTCTTCTACCCATGGAACAGGAAACCTATTCTTGATAGTGATCCTATTTAGTGCTCTATAGTCGACACACATACGGTATGTGTCGTCTTTCTTTTGCACTAGTAGCACAGGAGAACAAAATGGAGATGAGCTAGGCCTAACCATGCCCTTCTCAACTAACTCATGCACTTGCCACATAATCTCCTCTTGTTAAGCTTGAGAAACTATATAAGGAGGTTTGTTAGGCGGTGAACTTCCTAGAAGAAGTTCAATTGCATGGTCATCATTGCCTCGTCTAGGAGGTAGCTCACAAGGGATGTCATCAATAAAAACATCTTGAAACCCCTTGAGAAAATTAGATAACTCTAATTTCTTTTGATTGTGTATATTTTATTTTGCTAAAACATTAGGTTCATTTTGAGAATCTTTAACAAAAATCATGTACACAGAAATAGAGCTCTTTATTGACTTGTTGAAAGCTTGTGTATGTACAATGGGTATAGTGTTACCCATTTCCTTAGCATCTATATACATATCTTTTTTCTTGAACTTAAAGAATATTCTCCTTTCAAGGAATTTAACATTGGTAGCCATGCGATCAAACCATGGTGCCCCTAGGATTACATCCTCATGCTTGAGAGGAGAGATAAAGAAGTCCTCTGTGTCCACATAGCTTTGGACGTGGAGCCTCAATTTCCCGATCAAGGGAGTGACTGAAGCTTCTTGCCCCTTGAAAGCACCATCTGCGGGTAGGACATCTCCCATCTCGTAGGCTTGTATGCCTAGCTTGGTGGCCAACTCTATAGATATAAAATTGTTAGTAGAACCAGGGTCAAAGAGAATAAAAGCATCATGTTCTCTTACCTTCCCCCAAGCATGGCATAGAGGAGGTCCTTTGTGGTGAGTTTCCTCCTCTTGGATTTTGACCAAGGTAGCTCTAGGAGGATCATGATGGTTGTTCTTTTGGGGACAAGCGCGGTACACATGCCCTTGTTCGCCGCACTTGAAACACCGGTTATCCTTGCGATAATGCTCAAGCTCTTCATGAGAGAGTTTATTTTTGCCTTTGTAAACTCCCTTCTCCTTAGCTTTGTTGGAATTGCCCTTAGGAGACTTTTGGACATTGTCCTTCCCCTTAGGCTCATTGAAACCCTTGTTTTCAGGGGGTTTAGAATTCCTCTTAGCCCGTGTTTGGAAATTGATTCGAGAGGCCACCATAGTCTGATGTATTATTGTCGATATGGTGCGTGGCCTTTGGGAGTTGACATACTCTACCAATTCTTCGGTTAAGCCCGCACAAAATTGCTGCTTTTGCTCTCCAAAATCCAACTTTTTGAAGACAGTGGCTTTGAGTTGTAGGTCCCAAAACTTGTCTACATATTTGTGGATAGATTCATAGGTAGAGAGCTTCAAGATTCGCCATTCGGTGACTACTTTGTCTTTGGCATCAGGGGCCAAAAACTGCTTTATAATGGAAGCTCTTAGAGCTTTCCATGTTTGTGGAGCTTCACCGTTGGCCCGTAGGCTAGACCACCATTGTCTGGCAGACTTTTGAAAGTGCATATCTACATGGTGTAGCTTAGAGGACTCCGTGAAGCCCTCATCTCCGAACGCCTCATCGAATTGTTGGATAAAGGCCAAGACTTTGTCCGTAGCACCAAAAGTGCCATTGTAGGTAAAGAAAGAGATGCTCTTCCCTCCCTCTTTGAACTTCTTGAGCTTGGATGACCTCTTCCATGTGGCATAGGATTTCCTATGGCCTCTTCTTTTTGATGGTTCAAAGGTTGCACCATCACTTTCTTCAGAAGATGAAGAAGTTGAGGAAGATGGAGAAGAGGGTGACCTCTTTCTCGCCTTGATCTTCGTTGTCTTGACCATCACTTTCATAAGAGAAAGAGGATGAAGAAGATGGAGAAGAGGGTGTCCTCTTTCTTGCCTTTTCCTTCTCTTGCTTTTTGTCATCCCTCTTTGAAGTATGGTGTGGAGAAGTATGCGATGGTCTTCTCCGTTTTGGAGGTGACGGAGAGCATTTAGCCCGCCGTCTTCGTGGAGCCATCTCCGTCGAGGTGGCGGGAGACTCATTTCTTTCTCGATCCTTCGGTGGAGGCTCTTCAATTCTCCTTTGAGAAGGAGATGCGTCATCAAGGAGAAAATTTCTGAGCCCTTAAGAGGGATCCTCTTCTTCTTTCCGAATCGGAGAGAGACCTCTTTTGGAAGTCTCTCAAGGACGCTTCCTAGGTGCTCTCTCGTCATGGTGGGGATCTTGGAGAATCCCATGAGCACGGAGCTGTTGTTGCACTTCACTTTGGAGGGATGGATTGCCCATGGCTTGTTGAAGCCTAGAAACAAGATAGTTAACAAGCATCGGGGCATCATTAGTAGCTTGCTCATTAGCAAAATCAAAGTTATCAACATTAATTTCACTCTCTTTACTATTGTCAACCATTCTAACAACTTTTAGGTGTAAACATTTTAGGTGTACTTTAGCACTTCAAGCCCTAGTTGCTACTCCTCTTTACCCCTTTAAAAAAAGAAATCGAGCTACTGTACCCATGGCTTGAATATTATTAATTGCAAGGAATAGAAGAGAGGGTCGTTCAACACAAAAATAGCACCGGCTCCTGTCAAGCTTCTAATAGCTCAATAGTGGTTAAAGCCGTAAGCAAGCCCCGTAGGACTCCACTGTTAAGACCATACCTCTCGACGGTGATGGCCCGTTAACTGCACAAATGCAGGTGCACTGCAAGGCTGAATAATCCCTATTCTACTTACTCACATGCAATTAATAGTACCAACCATTTATAGCTAGCTTGAGGACCTCCCTTCTTGAGCAAGAAAAGAGAAACCTTGTGCTTTGATACCAATGTAACATTTAATGGCCTAGTAACTTGTGTGTAGTGGAAAATAGCATGAACATAGTGAGCATTTCATTAGAATAGATTCCTAATGAGATTAACAAGAGTGCTTGGGTGGAGAAAGCAACAAAAAGCATAACACCTAGTTTGATAGCATGATCAATACTTCAAAGAGAGAGAAATTAAGAAATTGAAAACATTTGAGGACCGAATTTGGATGGAGCCGGTCCCCCCTCCAAAAGGCTTTGTATTATGGTTTCTCCCATCAAGAGAGACATTTTACAATACAATTCTTTGTGTTCCTTCAATACTAGCTAGTGCAATGAAGATGGAAACTTCATGCACTAAGCAAAACACTTATCAAACAAAACATCAATCCCCTCACAGTCTCAAATCCAAGACCTCACACACCTTCAAAGATGGTGAGAGCTAGCGGGGTATGAGAGTAGATTGAGAGGAAGAAGGAGTATTCTTACGAGAAAGATGTACATCTCCTCACATAATCACTCATATTAGCATAGCTTAGCTTAGTAATTAGCATGGTAGAGGAGATTTGCATGCATTGAAGCTTGGCTCTTGGTTGGATTTGCTTCACAAATCCAAGAGTTGTTGGTGTAGGCCTTCCTTCTCACGAGCTTGGAGTAGGTGATAAGCTTTCCCTTAAAGCTTGAGAAGGAGAGAGAGTCTTCTTACTCCACACATGAGCTAGTGTGAGTGTGTAGGTGATAATGCCTTTGAAAAATCAGCCCCCTCTCTCTCTTGGTCGACCCCTCTTGCTATTTTCTCTTCCTAGCATCCTATTGGACCTCCCTAGGCTTAGCCAATGGTAATTAAGCAGCATAAGTGATAGCCTTCTGACATGTGTCCCCCTTTCCCCTTTTGTGAGAGCTTTAGGTAATTAATAAATGCAACTAAACTCTCATTGGACCCCTTGGGAGACTGTCCAATAGTCTTCTAGAGAGCTTAATTCCAATTGGTTCTTTTATTATGTGTTTTTAAATTAATTAAACTAGATTTACTCTAGCCTAATTCTCATCGGTCCACCTCCAAGGCCATCCAATAGGATTTGAGTACACCTTGTGGGCATCTAGGCTAGGGAGCTGACATGTGTCCCTCATTCCCTTTGTGTAAAGGGAGCTTGTGTGTGTGTGTGTGTGTGTGTGTGTGTGTGTGTGTGTGTGTGTGTGTGTGTGTGTGTGTGTGTGTGTGTGTGTGTGTGTGTGTGTGTGTGATTTTCTCTCTCATCCCCTACTTGCAAGGCTTACCCCCTCCTATGTAGGGATGGATGAAGACTTTTGGGGCACACACAAAACATCCAATTTCCCTAATGTTTGACCTTTGGACACAACCTTTGAATTTTGGAACCTTAGCATTTTGGAAGTCTTCATGGGCTGAACCTTAGGGTCTTTTAAGCCCATTGGTGCACATAGCTCTTTTGCAGATGGCCCCCCCTTTGGATCCCTATTTTCCCTCCTTTCGATCCCTACTGTCATCGGTCTGCTAACTTAACCAATATTCTAGCTTTTTCTCCCCTGGCACTTCCCCATATTAAATGATCAGTTTAACATGAGAAAATCATTTAGGAGAATTAGATATTGATTATTATGACATCAAGAGAGAGTTTGTTTTTGCCTTTGTAAACTCCCTTCTCCTTAGCTTTGTTGTTATTGGAATTGCTCTTAGGAGACTTTTGGACATTTTCCTTCCCCTTAGGCTCATTGAAACCCTTGTTTTCCATGGGCTTAAAATTTCTCTCAGCCCCTGTTTGGAAATTGATTCGAGAAGCCACCATAGTTTGGTGTATAATCGTCGACATGGTGCGTGGCATTTGGGAGTTGACATACTCCACCATTTCTTCAGTTAAGCCCGCACAAAATTTTTGTTTTTTCTCTCCAAAATCCATCTTTGTGAAGACAATGGCTTTGAGATGTAAGTCCCAAAACTTGTCTACATATTTATGAATTGATTCGTAGGGAGAGAGCTTCAAGCTTCACCATTCAGTGAGTACTTTGTCTTTGGCATTGGTGGCCAAAAACTGCTTCATAATGGAAGCTCTGAAAGCTTTCCATGTTCGTGGATCTTATCCGTTGGGCCGTAGGCTAGACCACCATTGCTTGGAGGACTTTTGAAAGTGCATAGCTACATGGCGTAGCTTAGAGGACTCCGTGAAGCTCTCATCTCCAAACGCCGCATTGAATTGTTGGATAAAGGTCAAAACTTTGTCCGTAGCACCAAAGGTGCCATCATAGGTAAGGAAAGAGATGCTCTTTCCTCCCTCTTTGAACTTCTTGAGCTTGGATGACCTCTTCTATGCGGCATAGGATTTCCTATGGACTCTTCTTTTTTATGGTTCAAAAGTTGCACCATCTCTTTCTTCAGAAGATGAAGAATTTGAGGAAGATGGAGAAGAGGGTGACCTATTTCTCGCCTTTTTCTTTCCTTTGTCTTCCTTGTTGGCACCATCACTTTCTTCATAAGAGGAAGAGGATGAAGAAGATGGAGAAGAGGGTGACCTCTTTCTCACCTTTTTCTTCTCTTGCTTTTTGTCATCCCTCTTAGAATTATGGTGTGGAGAAGTGTGCGATGGTCTTCTCCGTTCAGGAGTTGATGGAGAGCGTTTTGCCCGCCGTCTTCGTGGAGCCATCTCCACCAAGGTGGCAGAAGACTCACTTCTTTCTCGTTCCTTCTGTGGGGGCTCTTGAGTTCTCCTTTGCGAAGGAGATGCGTCATCAAGAAGCAAATTTTTGAGCCCTTCGTATGGATGTTCTTCTTCTTTCCGAATCGGAGAGAGGCTTCTTTTGGAAGTCTCACAAGGAGGCTTCCTAGGTACTCTCTCTTCATGTTGGGGAGCTTGGAGAATCCCATGAGCACGTAGCTACTGTTGCACTTCACTTTGGAGGGATGGATTGCCCATGGCCTGTTGAAGCCTAGAAACAAGGTAGTTAACAAGCATAGGGGCATCATTAGTAGCCTGCTCATTAGCAAAATCAAAGCTATCAACATTAATTTCACTCTCTTTGTTATTGTCAGCCATTCTAACAACTTTTAGCTACAAACATTTTTAGGTGTACTTTGGCACTTCAAGCCCTAGTTGCTACTCCTCTTTACCCCTTTAGAAAAGCACTGAAGCTATTGTACCCGTGGCTCGAATACCATTAATTGCAAGGAATAGAAGAGAGGGTCTTTCAACACCAAAACAGCACCGGCTCTTGTCAAACTTCTAATAGCTCAATAGTGGTTAAGACGTGCGTAGGAAAGCCCCGTAGGACTCCACTATTAAGACCATAGCTCTTGACGGTGATGCCCCATTATCTGCACAAAGATAAGTGCAATGCAAGGCTGAAAATTCCTATTCTACTTACTCAATTGCAATTAATAATAACAACCATTTATAGATAGCTTGAGGACCTCCCTTCTTGAGCAAGAAAAGAGAAACCTTGTGCTCTGATACCAACGTAACATTTAATGGCCTAGTAACCTGTGTGTAGCGGAAAATAACATGAACATAGTGAGCATTTCATTAGGATAGATTCCTAATGAGCATAACAAGAGTGCTTGGGTGGAGAGAGCAAAAAAAAGCATAACACCTAGTTAGATAGGCATGAACAATACTTCAAAAGAAAGAGAAAATTAAGGTATTGACAACAGTTGAGGACCAGATTTACATGGAGCCGGTCCACCCCTCCAAAAGGCTTTGTATTATAGGTTTTCCCCATCAAGGGAGACATTTTACAATACAATTCTTTGTGTTCCTTCAATAACTAGCTAGTGCAATGAAGATGGAAGCTTCAAGCACTAAGCAAACACTTATCAAACACAACATCAATTCCCTCACGGTCTCAGACCCAAAACCTCACACACCTTCGAAGATGGTGAGAGCTAGCGGGGTATGGGAGTAGATAGAGAGGAAGAAGTAGTAGTCTTACGAGAAAGAATTATATATCTTCACATGATCACTCATAAAAGCTTAGCATAGCTTAGTAATTAGCACGGTAGAGGAGATGAGCATGCATTGAAGCTTGGCTCTTGGTTAGATTTGCATCACAAAGCCAAGAATTGTTGGTGTAGGCCTCCCTTATCACAAGCTTGGAGTAGATGATGAGCTTTCCATTAAAGCCTGAGAAGGAGAGAGAGAGAGAGAGAGAGAGAGAGAGAGAGAGAGAGAGTCTTCTTGCTTCACACATCAGATTGTGTGTGTGTCTATGATAATGCCTTCACAAATCAGCCCCCTGTCTCATCTTGGTCGACCCCTCCTGCTGGCTTCCCATTGGACCTTTCCAAGCTTAGCCAATAGGAATTAAGAGGCATAAGTGATAGCCTTGCAACATGTGTCCCCCTTTCCCTTTTGTGAGAGCTTTAGTAATTAAATAATGTAGCTATAAACCCCTTTGTCTTCTGGCCAATAGGAATCAGGCAAGCCATTGGGCTGTTGAACGCTCACTAGACCCCTTGGGAGACTGTCCAATAGTCTTCTAGAGAGCTTAATTCTTATTGGTTCTGTTATCAAAAGTGTCTTTAAATGAATTTAGCCTAATTCTCATTGGTCCACCTCTATGGCCATCCAATAGGATTTGAGTGCACCTTGGGGGCAACTAGGATAGGGAGTTGACATGTGTCCCTTATTCCCTTTGTGTAAAGGGACTTGCATGAGTTGTGTGTGTGTGTGTGTGTGTGTGTGTGTGTGTGTGTGTTTCTCTCTCATCCCCTACTAAAAGGGCTCGCCCCCATCAATCTAGGACCACTTGAAGACTTTTTGTACAATCACAAAGCATCCAATTTCACTAAGCTTGACCATTTGGACTTACCTTTAAATTTTGGAACCTTAGCCTTTTGGAAGTTTTAATGGGCTGAACCCTAAGGTCTTTGGAGCCCATTGTTGCACATTGCTCTTTTGCAGATGGCCCCCCCTTTGGATCCCTATTTTCCCTTCTTTGGATCCCTACTATGGCCAGTCTGGCAGCTTAACCAATATTTCTAGCTTTTTCTCCCTGGCACTTCCCCATATTAAATAACATGAGAAAATCATTTAGGAGAATTAGATATTAGTTATTATGACAACTACAAGTCCAATCCAAGTTGCAAAGAGAACAAGAAAACGCAGCCTCTATTACAAGGAGGTGCAACAATTTAATGAGGCAAACACTACCCTGCAAGTCAAGCAGCAACGCCTCGAGGAGGAACTAACCAAAGAAAGGGAACAGAACGAAAAGCTGTAAGAGTCATACGTTGTGGTTAGCAGGACTCTAACCCAGCTTTTAGCCATACAAGAGACTCCCACCTCCTCGACCATGACTGCTAGATCAACCTCCCTGAACCAAGAGGTTAAAGAAATAAAAGAGGCCCTTGCTCAAGAAAAGTATGATAGACAAATCATGACAACAGGACATAGGGCATCGCAAAAAGCCAAAGACGAGGAAATTGAAGAACTGAGGAAGCAGTTGACACAGGCACGGGGGGATTTGGAGACTCTGAGGGCATTTCAAGCAAAGCCTCAACAAACAGCCACAGTGGACTTTGAGCAAGAAGGAGGATTTGAGCAATCCACATTCGAAGCTCACCGAACAAATGTGCCAATTACAAGCACTAGAAAAGCAAAGCAGGAATCTGCAAATCCAGCCACGACATCCATCTCGGATTCGGCCAAGGAAGAAATTCAACGCTAGATCTTAGAAGTCAAAGACCCCTCACACAAGGAGTACCAGCAGTATGAATTGAGAGTGCTGGAATCGGTTGCGCTACTCATGATCACTCCAGATGAGGTGGTAAAAAACCTCGCCCTAACACTAATGCGGCAGGAGGCTAGATTGTGGCAACAAAGAATGGTACCGGACCTTGAACCAAACAGCCGAGGGGATAATAGGGATGTTCCTGTCACTGCAATTCAAATTTAGACCATCATTGACAATCAACCCCTCTAGCGAAAGAAGTGGTATGAGCAACGACCAATAGACAAAACCTACTACAGAAACGCTCCGCAGCACCTCAGATCGACCCAACTTACTGTCCCATCAACAGACGGCGATCCTGGGACAGCTTTTACTCTTGGCAAAGCAAAAGGCCGCCGGCGGTATTGAACCACCCCGTCATGACAAAGCCAATCAATAACAACCCCCCTGTCAAAGAAGTATATGGTTCAGACACTCAAAGGGATCATTAACATGATGAAGGAGATCTCGGATCTTGCATGCCAGATGCTCGTGAAAATTGCCAAGATGCTAATCACCTACATAACGTCTTTCAATGATATAGAGGCAGCAGAGCATCCCTGGCAGATTTTTGTGGAAGGCACAAGAGGGCTCTGCTGGAATATGGAGACAGAATCCCAAGCAAGAACGTCATCATGGGGTTGTATGCAAGAGTCATGTTTCTGCCCTCCCACTACACACAGACTTTCGAGGAGGCGTTCATGACCGGATTCTTCGAGGTGGACTCCTCCATATTCAATCCCATGATAAAAGATCTGTCAGCACGCCATATAGCATATCAAAGTACTCTCAGCAATAACCCTTTCAGAGAGCTGGCGACAAAAGTGGCGATCGAGGCAAGAGCGCAGAAGTTCAGGCACGTCACTGCAACACTAGAGAAAAGGCAGTAAACTACACTCAGAGATATATTGCACGAGGACGTGCAATGAATAGGAAAGGGGGAATGTTTGGTGGACACAACAAACTGACACGTAAAAGGCAAATGTACACCAAACCCTGTATTACTTGCTCATTTTTTCAAACGAAGTTGTGTAATTGAGCTAATGAAGATTTGTAATTGTAATATATTTTGGCATACCCTCTCAGTCTCTCTAAGTCTACACCCTTGTAAGTGGCCGAATGGCTGTGGGAAAGTTCCCTTAGTCTTTAAGTCAAAATCCTTAGTTTTAAACAAAAGGATATCATTAGCTAAAATGAGTTTTGAACGTGCACTGTGAGAAGCTTCTTGCTGCTACGAGTTGTAATCCACTTTTCTCCTAGATTGGTAATTAGAATTCATTTCCAAATAACACATTGTGTTCCTTGTCTCTTGCTCTACAATTTAAGTATAATCATTCTCAGTTCTGCTATGGTTCGCGATGCATTGCTTATGAGATAAATACATTGATTTGAAGGTTTAAATGGTTGTTTTTTGATGTTTTGACCATGGATAAGTGTTTATATGCTTAAGGGGGACCTTTCCGTATAGTTCTATTTCAGTTTTCCACACATTTTTTGTGATGGATCGTGATTTATGTACCTTCCCAGATAGTTGCAGAACTTGGTAGGATTGTGCTTCTACGTGTCGTAATACCTCTTTTTAAGTTTTGCTGCATTCTGAATTTGTTTGGATGCCGAAAAGGCGTGATGACCTAAACCGGTGAGATTGGACACATACTGATTTTCTGACTAGGAAGTGGATGATTTGCTTTTGTCGTAGTACGAGTAGCTCTCTGAGTTCACTTTGGTGAGATTGAAACAAGTAAATTCGGACACACCAAAACTTGTAAATTCGGGCGCCCCCGCCGCCCCTCCCTCTCTCATCCCCCGAAGTTGAACCCTGGACGCCACCTTTGCAAGCCTATCACCTTAACCACCTCACCTACGCATGCTCGTTGAAAGCGATGGGAGAGGGAGAGTTTTATGATTCGGGTCGTCGGTGTAAATTCGGGGCGGATTTAGTAAATTCGGCAAACTGGTAAATTCGGACACGTCGTGAGATCAACGGCCCACGATGCCCCCGCTCCCCAAAACAAGCGTGGACCATTGATCCCATCCAACCCATGCCAGTGTGAGATAGTGTTGAGGCTCTCTCTCTCTCTCTCTCTCTCTCTCTCTCTCTCTCTCTCTCCTTCTTCGATCACTATTATGAATGCAACCCTAGCGTCATCACCATAGCTCTTCCCCCTTGCACCTAGAGTTTCCACCATAGCTCCTCCTCCTTGCACGTACAATGGTAAAAAAGCCAAGATACAGTGAGTGAGAGAGAGAGAGAGAGAGAGAGAGAGAGAGAGAGAGAGTCTCACTCATGTTTTCGGTCTTTCTATAATATGACCAAAAACGACATGTAAAGAGTGTGAAGCTAACACGCAAGGCGTGTGCTTGATGAGCACGGCTTGCCAATAGTGTCAAGGTGAAGGACACATGCCATTTTTGCTTCGTTCCTCTCTATTGGATAGAGAATTGTCTACTCTCCCTTTGATGAGCACTCTTAACATTGGATGTCCACGATCCAAGGAGTGTTTCTTCCATAGCTACCAATCAAGATGAGTATACAGAAACAAGACAAAGCACTACAATTTGGGGATGTGGAAGAAGTGGATACTATGCACGAGATTGTTGGGATTAGAAAGCAACTTTTACAATATCTCAAGCACGAGCCGTGACTACAAGAAATTGCTTTTTTAAAAGTCTCCCTTGTTGTATTATGTTTTGGCACTCGTCAAGGTTTGGGCTAGTCATCGTTGCATTGAAGAACCTATGGCACTATGGATGGGCTGCAATACTAGAAGAGTAGGACATGGGGTGTGCATTTGATGGATCAACATATACATGGAAGATCTTATTCCAATCAAGCGCTTTTTGTACAACGCTTCTGATAGGACTCCACCCATTCATCTATACATTTAAAGTTAGTACTGAAATCATGTAATGTGTAATAGATCATACATTACATGATAGCTAGTATATCGTACATATAGATGAATCATCTTTAATTCCCACAATAGCCCATTAAAGATTAAACTTCCTTCACAATTGTCAATCTTAGCAAGTAAGCAATTATCTTTATCTTTTCTAAATCCGTTGAGATCACATTGTTCAACGAGGTATCTTGCCTTTAAAACCTAAAAAAACAAAGAAAAATCCAAAGCTTTACATGCAAAAGTCCAAATGTATACCTAGCTTCCTTCTTCACCAAGGCTTGTTTTAGAAAGCAAAAAGCATACACTAAATAGCGAAAGCAAACATACACAAATGTCATTCAAATGGATATAATAAGTAATACAACCAAAGCACAACTTTTGAATCCACATTTGTTGCAAAGGTCTTTCCAGGGAAATGCCAATGACATTACCCCTTCTCTTTCATGCAACTCTTCCATCTTTTCAAATGCCACCTCCTTAATTGAAGCTCCACAAAAGCTCCATTTTCTATTGATAAGCAATTGAAGAACAAACCCATCATGCTGTGAGAACCTACAGTACTCTTTCCACTTCAATATCACACAAAACACAATCCTCATGCTTTCAGACTTGTTGAGTGATGCATTCACAAGAAGTGTGCGCACGCCCGGCAGACACTCGTGCCCTTTCCCAAAGGTGAACAATACGTACTCTACAAATCCAGGATGGACAATACGATCACAACTTCCATCATTTTTTACTCATTCGAAGAAGCAATACAACATGTCAAGCAAGAAATAACCAGTAAATACTTTTATTATGAGTGGAATAGGGTTTAACCAGAACCAATGTCCAAACGACAAAAAAAACAGACATCAATTCTATGTCCACACCAATAAAGGAAAGAAGGACCCATAAATTGTTACTCTTTTGGCCAGACATTCTTTTCTGGCAGTGTATAAAGTACAAAAACATGACAAGTGTAAATGTGCTCTCTGTGGCATTAATTTTGAGCAATCAGACTCTGGTTTTTTGTAGCTTACATTATGATGCCCATGAGGGTGATGATCATGACTGAAAATTTACCGCCTCGATCTGCGTCGACGATCTTTGCGACGATGATGGGGTCCCTTGCTAATATCAACAAAAGAATCATGATAAGCTCTTCTAACTGGTGAGGAACAGTCTTCCTCGTCATCCTCCGTCTCGAAAGCATCTTTGGGACTTCCCTTCTCGATCTCATTGAATATCCTCTTGTTCTCATCTCTACCTGAGCCATGAATCGCAGTCTCAATTTCATCCTTATCTGAGCAGTTCTCATCCTCAGTCTCAAAAGCATCTTCGGAACTTCCCTTCTCGATCACATTGAATTGCTTCTCATTCTCATCACCACTGCCACTGAGAATTACCTCATTTTCATCCTTATCTGAGCAATCCTCATCCAAACCGTCGATGGGAACGGGACCGTCCTCCTCATTGTCAACCCCGCTTAAGCAATCATCATCGTCATCATCAGCAGAAAAACAACTATTATCAGAAAAACAGCTCTCCTGTCTGATCTCTTCATCAGCATCATCACATGCTGTATGGCCGCCTTCACCACTTTCCTCGCAATCTTCTTCCCGCTCCTCACAAGAAACACACTCTTCCAACCCTTCCACCTTTTTCACTCCTCCAACTTCCATTTCCTCAGACATTGCAGCAGTTTCCTTCTCTTCCTCATCACTGGTATCACTATCACTTATTGCTCGTTTCCCTTCCCTCAGCTTCTTGGTGCTTCTCCTACCCAATCTTATCAGAGCTAAAAACTTCTCTTTTATAGTAAACAAAGGATCTTTCTCAAGGAGCTCACCTTTTCTATAGCCTTCTCTCAAAAAGATAGTCTGTTTGTTGGATTTTGTAGACATATAGAAAATCCCCGGGTTCTGGAGCACCGTTGCCCCAAGCTTCTGAGGGAGCTTGTAATCTTCGCGTAGATGTGCCAAATGATCAACTCTTGTTCTCTTCTCTACTGTGATGTGCAAAAACTCATGTACAACCGCAACAGCACGCTTGAAAGCTTCTTCTGATTTAAGATCCAAATCACTTGTATCTGCATACGGAGACCGGTACGGTAGCTCTTGCCAGCTCCTCAATTTGTACCGAAAAGCCTTCTTTATCTTGAAACCAGGGGGTAGATTGATGGGGAAAGAGTAAGCCTTTCTCCTCTTCCCTTCCTCATCAAGACCGCTTGTACTAGCAGGATCTTGTCGGTATGCTTCTATTGCAGGAATAGCCAGTTTCTCATCCCAATCAAGAAGCTTCACGCTCGGCGACATGCCCTTCTCTAGATTTACTCTAGTAATCACAAGCTTGAAAAGGTGAGGGTTTGCTTTGACTACGGTTCTCTTAAAATTATCGGGCAAGCCGAGTTCTTCCTTGAGATAATTGATCCTGTCAAGTCGAATCCTCCTTGTTGCAGACATCATCAACACTTTTCTGAGACGCTCAGCTGCCATGTGCGCTCTCTGTTGCTTCAACATCTTCTCTTCCTCCAAAAGCTCTACAATTGGCCTTGCAAGAGTCACCCACACATCCAATTCATTTGGGTTGCGGTACACACGCACAATTCGTGGGTACTTGTCCAAAATTTCCCCCATCCTCTGAGGCTTCACAAGACCCACAAAACCTCCCCTCGTCAGCATGTATCGGTAAAGCATTTTCTGCTTTGGCTGCTTCAACAGCAGCTTGATGATCTTTTTCATGATATTCATCTTCTTCTCATCATCCATGAAGTTCTCATAAGCAGAATCCCGCGTTTTATTCAGGAGCAGCTTGTTTTTGGTAATTTTGTTGTATACTACACATCGGTGTTGAAGTAGGCAATGTGCTTTCACAATGGCGTGCCACGACGTAGATGTTGAGGAAGAAGAAAACACAGATATGCCACGTACAAGAAGAGCTCGAGAAGCCCACATAGTATCTCAAAACTACACATGCATCAGAAGGACTAACCCTTGGCTGTGTGCGTTGGGCGTACGCACAAATGCGCCAGAGCAGCTTTGAAAGTCCCCCTACAGCTGCTTCTCTTTTTGCATCGAATGCTCCCCATGCCGCAACTCTGTCTGCTCTGCGCCTGAATCGTCGTCCGCATTCCCTTCATTGAGCTGGGCTTAAAACCCACTAAAATCTTGAGGCAGGTGCAACTTTGCAAATCCTTATTACTTAATAAACATTGCACTTCATAAAACCACGCCAAAGCCAAGGCAGGTGCAAAGCCTCATAAAACCACGCCAAAGCCATTTGTGTCCACCCTACACTTGGACGGTCAGTGCTATAGATCTTTCTCATGTTATTTATTGTATGCACTTCATGATTGGTTGACGTCTCGCAAGCCAACGGTTGGCCTGATGAACAACATAATGGCCTTGCTTGAATGCACAAAGGCCCTACTTTTTTGCCCACCATACACTTGGCCGATCATTGCTATAAGTTTTTCTCTTGTTATTATTATTTATAATTGTGTACACCACTTATTGAAGTAATCAACAACACAGAGGCCTTGCTTGAATGCCTTAAAATAGCTTTGAAGTTGCCAAGCACTTTTTCCTAGTGGCCCTCTCTCTCTCTCTCTCTCTCTCTCTCTCTCTCTCTATATGTATATATATATATATATATATATATATATATATGTGTGTGTGTGTGTGTGTGTGTGTGTGTGTGTGTGTGTGTGTGTGTGTGTGTGAAGGTGTAGTGACTTGGCGTATATGCTTTGAAGCATGTGAAGTGATATGAATCAGAGCTACTGCTAGGGAATTGGGTATGTGCCACCCCATTAAAAACCCCAAGCACTTGATTTGAACATGGACCTTTTTGTAGAGTAAGAGGTTGTAATTGAATGAGTCCTTTTGAGAGGGGTGGTTTTTGAAGTTGATGAAACAGGAAACAGAAGAAAACAACAAGATAGAGTAGGGAGAGGATGGAGAAGCAGAAGACACTTACCCAACTTGCGCCCAATTTATAATAAACTCTAAGAGATAAGGTGTCCTTTCATGCTAGATGTCTAGGGGAGAAACCCAATGGGAGAAAATTCCCCCCGATGAAGCACGTATACACACTAGCACTGCTACATGTCTACAAATCCCCCATGTAGTGGTAATGTAAATCTGCACAAGGTACCAAATCATCATGTGTAAGGGAGTAAACCCAAAGACTTTCAAAAATAATTTTTTTCTCGTGATACTCCCTTGTAGACAGATCTGCAACATTATCATGTGTAGGACAGTAAGCTAAAGTCATATTTGTATATAGTGGCAGTGAACCTCTATGTGCTTGGTTCTTGCATGAAATATTGGATTCCTTGCAGCTATTATAGCACTCTAACTGTGAGTGAAAATGGTAGTGGGTGTCTGTTGACACTCACAAAGATCTGCCAGTTACCCTACGTATCCATACACACTCAATGGTCTCTATGAAGGTTGCCATGCACTCAACTTCATAGGTCAATGTAGCCACTATGGGTTGCTTCTTGCTCAACCAAGATATACATGCATTTCTCAAGGAAAAAAATTCCCACTCGTGGATTAATGTGTGTCAAAATCACCAACTTAGTCTCAATCATTGTAACCAAGAAGGTGCATAGAATTGTGCTTTACATACATATCCCCTCTTGGAAAGAACATGGTGAGATTAGGGATACCTAAAAGGTAATGAAGTATGTGCTTCACAGCTTGCCGGTGGTGTATACCTAAACTTGTGCATAAACCTATTGGTTTGTGAAACCCCAAACTAGACTCTCTGGCCGAGTTTTATATCAAGCAACCCACTGCTACTACATAAGTATGTACATCAAAAGATTCTCCATCATCATGCATGCTTAACTTAAATCCAGTTTCTATTAGAGTAGAGATTGGCTTACAACTTTGCATACCAAAATTTTACGCAGATACTTTGTCTCAAACATGTATATGCCTTCTTCATATTGTACACACTGGATACCCAAATAATAATGTAGCAAATCATTCTAATGTCATAAGTTTTTCTCAAAGAATCTTTTAATGTTACAATTTCATCCTCATCATTGCCTCTAGTAAGAATACCAACCACATAAAGTGTTAACAAAATAAGAACTCCATCTTGCTCTTTGATATACAAAGTAATTTGGATTCTTTGAAATCCTTGGTCAATTAAATAAGTATATATCTTCTTGTACCATGCTCTCCGTGCCTGTCTAAAACCATTGCATATACTCTATGTGGAAGTTTTTTGCTCATGCTATGGTAAGGAGGTTGATGCAAATCAATGATAAAATCTTTCATATATGGGTGGTGTATAGAAACACCTTAAGAGTTCTGTGGTCGAGGTTCCTTGTGGTTCCAACTCATACTTGCTTAGAAAAGCTAAAACTTAAATGAATTGCGAGTCTTTTAGACTCTCCTTAACCTATTACAAGCCCCAATATTTAGTCGTATATCAAAATTTGGGGCTTTGTGTTAAGAAATATGATGTAGCTAAGTAAATAATTGAGTAGTTTACTTAATGGAGAGAGATAATTTTCACACATGAGAGATTATAGAGTAGAGAGAGAAAGAGAGAGAGAGAGAGAGAGAGAGAGAGAGAGAGAGAGAGAGAGAGAGAGCACACAATATACGTGGGTCCACGGGAAAGTATCCACTCAATGGCTTTAGTACTTCAAAACAAGAAGTAGATTACACTGAAAGGGATTATACCCTTTTGGAGCTCACCTTGCTCCACTCTCACCACCTCACGTCAACTTCACAATGCTTCACAATCCATTTTTGTGTGTAGAAGAGGTCTCCTTTTATAGGCCAAAAGGGTTGCCCTCTCTCATGAGAGGCAGCCGTGTGTAGCCGCCCTTGTTTTGACAAGTCCGAGTTGGACTCTCCAATGCGCCCATGTGTGGCCATCCTTGAGAATACGAGTCCATCTTGAAATTGGCCACCGGCCATTGAATTTGGCCACTGCCCTTCGGCCATTGACTTCCGACCACCGGCCAACGGACCGGCTGCTTTTCGACCACTTTTCGGCTGCCGTCCGGCCATAATATTCCAGCAAAAAGGAATATTTCGGTGAAAAGCTCGAGACTGGCTGTGAAAATTTTGGTTTTCGGTGAGTGATTTTTTGTCATGCACAATGTCTTCTCCTCATAACGGGGGGGGCTTACAAATATGCGTTTTTAATACAAAAAAAATTACAAGGGGTAAATCAAGCTCCATACTTAACAATCTCCCACTTGGAGACTGATCTCCACACCAAACCTGTGTGACTGCTTTCCATCGTGGCTTCTTATCCTTGAATTCCGATTGAAGATGAGCAGAAGCTCAACTTGTCCTTGCTGACCACCTTTGTAAACATGTCTGCAGGATTTTCACTTATATGCACCTTTCTAGCTTTAGTTGCCCCTCTTCCAAAAGTGTGCGTATGAAGTGATATCTCACCTCAATGTGCTTTGTCCTTGAATGAAAGGCTGAGTTCTTTGCAAGATGGATAGCGCTTTGTCCATCACTGTACAAGACACAATTGTCTTGTTTGAATCCTAACTCTTCTAAGAATCTGTGAAGCCAGAGAATTTCTTTGCTTGCCTCTGTCATTGCTACATACTTTGCTTCCATGGTAGAAAGTGAGACCACTTTCTGCAGCTTTGAAGCCCAACTTATTGTTGTGCCTCCAACCATGAAGACATAGCCAGTAGTTCTCCTTCGAGTATCTTTGTCAGTTGCCATATCTGCATCAGTATACCCTTCCAGAAAAATATCAGTTCCTCCAAAATACAAAGCATTTGTTGTTGTCCCTTTTAGATACCTAAGTATCCACTTCACAGCTTGCTAGTGATCTTTACCGGGGTTTTCCATGAACCTACTTACAACTCCCACTGCATGTTGAATGTCTGGCCTTGTCCAGACCATAGCATACATAAGAGAACCTACCGCTGCAACATATGAAACTTTAGACATATAGGCTATCTCCTCTTGTGTCTTTGGACACATATCCTTGGTAAGTTTAAAGTGACTAGCCATAGGTGTAGAAATTGTTTTTTCATTTTGCATTGCAAAACTTTCTACTACTTCTTGATGTAGTCATCATGAGATAGCTTTAATGTGTTCTTCATCCTCTCCCTTGATATCTTCATACCAAGTATCTTCTTTGCAGCACCTAAATCTTTCATTGAAAAAGATTTAGAAAACTCCTCTTTTAGGTCTTTTATGTCCTGCATACTAGCACTTTCAATCGACATGTCATCAACATAAAACATTAGGATGATGAACTTCCCATATTCCAAATTCTATGTGTAGACGCAGTGATCTAAGTTGCTGTGAATCCATGATCCAACATCCATCGATCGAACTTCAAGTACCATTGTCTTGATGCTTGTTTTAAACCATACAAGCTCTTCTTTAATCTACAATTATTTTCTCCTTACCTTTTACTTCATACCCCTTTGGTTGAAGCATGTAAATTTCCTCCTCTAAGTCACCATGAGGGAATGCCGTATTTACATCCATTTGCTCAAGATTTAAATCATGAGCAGCCATAAGGCTTAAGACAAGCCTAATTGAGTTCATTTCTACAACAGGAGAAAATATTTCATTGAAGTCAATACCTTTCTTTTGAGAAAACCCTTTTATCACAAGCCTAGACTTGTAACTTTTCTTCCCACCTTCTTCTTCCTTCAGCTTGTACGCCCATTTGTTCTGAAGTGTCCGCTTACCTTAAGGCAACTCAACGAGCTCCCATGTTTGGTTGCGATATAATGAGTCCATCTCCACTTGCATGCTCTTCATCGATTCTTCTTTGGATTCATGATGCATAGCTTCTTTGTATGATTCTGGCTCTCCAAAATCTGAGATCAAGGATGGTTGAAGGAAGGAACGAACCTTTCTGGAGGTCTACTTGCTCTTGTAGATCTCGGAGAATAGGTTGAGGTTCCTCATTTGGTTGACGTTGTTGCACATTGTCATCGTTTGCAGTCCTTGAGTCTTCATCATCCTCAAGCTCCATGTACTCATCACCTATTTATTTTTTTTGTTTTCTTTCCAGGTAATCTTTGTACATGCTTTGTTCACTGAAAATGACATCCCTACTTCTAAAGATTTTACCATCTTCAAGATTCCATAGGCGATACCCAAAGTCACCTTCTCCATAGCCAATGAAGAAACACTTTTTGGACTTTGCATCTAGCTTTGATCTTAGGCTTCTATCTATGTGTAAGAAAGCCTCACACCCAAACACTTTGAAAAATGAATAATTCACCGGTTTACCTGTCCATGACTCCTCTGGAACTCCCCCATCCACTACCGTTGAGGGTGACCGGTTGATCAAATACACAAACGTTCTTACTGCTTCCACCCAAAGCTCAAGCAGTAAGCCTACATGTAGCCGCATGCTTTGTGCTCGCTCCATGATTGTTCTGTTCATTCTTTCAAAAATTTCATCTGGTTGAGGTGTCCTTGGGGTTTTCCTTGCGTCCAAATGCCATTGCTAGCACAAAAGCTTTCAAAGACATGGTTGTAATACCCGCCTCCATTGTCGGATCTGAGGCATTTAATTTTGGTACCTGCTTCATTCTCCACAAAGGCTTTCCACCTTTGAAATATGGAAAACACGTCGGATTTATTCTTCATTACATAAACCCATGTTTTCCTAGTCACATCGTCTATGAATGTTACATAGTACAATGAGCCACCAAATGATGGTGTACTTGCAGGACCCCAAACATCAGAATGAACCAACTCAAGTTTTTTATTTTTTCATTCATTTCTTGATTTTTAAAATTTTACACTCTTTTGTTTACCATAAACACAATCTTCACAGAACTCCAAGTCCACTTATTTCAAACCTGGTAGAAGCTTCTTTGATTGAAGGATTTACATTCCTTTGGCACTCATATGCCCAAGCCGATAGTGCCACACCGCAATGTCAACTTCTGTAGCTATTGCACAAGCAGAAGATTATGTGTTGATAGTACACAAGTAAAGTGTACTGACCTTTTCTCCCTAAAAAAACCACCAAGGATCCCTTTAAAATCTTCCACCGTTTGTTTCTGTATGCAATGTTGTGACCTTCATTGTCCAATTGTCCTATAGAGATCAAATTTTTGCAAAGGGATGGAACATGCCTAATATCTTTAAGCTTCCATTCATTTTCATTAGCAATTTTGACACAAACTGTACCTTAACCGACAATTTCACAAACTTTTGCATCTCCCAAGTATACATACCCAAAATTACCTTTGGTGTAATCTTGGAAATGTTGCTTGTGTGGTATCGCATGGAATTAAGCCCCAAAATCTACTATCCATGAATTGGACAAATTATTTAATGAGATAATTAGAGCATCTTGCTCTACTTTACCTGCCACATTGGCCTCTGATGTTGGCTTGCCATCTTGAGACTCCGACTCCTTCTTCTTCTTGAACCAACAATCCTTCTTGACGTGAACCTTCTTGCCGCAGTTCCAACATTCAAGAACTGACTTTGTGTGTGACTTGCTCCGTCTTGAGCGATCACGACCCTTTTTTTTTTTGAACCTCTCCTTAGGCCTTCCTCTTGTTTCCATTAATAGTGCAGCACTTGATGATTCCCCTGTGCTTCTTCTTCGCATTTCCTTCCACAACATCATCAAACTTAAGAGTATTTGTGCCAGAGATAGAATTACTTACAACCATCACAAGGGTATCCCAACTATCCGGTAGAGACGATAGTATAAGGAGAGCTTGCACTTCATCATCAAAATTGATTTTCATCGATTGAAGTTTTCTTATGTTGGTGTTAAAGTCATTTAGTTGTTCTTGAGCTGAATCATTCTCTGCCATCTTTAGATTGAACAAGCGCTTCATGAGAAATACCTTATTGGATGCCTATGGTTTCTCGTAAGGCCGTTAAGTGACTTCATCAAGTCCTCCGTGGTCTTCATTTCCAAAATGTTGAAGGCCCGTTGATGCCAAGCTTAGCCGGATTGTTCCTAATGCCTTTCAGTCAAGGACAATCCATGCCTCATCTGCCATTGTTGTGGGCTTCTTTGCAAGACTGCCTAGTGGTAAATAAAGGTCCTTCTGGTAGAGATAGTCTTCAATCTGCATCTTCCAGTGTTGGTTGTTCTTGTCGTTGAACTTCTTAATCTTGAGCTTCCCTTCCTCCACCATTACTCCTACTCAATTCAAGGAATCCTTTCCTTGAGATACTTTAGCTACAAGCAAACTTTGATTTGATACCAGTTGTTAGGAAATATGACGTAGCTAAGTAGATAAATGAGTATTTTACTTAATGGAGAGAGATAATTTTCACACATGAGAGATTATAGAGTAGAAAGAGAGAGAGAGAGAGAGAGAGAGAGAGAGAGAGAGAGAGAGAGAGAGAGAGAGAGCAAAGTAAACATGGTTCACCCAATGTAGGCTACATCCACGGGAAAGCAGCCACTCAATGGCTTTAGTACTTCAAAACAAGAAGTAGATTACAAAGGGATTATACCCTTTTGGAGCTCCCACCTTGCTTCACTCTCACCACCTCACATCAACTTCACAATGCTTCAGAATTCATTTTTGTGTGTAGAAGAGGCCTCATTTTATAGGCCAAAAGGGTTGCCCTCTCTCATGAGAGGCAGCCGTGTGTAAACGCCCTTGTGTTGACAAGTTTAAGTTGGACTCTCCAATGCGCCCATGTGTAGCCGCCCTTGAGAAGATGAGTCCATCTTGAAATCGGCCACTGGCCATTGAATTCGGCCTCCGACCACTTGCCATTGACTTCCGCGACCCACTGGCCAACCGACCGGCTGCTCTATGACCACTTTTCGGTCGTTATCCGGCCATAATATTTCAACAAAAAGGAATATTTCGGCGAAAAGCTCGAGACTAGCCGTGAAAATTTTGGTTTTCAACAAGTGGTTTATCTTCACGCACAATGGCTTTTCCTCATAACGGGGGGCCTTACAAAAGTGTATTTTTAATACAAACAAATTACAAGGGGTAAATCAGGCTCCATACTTTACACTTTGGTTAGTCTAAAGCCAATCTTCTCAAAATTATGTAATGCATCTCATACGCTTGAGTGTATTTACAATTCATGCCAGAGAGAGAGAGAGAGAGAGAGAGAGAGAGAGAGAGAGAGAGAGAGAGAGAGAGAGAGAGAGAGAGAGGGAGTTAATTATCGTCACCAAAGCAAAACAGTACATCTATTCTTTTCGGGTGGGGGCGTTAGATACATATCATTTAGGGACTTGAGGGTCCATCGTAGGAGAAAAGGAAAAAGGGTAAGAACAAGAATAAAACCTAAGGTAGTTCAGGTAGCGGGGGGGGGGGTCTAGCTTGGGAGTACGAAACTCCTGAATAATGGCTTTACCACCACGATAGACTGCCCATTTACCTTGTTTACGGGCTTCATGCATCTTCTTGAGCTCGCTTGCTTTATGATTGAGTTGATTTGTAGTCAATTCCTCGACGATCCAAAGATTTGTCCCCTTGAGGCAGTAGGATTGGCGTAGCAACCTCGCCCGTTCTTCTTTGTTCTCGAAAGTGAGGATGCATTGGCCAAGTGGCACACGCCTATGTGTGTCGTTGATCCAAGAGACAGTGTCGGTTTCGATGTTGATTGATCGAAGAATGTCATTGAGCTTGGTGATGGCTTCTTCGAGTGTGTCCTCCTCGGTGCACCATGGTGGGGAGAGTCCTCCAATCCGGATCTTGAGGGCAAGGGATTCCTGTAGCCGGCATTCCTGGAAGGCTGATTGGATTTTGTTGTCGAGCTTCTTATGCGTTGCCTCGTTGGCTTTTTTCTGAGCCGCCTTGACAGTCTCATTGATAGAAGCTTCCACTTCGTGTTTTTTTGCAAGCAAAGTTTCATTCACCTTTGCCGCATCCTCGAGCTTATTCAAGCTTTGTTTGAGTTCATCATTTTCCAAAACAAGTGCTTGGATCTGAGCCTCTAAGGTTGTGATCCTTGCATCTTGTCGAGTGGCGGGATCCTTCCTGGGTGCAATTGTACAACAAGAAAACTCTTGCGTGTGCTGGGAGTCGGTGTGTTGAAGGAAGTTATAACTTTTGAATGTGTGAAATCCTTTGAAATGAGTTTGAAGCTCTCTGTGTAAACTCCTCTCTGTGTATAAACCCTTTCCTTGTGACCTTTGAGTCATAGCCGAACGAAGTAAAGAGGCCTACAACACTGTCAATCAGAAGTAGCACATCGTCGACTTATGGTGGTTTTTCCCATGATCAGACCTCAAAAACGCTCTGCAAGCTCGGTGTGTTGAGGCAAGGCGTGGGTGTGCAACCCCATCAGTGCGCCCCATTGAAGTGTGGCACCTCTCGACAGGCCTGTTGAAGTGTGGTGCCTCTTGACACGATGTTGAAGCGTGATGTGATAGGCTGCTGAAGTGCGCGACCTCTAGTGCTCGAGCAGGAAAGGTCTGAGATTTAACACCCCCCCACAGGGCTGTCCCTTGCCCTGGGGGAGACTCCTGAACAGAGAAGGCTAGGGTTAGGGTTGTTCGTGAGAGAGAGAGAGAGAGAGAGAGAGAGAGAGAGAGAGAGAGAGAGAGAGAGAGAGAGAGAGAGAGAGAGAGAGAGAGAGAGAGAGAGAGAGAGAGAGAGAGAGATAGATAGATAGATAGAGAGAGAGAGAGAGGGATGGTCCACAATATGTCTTTGTGTTGTAGCTAATCTACACAATGTGTCCAACTTGTGATTTTTCAATGGTCCCAAAATTTGGTCACATACAGAGATGTACTATAGATACCATGAGAGAGAGAGAGAGAGAGAGAACCAAAACTCATTCACTGAGGGAGAGTTGAGAGAAACGGTCACTAAAGTTTTGACCATGTGGGCAACCCCATTTGTTACAGGCGCTCAAAGGCATGTGTCACTTAGGGAGAGTTGAGAGAAACAGTCACTAAAGTTTTGACCATGTGAGCAAACCCCATTTGTTACAGGCGCTCGGAGTGGACTGCCACGTTAATTGTGGGTAGTTTGTAGTCCACGTGGATTTCCCCTGAAGCGGGGGTGCCTTTGTGGCATGCCACATGTGCAGTGACCACTCGTATGGAAATCCACACGGATTCCCCCTTGAACTATGGGCAACCCGCAGCCCATGGTGCAGTCCACATGGACTACCCTCGGGGAGTCAAACGATCCAATTGGACCATCTATGAGGGGAGCCCCCTACAAAAAGGGACAAAAGTCCCCCTCCCCCCTTTTTACACTCCCCCATCCCTCTCTCACACACGCTCTCTTCCCTTGTCTCTCTCACATGTGCTCTCCCTCACCCACCCTTTCCCTCCCTCTACCTCTCTCACTCGCACTGTCTTCCACTTTCCCTCTCCAATACTCTCCCTCACCCTTTCACTTGCACTCCCCCCCCCCCCCCCCCCCCCCCCCCCCCCCCCCCCCCCCCCCCCCCCCCCCCCCCCCCCCCCCCCCCCTCTTTTTACACTCCTCTCATCCCTCTCTCACCTGCGCTCTCCCTCACCCACCCTCTCCCTCCCTCTACCTCTCTCACTCCCTCCCCCTTTTTACACTCTCCTCCTCCATCTCTCACTCCCCCCCCTTTTTACACTCTCCTCCTCCCTCTAACACCTGCACCCACCCTCTCCCTCCCTCTATCTTACCCTCTCTCAATTCCTCTCACGCTCTCTCTCACTTGCACTCTCTTCCACCACCCTCTCTCATTCACATCCTCTCTCCTTCTACTTCACTTCTCTGTTTCTCCCTCTCACTCACTCATTTCCTCCCACATGCTCTGTGACTATCACTTTGTCTCATGTTACCGCTCCCCTACTCTTTCTCTCTCTCTCTCTCTCTCTAAAAAAAAAAAACTAATTTTCACAGGAAATCAATCCAAAAGAGTCAAATCATTAGAATGAAATTCCAATTAACATGACTCAAGAGAGTGGTTTGTCGCAAGCAATGACATTTGTGGTTGTTTCATCCATGGTTATAGTTGCATACGTAGCTCTATTGAAAGGTGCAACAACCCTGAAAACCATAGATCCACAAAATGTCAACATTGAACCTTTTAGTGACCTCTTTGCTTCTATTGTTGATAGTCACATTTTGGCGGGATGGATTGATATGCATATTATGTCATACAATCATCTCTTGCCGAGGATTCCTCTTTGTCGTCTTTTGGTTAATCCGATCGTTAGAACGGACAATGATTGTGTTACAGAGCTCACCACTTCTATAGCTTAAAGACGTTGTCAATTTATGATGGCATGTTTTATCGTGTCCAAAGCTTTTCTTGGGCAAGATCTCGTATCTTTCCACAGGTGGTGTTCGTGGGATAGAGTTGATCATGTTTGCCACCTTTGATGATCAGATTAGAACCATTTTAGATCTCAACCATATGGAAGGAAAAATGTTTGTGGTGTGGGATGGTAATCATTTTGTCGGCTTCACGAATGAGTGATCCATTGTATTATAGGCTACCTCTCTCACACCGGCCAAATGGATTTTGATCGATAGCTCCACTGGGTGTGACTTGTGTAAGTGGACTTATCAACACATTGCAAATTGAGTGCTGGTATTGGCGACATTCCCCATTGAAATGTATTCTCTACAGATCTCGTTGGAGAGTATTCACCCTAGCCGTAGAGTTCTTGTTCAAGGACGGCACAATTGTGGTGGTGTGTTGAGCAGACCATCTTATAATATTTACCCACATGCAATTAGATTTTACCACTGTAAGCTAATGTTAGTGAAGTTAGGATGTAAACCTTATAGCCTTTTGGAATTATTGTACTGGTTGGTTTTACTCAATACTTATCCTGCTGCCAATGTCATTTCAATAAAGATGTATACTTTACATCCTTTTGATATTACTGTATGGGTATCTTTTACCCATCTCAATGTTAAGCTAATGTCCTTCATGCGTTCCGTCATACATTGAAGGTTGTAAAAGTTTTTTTGTTTAACAAGAAGTGTCACTTACTATAATTTTTTCTATGTTTTTCAAAGTGGATGGTATTCCCACTCAAATAAAAGGAATCTTTGGAATCTACTGGTCAAATTCCAGAAAAGGGCTTACCATGAAATGCTCGCTAGCAATCACATTCCTATCAAAGTACCAAATTGTTAGTATCTCATTGGCACTATAAGGTTAAAAATCTCAACATACAAAGAAAGCATATGAATCGTGCGAAAAGCTTGTAGATTATTCCTTAGCTATAGAAGAAGTATCAAACTTACTCTTTCTTTGTCTCTTTAGCAATCCACCTCTTACACTCACTAATATAGTGATCGTATTTCTTGCAATAGTGACATTTACCTTTCTTTGTAAACTTCTTCAAATGAGCTTTTGACTTCTTCAAAGACTATCGTGAACCAGAGTTGGAGTAATGAACACTCTCCTTGCCTTGCTTTTGTTATGTACAACAAGTGCATGATCTACACCATCAACTTATAAATACTTGCTTTGATGGGATTGATCCTCCTGCCAATAACAAAGCCACTAACTCTTCAAATCAAAGAAGCTCAAGATTAGCTTGCATAGACAGATTCAAAGACATTTGAAAAGTCAAATAATCCCTCAAAGGTCCTTGACCTTTGTAAAATGCTCAACCAAATTTTCAACTTCTTCCATTTGAATCTTGTCAGGTTTTTTCTTCAAATATTTGATCTTGGCATCATTCTTTGCCCCAAACATAGCATACAAATTCTCCCAAGCACATCAAGAAATCTTGCAAGATATGAGATATAGTGTGATTGACCACTCAAAGAAATAATTGTTAAGATTTTGCATCATTAGTATCCCATCTTTTCTACTCTAGAGTAAGTGATTCAAGTCCTATATCAATGGTTGTACCACGCCTTTCACCACAAACAGGCATAGAAAATGCAACATTGCCTTGATGAACTTCACCTTTAGATACATAATTCAAGAGATGGGTGGTGCAGAGTGTGTGTTGTTAGAGAGGAAAGAGGAGAGACAAAGAGGAGAGAGTGGATGGAACCACACAATGAGTGTGTGTGTGTGTGTGTGTGTGTGTGTGTGCTTGTTCCTTACTCAAACGATATAGCTTCCCTGCTGGCATATGCCATTGCAACATAGTCAGCCTTTGTAGTGGAAGAAGATGCACAATCCTAGAGGGATGACCTCCAAGAAATGGCTCCTCCTATCAATATGAATATGTAGCGAGATGTAGACCTCCTATTTTCTTTGCAACATGGATAATCCGTTCGGCAAAGGTCAGCTAAGAAAAATGTAACCTATCATGGGAGTTCGACAAAAGGGTATTTAAAGATCTTGAAACTTACAGAAATAGATAAACAAAAGGATACTATTTTTTTAAAATTTTAAAAAACCTTATAGATTTTAAAAGAAAAGGGTACGTTATATTCCTTAAAAATTTCACAAATAAGGGGTTTTACAAACATGTCTTGAATGCATGTGATACGGTAGTTTTACGCATAGTGAACCCCCCGAGATAAACCGTATCCGTGTAGATGCATCACTATTACCAAAGCATAAGCACTTGATCATTGTAGCCTTCAAGTACCTGAGGATATGTTTTAATGTTGTCCAATGATTCTTGCCAGGATCATCCATACATTGACTAACCACTCCCACTGCAAATGCAATGCCTTACATCATAACTACCATAGCATACATGAGACTACCTACAACAAAAGAATATGACACATGATTTGTCATTTTTGTTCTCTCAATATCTGACTTGGGAGAATCTTCCTTACTTAGTTTCAAATATGATGGTAGTGGGGTACTCACTACCTTTGCGCCCTACATATTAAAATGATGCAAGACCTTATGGGTATCAGATTTTTGAGACGACTCAATAACACCATTTTTCCTCTCTCTCTCTCTCTCTCTCTCTCTCTCTCTCTCTCTCTTAAGATGCTTCTCCCAATCATTCATAGCAAAGTTTTTGCCCAACATTTGCTTTAATTGGAAATCTCCTCATTGGACTTTCTTGTAATGAGTATTTCATCTACATATAAGATGACAATGACCAATAAACCATGAGTGAGTTTTTGTGTATACAAACAATGATCCTGCCAACTCCTTCTAAACCCATGGGACCTCATGAAAGCATCAAAATTTTACTATGATTACCTTGAACCCTGATTTAGGCCATAAAGTGCTTTCTTGAGTTTACATACAAGCTCCTCCACATTAGGCTTCTCAAAATTTTGAGGTTGCTCTATATAAACATCCTCCTCAAGATCCCAATAAAGAAAGATAGTCTTCACATCCATTTGGACAAGCTTCATGTTCTCAATGGCTACTAGTCCAAGCACTGTATGCTGTTTAAAATATGCGAGAGGGAAAAGAGAGGGAGGAGATGAACACAACATATATGCGGGAGAGACAATGATATACTAAAATGGAAATCTTTACTAATTAGAGGACTATATTGAGATACAATCTGAGCACACAAACATGTACTTTAAGGTTCTTGTTATTGTCTACAGAAGGTACTCTAGAGTGCCTTGATAGGTACCTTTTACTGAGAGACTCAATGGATGATCCCCAAAACCAATGTAGACTCGGGCTAAAATCCCAAGTACAATGAGTGTGTTTTGCTAGCTAACAACACTCGATACAAGGTTCATATAATGCCTCACAATGCATCTCGCTATGTTGTCTCTTCTTCTTTCCAATGCTATGGTGTGAGTGTGCTTCCTAGTAGCATCACTTCACCACCTTGATAATATCACTACCTAAGATGTAGTGGCATCCCTGCTCTAGCCCAATATCATCTTGGAACTAGGCACCAATACTAGGCTCTAGGCACTAGGGTACTCCTAGGTAAAATTGTGTACAAAGGGACCGGTGCACCCTTCTCTACTGCCCTCGCCTCCAAGTGACTTTTGGGAATTTCTTTGGTAGGTATATCCTTCATGAAGAGGGAAACGGTTCCTCTTTACACTTCATCAAGATATCACATTTGTATCTCTTGGAAGGTAGCTCCCAAGTTGGTGTGTTAGCTTCTCTGTGCAGTCTGCAACTTTGTAGGCAACCAAATTGGCACTTTCACCAAAAAAGGTAGGAGTGGAATTAGGATAAACCCTTTGACGAGGTTGTAGTCCATATTGAGTAGAACAATATCTCTTTGTATTTATCCAAAGGATCACTATTGTAGGTGGGTGTTGTCACCCCTACAAATGTGCCCGCGGATCTCTTGAAATTTCTCCTACCTTTTAGGCACTTTTCAGTTGTCTTCAAGGTGGTTGTTGTAGAGTCTTCCAACATGTATAGCTGATGATGTAGAGATCTATTCCACCCAAAATAATTTCAAACAACCATGCTAAGGTACCATGCCATCATTCTACCATGTCAACATTATTGACCCTTTGTTTCTACCTTATTGAAAAGGATGCGTTGTACTTGAAACTTTAACATATGGATTGTAGTCATCTTGACCATGGGCAAGAATATTTCATCAAAATCAACTCCCTTCTACTACTTGAACCCCTTAGCAACTAATCTAGTCTTGTACTTAAGCTTAAGATTCATGGATGTAAACTTATTCTTACAAACCCATTTGCAAGGTAAAGCCTACTTGCCTTTTGACAACTCAACTAAGTCCCATGTTTCATTATTGACAATTGAGTCATACTCTCATTTCATGGCCTCCTCCCACTTGACATGTTCCAAACCTAGCTAAAATTGGCTAAAATTGCTTAGGTGGATGCAAGAATCTACTAGATTGTTTCAATGGTTGAAACTTGACTACTACTCTCTTCTTTGTCAATTAACACTAGGTTGGTAATGGGACACTTTTATGTCCTGTTAAGTGACCATTTTCCTTGAATTATGTCAAGAGTTTCAAAATGGATTTTGAGGTGCTATCTATCTAGAAAGTTGTCTCATGAGCTGAAAAAAACTTTTGGAATATCAATTCCATCTTTAACCTTGTCCTTGCACAACATTTCACAACCTAAACTGTGTGAAAAAACGGGTCCTGATTTTGGCTTTTTTCAACTTTTTGCAACTATACCACTCTAGAATTCATTTTCGTGAGGTCTATAATGCTAGAGAACTATATTTAGTAGGCCTCAACATGTCCTAATGCTTCTAGGGAGAAATAAATATTAGAGTTGTAAGTTATGACCAAATTACAAAAATTGTCAAATCCTATTTTTTAGCCAATTTTAGCCCTTCTATGATTTTTTTGGTGGATTTCATGATATCCAAATGCATTTTTTATTTTCTATGTCGGATATTGTAACATAAAGCTAATATTCCTTGAGTTTTGGGGCACCTAATACCCTATTTTGCATAGTATACAACGATGGTTGATTTTTTCAATTATAGAAGAAAACGAAACATTCTAGTATATCAAGTATAGCTTTTTCAATATTGTTAGTTTCTTGTGACAACTACATGCATTTTGTAGGTAGTAACCATATCTAGTCATAAGGATCAAATTTGGTTAGATATTGAATAGTTTCTGTGGGATTCTACAACTCATAATGTTGAACCCAGCTCTTTCATGTTTGTTGTATTTAGCACTTCATCTTTGTCCCCAAGATTCCCCTTGGTAAGAGATGTATTATTCTTTTGACATGCTCCATGGCTTCTTATGAACATAAAGGACAATAGGGAACTAAGAAAACATGCATATATTATTTGTATTGAGTGTGGCTATAGAAACTTTGATGATAGGTTTGCAGAATGGTAAAAATTCAACTTTTTTGTACCTATTTATTTTGGCAAAACAAAAAATAGTGAGTGAGAAGCAATCATATGTTCTGATCACCAACCCATTGAAGTTAACTATGGAATTTATCTCAAGTCCTACAAAAATCCCTAATCTTATTTTTATGCAACAAAACGTAAGAAATTACTGTTTTGATGAAAATGCATTGGTCCATCAACTTTGGAGGCTTGGTGTGACCAAAAGATGAGAAATTTTACAAGTTTCTTATTTTTTCCATGTGTAGTAGGCCTTGAACTATAACCTCATGAAAGGATTTTACAAAATAAGTGGATCTACTATGGTTTTGGAGGTTTTTTTCAAAACCCTGAAAGGACACTTTTATGTCCTGTTAGGTTACCAACCTAGTGTTAAAGCACTCCTAGTGGAAGGTGCATCATCAATCTTTTGAGTTTTCAATGAATACGATGCAGTATCCTTGAATGTGACCTTTTTATACTCAATCTCTTTGATAGGCTTCTTGTGAGTGTTTGACTCATTGAAATTAAGACCTACAAAAATGCACTTGTGTGACTTTGGGACTAGCTTCTCTCAAAGCTCTTTTTGTACATGTGCATATGCCTCACATACAAAGACACACACATGATCATAGTGTGGCTTCTTTCTAAACCACAACTTTCTAGAATTTGGTATTCAATGGGGTTCTAGGTGATCAACTAATGATGTACATTGCTAGCAAAATGGCTTCCACCCAAAAACCTTAGTCAAATTTTCCATCAAAAGCATTATTGTGACTCTCTCTTGAATCATGCAATTCATCCTCTTACCAACTCCATGTTTTTTGAGCAGGTGTGTAAGGTGCAATTACCTACCACATAATCCCTCTCTTAGCACAATAGATGAAAAAATATTTGGAGATATACTCTCCACCATTATCAATCCTTAAATTCTTGAGCTTCTTGCGCAATTGATTTTCAATTAACATTAAGAACTTTTGAAACATAGAGAAGACATTGTCCTTGTGTTTCAAAGGATGCAATGCACCCACACATTCTTAGTGGATTCATCAATGAAAGTCGCGAAGTAACTAGTCCCCCCTAGAGACTTGTTTGGCATAGAAGTGCATACTTCTCTATGGATAAGTTCTAGTGGATTTGCTTGCTTTCTATTCACAATGGTAAATGCACTATCTTAGTTTGTTGTCCATAAATGCATTGTTCACACATAGAAAAGTTGAAAAAACTCAACACAGGTAACTAGTCAAAGTGTGGCAATGTTTTCATTCCGCTTTGGCTCATATGGCCTAGTCAACTATGCCACAACTCAGCAGATGGTAGCTCCACTATCAATATGAAGTCCTCTTTTACACACGACTTATGCATAGAGTACAAGATACCATGTTTCTACTCTCCGAGATTCACAAGATTTCCTTTTTCAAACACCCAAGAGCTGTTCCCAAAGATGGTTGTGTAAACCAAGTCATCTAGCTACCTTGTTGAAATCAAGCTCTTTGCTATCTTATCTGAAATTTCTCAACATAAACTTTGTGCCACTGTGTGAAACCAATGTAATGTCTGTTGGGATAAAGGCTCTCCGCCTTTTGCCTGCCCGGATGTCCAGTGTTCGATCGCCCACCCACGTGTGTACATACCCTTATTCTTCATTGCATATGAGAATAAGGAGCTCCTCATCATTACTTCCTAGAGGCTACTCCACCCACATTGGCTTGTGCTCATCCCCCTTCCTCGCACGCACGCACTCATAATTGGTATCAGAGCTACAGCTATGCGGCGGTGGCGATCTCTCAACGGCAACGGAACTTGGTTGGAGCTTGGCGCTTCATGGCACCGGATCGGGTTGATTCGGGACGGATCCGACACAGATCGGAGAGATCGGGCGGTTTGCTTCTTCGCATGTGCAGCCCCTCTCCGAGAAGGGAGATCTAAGAGATTCCAATGGCATCTCTGTAGAAAAGAGATCTGCAGACACACTTTGATCAGAGAGAGAAAGATCTTGGAGCTTTGGAGGCTTAGAGCAGGGGAGCAGGGGAAATCAAAGGCAATAGAGCCATAAGAAGGGCGGGCACTTAGTGCCCGAGATCGGGTGCAGGCCAAAACAAAGGGAATTCTTGAAGCTTGTGTGCAATTGGAGCAATTGCAAAGGAGTTGCCATTCGGGTGTTCTTGAGCAGGGCCGACCACGCACTTTGTCCAATGCTCAACAGTTTTCCAAGCATAGAAGGTTTGCAGTGCTGTCAACAGAAGCATTGCAAACCAGATGTGTGGTGGTGTGTTGCGCACGCACACACACACACACACACGCACCAGCCAAATTTGGCACCGAGCAGTAGAAGCATTGCAAGCCGGATGTGTGGTGGTGTGTTTCTCACACACACACACACACTCCGTGTATTGGCAGAACCGGCTAGTAGGCAAAATTTGGCAGCGACAGAAGGAAGCAGAGTAGAGGAAACGAGTTTGGAAGGATTTTTTGAAGCCGCGAGCAATCGAAGGCAAAGCAACCAGGCGCTCGACATATAACCAATTGGGGCAGGCAGGGGAGAAATCGAGCAGAAACATCGGGAAGTTGAGGCTGGCAGCACTGAGAACCCACAGGCAGTCGACAAAACCATAAAAGTTGACAGAACTGCAGCTCGTTAGAGCTCGCCCGTTTAGCAGTCAAAGTTCAAATTTTTTTTAATTGCGACTTTAAACACCTTTTGTTTGTGCAAGGGTGTGGGTTCACAACCGCCCACCAAAAAAAAATTCGATTTGCATTCAAGGGCTTGATCCCGCCACTACCCCCGACAGCCCCGAGTATCAACTTTGACTCCCCGCCCCACTCTCACACACCGACTCTCCACTATGGCTTGAGAACAGCTTGAGAGAGAGTGAGAGCGAGCGAGTAAGAGAGACAACTTGAAAGAGATTAAGAGCGAGTGCCAGAGAGATAGCGAGCGAGTGAGTGAGAGGTGAGATAGAGCCCGCCTCTTTTGGCATGTGCTCACTCAAATAGGTAGATGTGTGCAAGTATCAGTGAGTAAGCTCGGACATCACCCGGCATCGGCCCGATTTCACCGACCTTCTCGGTGATTTTTCTCCTCTTTTGACTTTGGATTTCGGTGACCCGACATCAGTTTCGACACTGATTTGGCATTTTTTCTCGACGTCTTGGCATTCTTCTCTACGGTTTCGTGTTACGGCTCGGTGCATCGATTTTGACATCGATCAGGCAGCTATTCAACTAGTGTGCTTCTGCCCGATGGCGAAAGTTGACATCGAGCATTTTCTCGACTTCAAGCACATGCGGCCATAGCATTGGCACTTCCACCTGGCGGTGGAATACAACTTTGAAAGCCATCCCCGGCTTTCCTACTTTGAGGGTCATCTCGAGTTTCGGCTTTGACGACACATATCGACAGATCCGGCTCCGACGGCCCATTCAGGAGCGGGTATTTCCTTGAGCACAGACAACTCTTGGAAAGTTTTTCGATCGACGTGTTTGCCGATCGATGAGGTAGTAGTTGCCAGTTTTCCAACGGTTTTGCTCACAGGTTGCAGTGCAGCTTGTGTGGAGTAACAGAGAGCAGTTTTTGCACGGTTTTGTGCAGTTTCATGCTATGTATGCATATGTGGATACAACTTGAGCTAGATGTAGCTTGCGGGTAGCAGATTTACAGGTTTGCAATGTTTTTGGATAGGTACACGTCCATAGAGCCACTCGGTCAGGAGTGAGCGAGTTTGCCAGGCTTTTGGCATTGCATATAGACCATTTGTGGATTTTACTACTGAGACATTGAGTGTCTGTTCTTTATGCGATTTGGTGCGATTGTTTTGAGTTTTTGCTTAGTTTCTAGGGAAAACTCTGCCGGATTTTTCTCAGGACTTCTCGCCATGGTTTCATGAGTACTCATAGTTTTCTCTCTAACGGTTATAGTGGTCGATATATTCCCACTTTGACAATGATCGAGTGTTTACTCTCACTTTGACAGATTTTGACAGGTTTTACCAGTTTGGACACAATTTGGTGTTCTTTGTACCCACTCGTGCAGGAGTGAGGACTTGCATATGCTTGTGTGGCTACAGTCAGGTAGTCACACAGGTTTCACAGGTTTTCTCATATTTTTGCAGGCAGCTTGTGGGATGCGTTTTGAGCTAGTTTGCTCTCTTTTTGCGTATATGGTTATGCGCTTTACGCTCGATTGAGGAGTTTGTCCCAATTTATGCTTGCAGAGTTTGCAAATTGTGGATTTTCTTTTAGGCATATATGAATGTCAGTTTTGTCATGCTTTTGAGCATTGTGTAGTGGTCGAGTTACTTCCCACTTTGTTGCCAGTTTTTAGCATGGTTTATGGTTGAGATTGTACTTGAGGTTTTGCTCAGTTTACAAGGGAGATTCTGCCAGGTTTTTCCCAGATTTCTCACCATACTTTGGTTCTTAGCCATTCACTTATGGTTGCAGATATGTGTGACAGTGTAGAGTCCACTATGGTGACTTTTAAGAGATGGCAGTCTCGTTCTTGCCGATACTTGCGTTGTTGGGATTGCGATCACATACGACACATTAGAAACCATTGTTTCAGACGTATGGGGCAACAACAGAGATGTATGCGTATTGCAAATACGGCTTTGACACAGGTTAGAGAGACAATTCCAGTGGCAATACATGCGAATGATGGTGATGTCAGCTTGCCTCAAGTGTACCTGTTGCAGATTTATCTATGGATAGCACAGTGGTTACTAAATAGTGATGTTTCTTTCCACAACACACCATGTCGTGACTAGTTTAGCACCTTTTCTAGTGGAAGTTTTGGTTGTCTACACTTCACCGATGGTTCGGCGTTTGACATAGAGGGTGCAGGAGACGTTTGTATGTCTTTGCCTATTGGTGCATCATACACACTACATCATGTGCGCTATGTTTCTCAGCTAAGAAAGAGCTTGATCTCAGTGAGACAATTAGCATACTTTGGTTGTGAGATACTGTGTAGAGAGCAGTCTTTCCAGAGGCATTGCAATTCATTAGTGATTGCCAGAGGAGCCCAGCGGCTTGGTATATCCTATGCATGTGTCTGAAGTTCAAGATGGAGTAGTCTTGGTTTTGTTGTTGGCATGCTTTGAGCGAGAGACAAGACATGTCTCTTTTGTTAGTGATCTCCATCATGCTCAGGAGATAGAGAATTTAGCTGTGCAAGACGTGCCAGTAGACTATGTAGAGACAGAGATAGAGCGGCATTGCTCTAGTGAGACACAGCATGTGTTGTCACAGACTTTGTGCGGGTAGAGGTAGAGCAGGTCTTGTCCTTAGAGACACAGATAGAGCTAACAGATATGGAGTTTTTTGACATGCTCACATAAGCGGCTAATGAGTTGATGCCAGGATGCACAGTTTTGCCTATGGGTGAGAGGGACATAGGTTTCCCAGTGTCGGTGTTGACACATCCATACGCAATGGTAGTCTTGATGATGCAATGATTGTAATTAGCGTAGGGGAGGCGAGTACAACCAAGTTTTCATAAATTTTGTCAGCATTTGGGCGTCTCATGTTCGACTTGTTAGTGTCAAGGCCCGATCTAGTAGCTGCTGTAGCAGGAGCATTTGCAGCAATGATAGTCAATCATACAGGATTGACACTAGCATGATATTTTGTGGAGCTTTGCAGACCATACAGAGTTGTCTGCAGGATTTACATGCAGGATCTAGCATGGGTACGTACGCAAGCCTACGACCAGAGCCGATGCGACTGCGTGTAGATCGACAGAGTGAGCTAGTGGGCATAGGTTGAGAGAGCCTCTCACCTAGTTTCTTGTACATACTAGTAGTTCAGCTAGTTTGTCTCACTTATCAGCGCATCTCCTTTAAGTGGGAGATTGTTGAGGTAAAGACGCTTTGTCTTTTTCCCGCTCGGACATTCAGTGTCTGCGGTCGCCAGCCCACATGTGTACATATCCTTATTCTTCATTACATAAATGAGAATAAGGATCTCCTCATGATTAATTCCTAGAGGGTTCTCCACCCACACCGGCTTGTGCTCTTCCCCCTTCCCCACATGCACCACACTGTGCATGCACACACTCACAATGTCTCCAATGCCCACAATGTCAATCTCATAAGAGTCACCAAGCTTCACTATGCCCTTTTTGTGAGCATAAGCAAAGAACCAATCTCTATGTGGTGTCACTTTAAAACTAGCACCAAAGTTGATGACCCAATCATGTGCATTAGTGGCATCTTCTATAACAAGAGGAATTGCGCTATGTGAGGGATATGTGGAGTTTTAGTAGTCTCTGTTAGAGTTCAAGAATCTCTCTTGGTTAATCTAGTCGGTCCCAATTTCTCCTAGGAACGTGTGCTAGAGAGTGAGGACTGTTTTCTAGCTATGCCCGGCCAGTGTGAGGTAGGTTTCTCATGTCGGGTTGTTTCTAGCTATGTTTAGCCTTGGGTTTTAGGCTTGGTTCCATTTCTAGCTGGCTCCTGGAGGCCTAGGATATTTTATCCCAGTCTCCCATATTTTTTCCTAGGCATCTGGTGCCCCTCTCCTATTTCCCTCCCTATTTACTCAATTGTGGAGCTTGGAGGCTCGGTCAGGCAGCCATGGGCAAGGGGTATATATGAGTGCTGGGGAGGATCCCTTCAAGCATCACATATCAGCCTAGTAGGCACCCTCATGGGCACCCCTTTGCCACAATTCCCTAGTAGTTTCCCTGCTGCTCCCCTAGAATTTTTGGTGGATAATAGGCTATCATTTCTTGTGGCATGAATAGTGGGTAGTCGGCAAGTGTGGGCAGAAGATTAGCCTTGCATTTCCTCCTCATGACCACCCCCATGTGTTCAACCTCAGGCTTAGGCATAGCATCTCCACAATGGTGCGGGCCTAGGAGGGTAGAGATAGTCACCCATCTGGAGGGAAGTTGTGCAGTGGCCAACCTTGAGGGTTTGTGATCATCTCTCTCCAGATATGGGTGGGTTTCAAGGGGAGTAGCACTTGAGGGTTGGGAGCCCATGTGGAGACCATGTAGTGGTCTCATGTGCAAGAGCAGTTGGAAGTGTAAGTAGTAGCAACCGCAATTTTGTGCATCTTGACTCTATCCTATTGGCATGTCGGCATGTCGGACCACCCTTGGTCACTTGCATGGGCAGCTTGTTATCAGCATGAAGAGCCTTTCCCATCTCTCTCTCTCTCTCTCTCTCTCATTGTGAGGTGTCTTGTCACTTTCTACCTCAGTGACTTCCTCTTCTCCACACGTGTGTCTTGTTCATGTGTTTGGCATTGTAAGTGTTCTAGATCAGAGTCGAGGTGCCCACCAAATGACGAGCTACTTCTTATCTTCATTACATCTTCAACTTCCACCTTTGACATGGTAGTAGAGCCTTGGGTGTCACAACCACCTTGGAGGCTCATATTTGGCTAATTCTATGAGGACCCTAGAATTTCCATAAGTGAATCCTTTGTGCGACATCCCTTTATATAGACACTTGGCCTAGGATTCCCTTCCCATTGGCAACCAGCCCTTGGCCCGGTCCTTGATCCCCAAGATTGCCCTTGGCATGAAATTACTCCCCCCTTGGAGAAGTGTTTTTTGTCCTCAAAAACAAAAGTGGGAAACTTCTTCTTAAGAACACAAATGTTTTTCCAAGTGGCACCTTCTTCAAGTTGATATGTCCACTTGACTAAAGCTTGTCAATGTACATGATGATGCGTACGTAAATCATGATAGTCTAGAATGCAGGTTCATGGGGTTGGGTATGAGGTTCAATGAAATCAACTAGAATATGTTGGTCAAGAACATTGTCATCCCCATGCAAGCATTTACGTAAATGACTTACATGAAATAACGGATGAGTATGAGAATGTGCTGGTAATGAGAGTTTGTAAGTTCGATCACCAACTTGCTTGAGTATCTTGAAATGCCCACAATATCTCGGAGATAATTTAGGTGCTTGCCCAGTTTTTAGACTTTCTGAATGCTCTGACACACGCAAAAATACCTCTTCCCCTTCCGTGAAGGTAACTTGCCAATGTTTTCATCAACATACGTCTTATACCAATCATGCGTACGAGCAAGTTTTAGCATATCTATATGCTCTTGGACGAAATCCTTAACCTACTAGAGTTTCTCAATTTCCAACCCTGCCATAACCGGAGACCTAGGTTGAAAACCGTGCATTAGCATGAAAGGACTAAATCCAGTTGTGACATGCTTAGCACTGTTGTAACCAAACTGAAGAAGAAGTAGATACTCTTCCGAGTCTGATTGTTTCTTGCTAATGTATGCTCGTAGAATATCCTCTAGCACTTGGTTAACTCATTGACTCTGACTATCCGTTTCAGGATGATCTCCTATACTTACGTTGAGCTGTATACCCAATCGTTTAAACACAGCCCCCCAAAAATGACTGTTAAACTTGGGATCACAATCACTCACACTATTAATTGGCAATCCATACAACTTGTATAGATTTTCCATAAATAACTTTGCTAATTTTGGAGTTTTTATTGTCGACTTGGTTGGAATAAACTTGCATAGTTTAGCCAATCGGTCTACGACCACCCATACCAAGTCATGACCTCGTACAGTTGGTAAATCCACAATGAAATCCATAAAGATACTTTCCCATTTACCATGAGGAATCTCTAGTGGAAGCAAGAGACCTCTTGCCTTCGAGCACTTTGCTTTGTTAACTTGACATTTTTCGCAATTCAAGACATAATCTTGGACAAGGCCATGTAAACCTGGGCATCAAAACTATTATCATATGAGAGCATAAGTCTTCTTAATGCATGGGTGCCTTGCACTTGGACTATCATGACATTCATAAAGAATTTGGCACCAAATGTCCACATCCATTGGTACACAAACTCTCCCCTTGTGGAGTAGGTAGTTATTGTTGATGAAAAATTTCTTCCATCTCTACAATTCATCACTCGACAAAGGAGAACTGGGTGTGGAGGTTAATGAAACACTACCAGCATTAGAGTGAGAAGGATCCCTCATTTTCGCTTGGCTCCACACTTTGGAGTATGCATCATCATGCTCATATTTTCCCTTCAGAGAATCCAAAAACTCACTTCAAATTTGCATGAATAGAAGACAATTGATCTCAAGCATATGACTAAGAGTGTCAACCACCACATTGTATCGTCCTTTATGATATCGGAGCCTTGCGTCATACTCCTAAAGAATCTCAGCCCACCTGGCCTTTTGACCCTTCAAGTTAGTTTGTTGTGTAAACCATTTTATGCTTTCATGGTCAAACACAATCTCAAACTGAGCTCCATACAAATAATTCCATCATGTCTTCAAGGCAAACACTATTCCATAGATTTCTCGTTTGTAAGAAGATTAATTTTACTATGTTGAATCAAGCTTCTTACTTTCAAATGTAGTTGGCATTCCTTCACGTAGAAGGACTGCTCCAATAGCAAGATTACTGGCATCCGTTTCCAAAACAAATGGCTTCAAAGGATCCACAATAGCTAGAATAGGAGTTTTAGCTAATGCGTCCTTAAGACTATTAGAACTTTGTTGCTAAGTAGCACCCCACTGAAAGTTTCTCCTTCTAACTTTAGCTGATCCAACATCGGTATAGAAATGTGAGCATAGTTTTTAATGAGCCTTCAATTAAAAATTTGCAAATCCCAAGAAAATATGCTCGTGGGGTTCACCATTCAGTATCCCCTATATAACGTGCATTTGTGGGGTATTAAAAAAACTTGCCCACGGTCTCAAGACACTATCCATTAGCGTCGGGAAAGTAGCGGGCGCATTGGTTAACCCAAAGGGCATGACAAAAAACTGGTAATGTCCAAATCTTGTTCAAAAAACACAATTTTAGGTATATCAGCAAGCCGAATGCGTACTTGGTGATATCCTGATCGCAAGTCTATCTTAGTGAAAATACAAGCATGAGTGAGCTTGCCAAACAACTCATCCACTTGTGGTACTGGGTACTTGTTCTTAACAGTTATCGCATTCAAAGAGCATTCAAACCATGGTAGTCAACGCACATGCGTATGCTACCTACCATCCTTTTTCTTCACCAATAGGATAGGAGAAGCCCATGGTGAAGAACTTGGTTGAATAAACCCTTTGCTGATATAGTCAACAAGCTGACATTCCATCTCACTAGCCTCAGAATGGCTCATTCTGTAGGGTGGTTTGCTAACCAGTTTACTGCTTGCAACCACGTCTATGCCATGTTGCACAGATCGTGTTGGCCGTAATTGTGGTGGTAAATCATTAGGAAAAACATCTTGAAATTCCATTAAAAAACCTTCTAATTGACTAGAAACTTTTGCTTGTTGAGCACAGAGAGTAGTAGCCATTGTTGGAAGAGAAGAGAGAGAAGCATGCGGCATTGAGTAATTTTCAATAGAATCAATATTTGAAAGAAAATGGCACAAGAAGTAACACAATAAAACTTCTTCTTTCTCATTATCAGAAGTGAGCTTCATAAGCTCTGCTCTACATATCAGTGGTGAGGAAGGTATATCCTTCTCTCCTAACAACAACACATGTGCACCATGGGATTCAAACATCAATTTGTTGTTCTCGTAGCTACATTGAAGTGATGGACCTAGGCTATGCAACCATTCTCGACCAAGTACCACATTAGCCCACTCCATATTCATAACCTCAAAACCCAAGGATGTGGTATACCCTTGAATTTCCAATGGTACAACTCTCACTTGAGTGTCCCACACCTTAGCATCATAGCGGTTCATCATCGCTACCTGGTAACAGTGGGAGCTTGGAGATTTCACTAACCCATAGTTAATGAAATTGTGTGTAGCACCATCATCTACCAAGATACACGCCTTGTAACCTTGAATAGATCCATGCATATGCACTAGCTCATGTGGACCAAAGGTTTGATGCCACATGGAAGCTATTATACAGCATTCATCCACCTCGATGTGAGTTACCTCCACCTTGGAGAAATGTGAGGAAGACTCAAGAGGCAATAGCTGCACAGTGTGCATTGCTTTCTCCTTGCCTTGGGCAGAAAATTTCCCCTTGGGACAATCCTTTTTTCCATGGCCACTTCCTAAGAATTGAAAACATAATTTTTCCTTTTTTGCCTTCTCAAATTCTTCTATAGAGAGAGGCCCTTTAGACCCCTTGGATTTCTTGGCCACCTCTAAATTGGCTACTATAAACTTTCTTTTATTGTGCCCATGTTGTGTGCGTGTATTACCGTGTGTATTGTCAAGCACGTGACTATTGTGTGTGTCTTATCATCTGGATCATCACGGATGTGAGCTTGCACTATGGCCTCCTCAAGTGTTTTGGGATCCTGAGTCTTGACATGCTTATTAAGCTTTGGCGTCAAATCGTGGATAAACCCACACACTTGTTGAAAGGTATCCAACCCTTCCAACTTGAGGATAAAATCTCGATAGTGTGAGATATATTTCAATAATGATTTATGTTGTCGCATGGAACACTTATTCCAAGCTGACCAATATTTGTTTGCCTCATTTGTGGGAAAAAATTCCTTTCTAAATAGAGCCTCAAAGGCTGCCCAAGTTGGTGGTATGATGGTATTCTCCTTGACAGACATCCACCATTTATAGGCCTTTCCTTCCAATGTCAAACTTGTCTGAAGTGCCCCGACTACATTCAGAGTACACCGTAGATTGTGAATCTCTTCCCACTTGTTGAGAAAGATATTCACTACATCCTTATTGCACTCTCTTTCCTCTCCCTTAAAAGTCGGCAGTTTTGTGTTTCTCAACAAATCCTCCACCTCCTTTTGAGTGAAAGAGTGCATAGAATTTGGAGGGGGACCTTGTCCCTGACTAGGAGGACCCTGCCCCTGATCGGCTACTTTTCATGCATGTGTGTATCAACAGAACCCTTAGCTTGTTGTTGCATAAATTACACCACTTATAAAGTAGATAATTTACAAACATTTTCATTTAAAGATGAAAAATTCTTTACCATAACAAACATGCATGCTTGAAGTGCTCAAAATTCTCGAATATCAAGCAAGTTGTAAGCTTCATCTCCTCCCGTAGCTTTGTGGGTAGCCTTCATGAGAGTATCCGACCGTAAGCCATCATTGGGAAGATTAGGTGTACGGTGCTCAAAATCAAATATCATATTAACATCAAAATCCATGGCGACTTTGTGCAGTGCTAGTAAGAGAAAGAAGGATACCTTGATTCAAAAAAGCTCGCAGCCGTACGTTGCACCACGGATGGGAGTGATTAGCCATGCTAATTACATCCACAATTGTAATTTGTAAATATGTGGTTGCCCAAAGCCACAAATCCAAGCAAGAATCGAGAAATCTTGCAAAGTTATGTTGTTGTTCAAAAAACAAAGCCGTGTATCGACTTTGGTTGACGTCAACAAAAAACAACCCAAACCTTGTTGCTTCTCAAATTTTTTTTGTGTATTTTGGCCTTTTTTAACTTTCTCTACTGCATCGTTGGTTGCTTCCTCCGACATGGCGACTTGCCAAGCTATGACGCTAAAGGCCAACTCAAGGGCCGATAGATAAGGGGGGAGGGTCTTGCCCGTGGGTACCCTCTCCAACTAAAATGAAATTTTCCTAAGGCCTTATGGCCTTGGGTGTTTTAATGTGAAACTTGAGCTTTAAAAATCTCTGGAGACGGCCACTACACACACACACACACACACACACAGAGTTAGCATCCTCTGAGGAGCTCACCGGGCCACACGAATTGTTCAAGATGTCAGGACGACTCCAACGATGCCAAGCAAGTGCGATATGGCTGTTGTCAACCCGCTCTCCCTTCTTGTCTCTAGCATTTGCATGCGGTAGTTCTCTACCTTGACCTCCCCACATGGTAGGAGGTTTTGCACGTGGGTCTCTTCTCCACACCCCTCCTTTTCTGCATGAGCATGCAAAAGCATGCAAGGGATGAGTCCACAACCTCTAGGCTCAAAAATAGCCTTGCTCTGATACAAGTATGAGGACCCTGAAACTACCATAAGAGAATCCTGTACCCGACCTCCCTTTATATAGCCACTTGGCCTAGGATTCCCTTCCTGCTAGTAGTTGGCCCTTGGCACGGTCCTTGATCCCCAGGGTTTCCCTTGGCATGATAGACTCTATGTTGTTTTGGACATGATTGAGAGAGAAGAAGCTTGCTATGTTTTCTTGTTTTTCTCGGAGTTTGGGGCAGATTTGGGTATGTGGAGGCCTTGCATCATCGTCTATGACTTCCCCGTCTTTACCATTGATTACTCCAATCTATCTTCACTGAATGTAACCTGATGGAGGCTTCAAGATGTGTAGCAATGTTAAATAGCTTTGGTTTTCCCAGATGGAGTCATGTTGTCATGCCTTCCCTCAAGGGGCGCAAGCATGTGATTGTTTGATCTAGAGGGGGAGCTATTCATTTCAACTTCTTCTTCAGAGAAAATTGTTTGGACAGTAGTAGGATCTCTTCAACACATTTGGAGGAGGTTTCTATGGTTGTGTTTTCTTCAAGGAGATGGATTGGCATCTTTGTTGTGCCTTTTGCAAATGCATGTCTTTCTTGGAATTGTCAATGGAGCTACCTATCTGATGGGTAGCAAGCTAATGATTTGGTTGCACTCTTGTACCAGATTGTGGATTATGGATGACAGAGGGGGACCTCTTTCCTTCTTGAAGCAAAGGATGTTCTTTAATTTTCCATTGTCCATCTAAGGATGGAAGTTCCATATCTGGCTTGAGTTGACTCTTGTTTATTCGGTATGCAACAGTTCATGTGCATGTTCTAGTGCATGTATTGGAGCTGGCTTTGATAGGAAAAGGGGGAAATTTCTATCCCTAGAACCATGTCTTGTTTGATCATCCAACTTCCCTAGATGAGGTTTAAAGGTGGAGCATGTGCTTCTAGACCCTTAGCCAACAATAAAAATACTACAAGGAGATTTTTTGGAGTGTGAACTTATCCTATCCCCATGTTCTCTCCTATCCCGGTGATAGTGTGGCACTACAGATTTGGTCCTTCCTATGCCCTTTTGTGAGCTTGTCAGTAACAATTGTGGGACAATTTACGATCCTCGTGAGCTAGTCAACACAAGGTTTGGGACAGGTTTGCAACCTTCTATGGGTGGTTTTCTTTATGTTTAACAAAAGATTTGTTGAGATCCTTTGGATGATAGGTTTGCATGCAATTTGGCAGTTGGTGGGGACAACGAGCACGATGTCCATTCCTCGTATGCGTATGATGGACTACTTTTTTGTTGGAATTAATAAGTCTATTAAATGGAATTTGTACGTACTCTGCCCCCGGCATGAAAGCAAAAGCCAACGTAGGTGCGAAAGCTTGGGTTCAGACTTGGAAAGAATAAACAACAAAATGACTTGAGGGGGACATCTAGTTCCTATTGCCGCTGTCAGCAACATTCAAATGCTTCTTCCATACACCCCTTTGGAGAGCTCCAACCTTGGGGGAAATCCTTCCGATGCAGATCTTACCAACGGTGTGATTCTCTTTAAGTCTTGAGTTCCATGAGATTTAGGCTTTTCTATTGAGTTATACTAGGAAGCAATTTTATTCTAGGTTGTCTGAGGTTTCTTTATGGTGGTACTCATTCTATTTTCCCAAGATTGAGCAGGAACGGGACTTCCTGTCTTAGCGAGATCTCTCGACTTTAGCTTTGGAGCTTCCAGTGATAGTGCAATGTGTTTTGTCTCTTCGAATGTGGGATTGAGTTGGTTGTTACCAGAAAGAATACTTTTGAGGATACTTCTCTTTTAAAGGGGGATTCCAAGTTATTATCTTTAGTAGACTACCGGTGCTCCATACAACATAGTACCATGCACGGTGTCTTCTAGTCCTTGGTTTCCTTGCCAATTTATTGTGGCTTTGGATGGTGTGCTTTAGCCCACAATGTAATTAGTATCTTGGTGGTTGTTCTTCTTTAGCTATTTGGATGGTTTCCTTGTCTTTTGGATTTGTGGTGTGACAATTGCTCTTCCAGTGCATCCAAGTAGTAGTTCCTATGCCTCGTCTTCCAAATTGATCCCTAGAGACTATACCATTTAGGACACACCTACTTACCTTATCCTTAGATTGGCATGTTATTTCCTACAAGTGGATAGTGGCCCTTCTTGGCCTAGAAACGAATTACAATTAGCCATGGAATTCTTCAAAGAAGGAAATCATCTTCTCGGTTCTCCTTGATTTGGTTCCAAGTTCTATAGGTATATTATTTTGCTTTTGGATTTTCCTATCCCTTGGGTGATCTAGATGCACAGGCCAAGGTTGTTGAAGAATTATGATATTTATACATGGTTTGGGTATTCTCCCTTTAGAGGGGGATGTGTAGCCATCTTGGGAGTCAATTTTTGATACTACTTCCTTATAGTTCTTGTGGTTCCATGTGCAGAGGACAGAATTTACAGTCTCTTTGGTGGATTTTTTTACAGAACCTTGTGCTTCTCTTGGGAGCAGGATCTTATCATCTTGTCATGTTAGATGTAATCTCAATATTGATGTGTGTTCCTTTCTACTAGAGGTTTTCTCCCGATTCACTCTGAGAGTGGGGTGATATTCTCTCAGGTGGTTTTCCAGACAGATGAAGATCAATAGTAGTTTTCACTCTCAGTTTGGATGAAGTTCCTTTAGATACATTTTGTAGTTCATTATTCTATATGGTGGTTGGTGCCGTTCTTTAGTCTTCTTCATCGAACACTTACTTTCTTAGTAGCCTCAGTTTTCCCTTTCCTTGGACTTCCCATAGAAACTTGGAGATTTTGGCGTGTGGTATATGACTAGAGGTGTAGATTTTTGACTCTTTTCTCAAGGATGGAGCACTTTAGAGTTGGGAAATAATCTGGTTACCCATATTTTATACCCTCATACTCAGCTATGATGCATTCTCTTAGAGAAATCAGCAGCAATACCTTTTGTAAATGCTCGTTGTGTAGCTTGTGAGTCGGTTGGCTTAAGGAGATTCTTGATAGAGTTGGATTCACTTTCAATAGACAACATACTACTTCCTGGGGGGTAGTGGTTTGGATGATACTATGGTGCATTTTGGGGTTAGTGGTTGGATGATATATTTTTGGGGTAGTGGTTGGATGATACTATGGCGCCTTGTATTGGTGACCTCGGAGTTTTGTAGCAGATATCCTCATCCACACCCTCTCTTTATAGTTGTAGATTTCTCACTCCAGCTGGTCTGACTTCCTTTCTAGGAGCTAAGAGGGGGTGCTAGAGTTCATGCATCTCTCTTGGTTTGTCTAGTCAGTCCCATTTTCTCCCAAGGACAGGTGCCAAGGAGTGAGGGTTATTTTGTGGCTGTGCTCGGCCAGTGAGGTAGATTTCTCATGTCAGGTTATGTCTAGCCATGTTTAGCCTTGGGTTTTAGGCTTGGTTCCATTTCCAGCTGGCTCTTAAAGGCCTCGGTTATTTACACCCAGTGTCCAATATTTTTTCCCAGGCGTCTGGTGCCCCTCTCCTATTTCTCTCCCTAAATTTGGAGGCTAGGTTGGTAGCCCTAGGTAGGGGGTATATATGAGTGCAAGGGAGGATCCCTTTAACCATCACATATCAGCCCAGTAGGGAACCCTCATGGGAAGCACTTGCGATGCCAAAGTCATCAAAAGATGCTTCTCAAAAGAGAATTTTGGATAATTTTGGGATATGTGTATGCATGTGTGTGTGTGTGTGTGTGTGTGTGTGTGTAATAGATTTTATCTCCATGATGACACTACTTATTGTTTGCTATGAGGGCTCATAATTGAGCTATTGGCTGCCCATGATGCTCTCGTATGATGGTCCGCAGGTTTCCATGTACGTAACAAGTGCTACCCTTAGTATCTCTTGATCTTTGCTACTCACACATTAGCCTAAAATTTCCCTCTATCTTGCACTATAATTCTTGTATATAGCAAAGCTCTGTGAGCTTTTCTACACACACATTAGCCCAACACTTCCCTGTATCTTGCACTATTGATTCTTGTTGATAATGCTCCTTGCAGGTCCCTTTGTGCTAAAATTTTTAAAAGCTTATGTTAAAAACATCAATGCTAAAGATTTTGTTTGTGTTTTTCATGTTGTTGTGCTCTGGCTACTCTTTTGTAACTTCAATGCTATGTATTTTGCAAGACCTTTTAGTGTTTCTTGCACTGTGTACAAGTGTTGCCTTCTTGTATTTGATAATGCTTACAAGCATTGCCTTCTTGCATTGTTTACAAGCATTGCCTTCTTATATTTGATACTGCTTACAAGCAGTGCCTTCTTGTATTTGATAATTCTTACAAGCAGTGCATTTGATACTTCTTACAAGCATTTCCTTCTTGCACTGCTTACAAGCATTACCTTCTTATATTTGATACTATTTGCACTAAGATTTAACACTATCCAAAGTCTCCAAAACACCATGTGATGTTTTCTTTGCAAAGCTCACAGAAAAACACAATATCATACATTTACAAAGATCTCACTCCAAAGATTTGATATTTACCACAATCTACTCATACAAGCTCTCTTTAGCTCACAAATCCTCTCAGGTTTGCCTATGTGCAAGCTCAAGCCCAAGATCACCGCTTCTGAGAGGCTTCTCTTATTGCCATCGCCAAATATCTGACACAATAGAAGATACACATGGTGTGAAGTGTGTGTGTGCAAAGATGGGAGAGGAGAGATTGGGTGAAAACACATAGTGTGTGTGTGTGTGTGTGTGTGTGTGTGTGTACTTGTTCCTTATTCAATGAGAAGGAGATGAAGAATAGGATAAAGCTAGTGTAGGGAGTTACTCATGCGGGGACGGCCACTGTAGCCCTTTACCCCAACAATAATCCCACGACCCTTTACCAACCAAGACATTTTTTGCCATGAAACACCAAAGAGAATAATTGCTACCGTCCAATTTATCATGATATGTAATGTTAGGGTAATAGCCAAGTGGCCCAGTGGAAAACCACCAATCCATCTACTACTTATTGTTGCAAATGCTAGTTCTTTCACACTTGCCCTTTTGTTTGTATTTGCACTTGCTAAACTTGGTCTTGTTTTTAAATTTGTGGATGACACATATACAGTTCATGATCTCAATTTTGGTGATGAAATTGTTGCATCTGGCATTTTATGACGTGGGTGGTATAAGCTCACTTTGTATGACAAGTGTGGAAAAATTTTGGCAACTGCAGTTGTGGATTCTAAGGCTATTTCAGACGCAAAAATTAGCATGCACATTTTGGACATCTGAATTTTGCTAGTTTGTTGCGTTTGTAGAAATTTGATATGGTCGCTTCTTTGCCGCCTCTTGAAACACCTATCAAACATGTTTTTGAAGGTTGTATTTTGGGTAAGATACAACGTTCAAAGTTTCCAAAGGATGGTTCAATTAGGGCCACATGTAGGTTGCAGCTTGTGCATAGTGATATTTGTGGGCTCATGCAAACTCTGTCCTTGGGCAATCACCTTTACTTCATGACTTTCATTGATGACTACCCCAGGCATGCATGGGTATATCCTCTTAAAGCAAAGTTAGAAGTATTTATGCGCTTCAAACAATTTCTGGCTATGGCTGAAAATGTCTTGAAATATACTATGGGCACCCTCCATTCCTATCGAGGGGGGAGTATATGTCTCATGAATTTAATGCATGCTTGGCTAGTCGTGGGATAGAACACCAATGTACAGTGCCTTATACGCCTAAAAAAAAATGATGTTGCTGAGAGGAAAAATAGGTCACTTACGGAAATGGCACGATGTGTGGTCAAAAGTCAAGGTTTGCCGCATTCATTTTGGCTTGAGTCCATCATGTGTGCCACTTATGTACTTAACAGGTGTCCTACAAAACCTTTGCAGTCTATGACTCCATATGAAGCATGGCATGATAGAAAGCCTTCTATGAGCACATGCGTGTTTTTGGATGTATGGCATATGCTTTGGTGTCATAAACGCAACGCAAAAAATTGGATGATAAGGCTGTCAAATGTATTTTTGTTGGTTATAGTGATGAAAGCAAAAGTTATAGGTTGTATCATCCGTAAACAAAGCGTATCTTGGTCTCACGGAATGTTGTGTTTGTGGAAGATTATGTCCATCCCTTGTTGTCATGTACTAGAGATAGTAATGTAAGCTCACATGACATTTAAGACACTTTGTTGCCTCTTTTCAGTGGTGGAAGCTCAAATGTAAATTCCAATGAGTCAAATGTATAGCCTATGGGGGTTTCTGAAAATGTTACAGATCAGCCTATTACTAATGCAGATGTACATGATGTACTTGATCAGGAAAGGGCTGAGAATGAGCAGGCTAGAGGTATGCCAAAATGGATGGTGCATACTTTGCATGACAGTAAATTAAATGCACCTTTGTCTAGTCGTACTCGTTCAGGTTGTTGCCATGCATCTTATGCATCAGATTGTTATGCCTTGGCTGTGTCTAGCTTACATGATGTTGAAGAACCTCTGTCTTTTGATGAAGCACAAAATTCAAAAATTGGATGGCTGCCAAGCAATCATAATATGATGCACTTATAGAAAATGACACATGGACTTTATGTGATTTTCCTCCTGGCAAAAAGGCCATTGGTACTGATAGCCGTTTTTCGGCTTTCCATAATTTCCATAGTAAGCTACCTCACCCTACCAAATTCACCCAAACACTATGGCTGTCCCTACCATTTCACTGTATATAGGTGCGTGTGAGTTAGGGGACTTTTTCCATATCTCCTTACTGAAATAAAAAACCCTCAATTAGCTAGTCATTGGGCTAGTTGAGCCAAAAAAATAAAAAATATAAAAAATATAAGTATATTATGGCCCATGCGTATGTAAATATTTCTTTGTATATAGGTCCTAAATAAAAGAATTTTTCATAATTATTTTGGTATTTATTTAAATATTTCTACCTAGGTGTCTGTTATTTATGCTCTGTACATTGCCTCACCATTACCACAATTTTTCTTACCATTTTTCATTCTCTTTATTCCATATAGAAATATTTTCATGTAAGCTTCTCTTATATTTGGTGTAACTCCACCCTAACAAAAATCCAAAAAAACTAGTTTTATTTATGTGTATATTTTTTCACTATTGTGATTTTTCCCTTCCTACATCTATTTTATTTTTTTTTCTAAAAAATTAGAACACCAAAAATATTTATCTTTTTATGGTAGCCTCATAACGAGAGAGATTTCTTTTGACCCCTTTATATTTTTTCCACTTATATTATTTATATTTGACATGTACATATTTTTTAGACCCCTCAATATTTGATTTTTTTAGTTGTACTATTCACTTATATCATGATCTCAACAATATCTTCAATTATAGACCTACCAAATAAGATCAAGCGTAGGTGGCATGCATACATGCACTATGGAGGGCTCACTCTTGGAGGTATTCAAAAGAATCATCCAAAGAAGGACCCCACAAGGACCTTGTGCAGTGGAAAAAAACGGTCGGTTTTGCTGAATTTTTAAAGTTCACTTGCTCTCCGAATTTGAAAAGGTGATACAAACAAAAGTTGTAGCTCGTGGGCTGAACTTTTGCCTCAAATTTTTTCATATTTTTTTGAGCTACGAGCTGTGAGCTATGATTTTATTAGTGGACCCCAGTTTTCCCATGCTATGCAGCCACACTCTCTCTTCCACTTTATCATTTTCCTCTTTCACACACACTTCTCCACTCATCATCCCCACCTCTCTCACCACTCCTCTCTGCACCCTACTCACCTTCTCCTCAACCTTGAAGAATAAGAGAAACCATGGTGAACTCATACCTCCCACACACAATTCCATTCCAAAATTGACCACCTAGTCTCATTTTTCCTCCTCCAATTTACCCATATCTATAAAAAAAACCACAAAATTCAGCCTCTTCTCTTAAAAGACAGCATCATGGTGGTTGATTACTGAGCTTCAATTACCTTGTCTCTCAAGGAAGGTCAAGAGTGGAGAAAAAATGTACCGTCAAAGCTAGTGGACCGTCAACAAGCGTCAAAATTGGCCCTACTCAAGACACTTGGAGCATCAACCTTGTAAGAAATCCACCTTTTCTTACCTCTTAAGAGTTTTTCTTCCTTATTTGTATCCTACATGGATACTCCCATTGTAAATATCCAATTCCATTTGTAAATTAACACTAACTCTACTAACACTAACCCACTATGAAAAGTCCTATCACCTCCATTTCTCTCCTCTCTCTTTCCCCACCAACTTCTTGATAATTCCAAGAAAAAGAAATTAGATAAATTGCTGAAAATCTAACCCAACCATGGTTAGAGGAGTAACCCTAGCCTTCAAAATTGCTATAAAAGGAGGGTGTAGCTAGCACAAAAAGGGGGAGCCATAAGCAAGAGCACTATGCTATAGCTTGAGAAGCCAAGCTCAACCTCTCTAGAAGGAGCTCTTGAGTGGAAGCTCATTGTCTTATGCATGTGCATGTGTTGTAATAGGGGATTAGCAAGGGAACTCTATACCATTGTAAGAGAGAGAGTGATCATTCAATTGAGAGTAGGAAATCTATCATTTATCCTACTAGTGTAAGCCCAACATTTGCTGAATCAAGGAGGGTGGATTTGGACTAAGCTTGGATACTTTGTCTCCCTTCCCACGTGAAGTAATGGACAACAATGATGTGTAAGTGTCTTGGTGTTTTTTTTGTTAAGTTCTTGATAGCTTGTCTCTAGTGTTGTCATCAATTTAGCCATAAATCCCACATACTGTAAGAGGGCGATAGGGTGGAGAGGACTCCCCTGGCCTTAAGGCAGTGAGTGGGGTGGCTTTTCTTGTGATGTGTTGTGGTGTAATTTACTCAAGCTATGTTGAACAAATACTAATATCACTTTGATTGGTCATGACAGATTTGTAAGAAGGTGTTAGTGCAACAAACACCCCCTCCCCCTTCTCTCTCTTTCTTACATATATAATTGTGTTTTCTTGATCATTGCCGATACGTTTCAAAGCAGCCCGAGCACTATCGCTCTCTCTCTCTCTCTCTCTCTCTCTCTCTCTCTCTCTCTCTCTCTCTTCTCTCTCTCTCTCTCTCTCTCTCTCTCTCTCTCTCTCTCTCTCTCTCTCTCTCTCTCTCTCTCTTCGCATCCAAAACTAGGTGGTGCCCCAAATTTGTGTAGGGTTAGGTTGCGGGTTTGTGTGTGTGTTTGTTGTTTTTTCCAACCCCAACCCAATTGAGCAGCACGGGAGCCTTGAAGGGTGTCTAGAGGTTGCTCTTCTTGTTGCCCGCCCCGGACCGCCTCAGTACAAAGTGGGTTTACAAGTTGAAAATGCAAGCCCGATGGTGAGATTGATCGCTATAAGTCTCAACTTGTTGCAAAGGTCTATGCACAACAAAAAGGCATAGATTATGAAGAGACTGCTCCCACTTGTCGTATGACTACTGTGCATTTTCTATGTGCATTAGTAGCTCACTTTGGTTGGGATGCACATCAGTAAGACATTGTTACTGCTTTCTTGAATGGTGACATATTTGAGAAAGTTTAGTAATACAACCCCGCAGTTTACGTAATGCAGCTCCGCGGTTTTGTCAAGAAAGGACAAGAGGATAAAGTGTGCAGATGTAAAAAAGCTTTGTATAGGTGGAAGCAATCTCCTTGTTGTCGGGATGTGTGCAGTCTAGCTGGGAAGGTGCGGAACCTATGACTGTGAGAGTTCGTGATGAGAGTCACAAACACTTTATGAAAAAGTGTTTATGGAGAATCACCAACCCTCTTCCGAAAGATGGTTTTAACTCTAAGAGCGTTCGTGACAAAAATGTCACAAACCCTCTTTGCTATTGTGCTTGGAATGTGCTTGTTTTGGTAGTCGATATTATGATGAAAGGACCCTCAGATCACATCCAATTTTACTTTAGAGGAGCAATTAGTAACACTAAATGTTCAGCCATAAAACCTCAATGCTCATACAAGCACAATTCTCAATCAAAACCCAAACATCTTTGGTGGTATCATGTAGCCTCGCCCCCAATTACATAGTCGTAGCATCAAACAGTTGAAACGAATACACAAGCTTCCACCTTCACGGCGGAAACCATTTACTGAGTTTGCAGAGATTTAAGATCTTATAAATTGAATCCCACACACCATTTTGATAAGGGGAAACCCTAACTCAGTTCCTCACAAGCTCAGATACAAGATTGCGAAGAGGTGGGACTGCAGCACACATAGATTGGGCAACCATGGAAGCTCTTGAATAGTAGAGAAAAATTGCTGGGTTTCCTGTAAAAAGCCCCTTTCTCTCTCTTCCCCACGGCAATATGAGATGATGTGTCAATTTTTGGGCTATTTTGCCACATTGGACCAAAACTAGGCCATTTTCAGTTCAATGTTTTTGACCCAAAAAATGTCATTTTTGATGTGAAAACTCCCAAACGGAGTCAAGAAAATCCCTAAATTTGTGGGATCACTCGCATAAGCATAAAAAGCATAGATAAGAATGAATTTTCATCCATATACCATTTTGGGTCACTTTCCATGCAATTCTGTAACGGCGGCTTGTTAGTTGCTATTTTTAGCAGTTTTTGCCCGCATCAGTCTTTGTAGGTGATATGAGTGTGCCACCATGAAACACTTGAACTATGTACATTGTCAAACCAAATTAGGCATCTTATCAAGTGAAAAAGCACGCAAATGAGCCACATCCAGGGCCACGACTCCCCGGATAGGTATGTACATGATAACGACCGCAGTAGCTGCTTTAGCATATATCACGATATGTACATTATTGTTTTTCTTTCCATGCATCAAGAAGTGTCAAAAGTGAGGTGAATGTTTTTATTTCACACTGTGTACGTGCCATGGCAGGACATCCACCCCCCTGAACCTACACATCCTCTGGCATGTGCCAACATTTTCCCTGTATAGGTTTAATCTTCATTAAGATCCACAAATATTTGGATGTCATTTTCATCTTCTGCAAAGTTTGGAAAATTATCCTCTGCTTCTTCATCCTCATCTGTAGCAATGTCCTTAGGTTCTTCATCGTCATCTTGTTGTGAATCAAAAGGATCATGATCATGTCTCCTCTTGAACATCTTGATTCTTTTGCCCGCTATGGGAATTTTAAGCTCTGTTCCACCGAGCTCCCTCAAAGTATATGTAGCATTTCCATGCACATGTTTGACAACATAGGGACCAAACCACCTTTTTGCAAGTTTCCTTTGTGTGGTGTGTTGGTTGTCAAGGCTACTTTCGTACATTAGGACCCAATCACCCTCTTCAATAGGCTTTGGTCAAAGCCTATGTCTTTTATCAAACCTATCTTTATTCTTTAGTCTAGCATCCTTCAGTCGAGCTTTAGCAATGTCTATGTCTTCCTGTCTTCTTTCCAATTGCCTTATGCGCAAAGCAAGTAGATTTTCCCTACTTACACCATCTTCCCAAGGTAGTATGTTCCAAGTAGGAGCTACATCCTCAATTGGCATGACTGGCTTCTGACCATACATCAATTCAGTAGGCATGTAACTAGTCACTGAGCTATGAGTTGTACGATCAGCCCACAAATCATATGGTAGCAACCTTGGCCACTCACGCATTCTACCTTTGCATGACTTAGCCAAAGCTTTGACAATAGGAGGATGTCCTCTTTCACTTTTCCCATTTCCCTCTGGATTATAAGCACAAGTCAAGGCTAGCTTGATACCAATTCTCGTAAAGAAATCCCTTGCTTCATCTGCATCTAACTCACCTCTATCAGCAACTATCTTTCCCACACAGCCATAGTGGCAAATTACATCTTCAAGCAAAAATTTACAAACAACTTCTGTAGTTTTTGTCCTCAATGCACGCCCTTCCATTTGGTTTGTCAAGTCTTCTCGTGCAAGTACCAAGTATCTCATTTGCCAAAGTCCTAAAGGCATTGTGACTAGATCAACAACCCATTTATAGTGCATGGCTAATGGGTATGTAGGATGCAATCCATCACGATGACGTACATTGGAATACATTTGGCATGTGACACAAGACTCCACAAAATCCGCTACATCCTTATACATGCCTTTCCACCAATATCTCTCTAACACTTTGGAAAAAAAGTAGCCCATACACCTCGATGTCCAGCGTATAGGCTTTCATGAAGCTCTTTGATAACTTTGAGCTGAGTAGGCTTATCACATACTGCTCGTAATGGAGTCCCATCTCTTCTTTTAGGATGTTTCTATAAGTAGCCATCCCTCAAGAAGAATCCATATGCTTTCTTTTTTATCCTTTTGAATTCTGATTCACTCCAATAATCTTGCTTCTGTAAAGTACTCAAGTAGAGACCTATGAGCAGCCATTCATCCTCATAGAACTCCTCTGAAAAGGACTCAAGTGAAGATACAATGCATATATCATCACACTTTGCATGCCAAATTGTGTAGAATTTTGTGTCCACATCTTCTTCCTCACCAATCATATCATCCTCATCTTCATACCTTGCCGTTGAAAGCATATCTGCCATTGCATTATCTTTTCCTGCAATGTGATTCAATTCTGGGTTCAAGGACTTTATATAAGCAATCCACCTAAGCATAGCAATATCAGGAGTAGAGCAGCTTGCAATCATCCCAAGAAGTGGTAAGCAATTAGTCTCCACAAATACAAATGCTCCAATGAAGTACTCTTTGTCACACTTTAATGCTGTAACCACCCCCCATAACTCCCTTTTTACCTATGGATATGCTCTTTGGCAAGAGCTTAGAACCTTGGCCCCAAACCTCACCACATACCTGTGTTTCTCTTCATCGTCTTGTCCTATTGCCTATCCAATTTCCATTGGACTAGTGTCCACTATCACAATCACCGGTCTTCCACACTCAATAGTCAATCTTCCTCAAAGTTGGTGAAGACAGCAACAATTGCTTCAACTTCCTCATAGCTTTTACATGTACATCATTCCATTGAAACCTTTGATTCTTACTAAGCAATTGATAAAGAGGATCTGCAACATGTGCATAATGTGGAATCCATATGAGATAGAAGACACATGCACCTAGAAACCTTCTCACCTCTGTGATATTTACGCATACTTCCTTCATCCTCTGTATTGCATCCACTTTAGTTGGACAAGGTCGGCGGCCATGAGGATTACAAAGATGTCCCACTATCAATATTTCTTCAACCCCAAACACTGACTTTTGCCCAGATAATGTAAGTTTCACTTCTTCCAGCCTTGTTAAAATTCTATCACAATCATTGATGTGGTTTGCTACATATTTACGGCACCCCCTCGAATCTAGAGCCTCATCTTTTTTAGCTAAGTTGCATTCTTTGATTGGAACGTCATCAAGAAAAGGCATTGTAATTTGAGGTATGAAGTCACGAAGGACTTTGTTCATACCGTTCATCATGTGCACAACCGAGTTTGTTGCTCCCTGCAGTAAGGAGCACATCCTTACCAAACCCAAGGGTGTTCTCATGGTAGTCAAGTCCCTGCTTTCCATTGCTAGTTGGAACTGATCATACCTTGAGTACAAATCCCCCATAGAATATATTGCCCTTCCTGCAAATGCTTGTGCAAACTCATCTACAATTGGCCCTGTATCCATATTCCTGATTGTGACTTTGTTGACAGGCTACATGTCTTGAATGAAGCGTAGAGCTCCATTTTTCTTTGGTATTGTGAGCCATCTGCTTGAGTAGGGGGCACATGAAGGTTCTAATATCCCCATCTTTATCTTTTCATTGAGTAAATCATAAGCTTTGGCAAGAGTGCTTTTGGCACTGGAATTGGTCGTAGATTCCAAGGCACATGAGATACAGTGAATATTACCATTGGTTTGACTATAGATGGATCCACAAACCCTATCTCATGCGGCTCAAATGCAAAAGCTTTTCCATGTTTGGAGAGTGTCTGTTCAAATCATTTTCTTTCAATCTCTGCCAAGGAGTCATTGCCTCCAACTTTTAAAATCTTCAATGACTCTTGCGTAAACTTGTGTCCAATTCTTTTTGGATCTCAGAGACTAGGTTGCAAAGAAGCCTGATCCATTGTTTCCAAGCAATCTGTAGGCAAAGGCAATGCCACTGGTTTCACCTTCTTTGCTATAGTTTTGTACTTTGTCTCCACTCCCACTTATACATCTTTTTGCACATTGAAGAACTCCTTATCTTTGAAAGAATCAATGATTCTATACATGTCCATAGAAGGTACTTTTACCAAGTCATTTCCTTGTTGGAAACTAGAACTTGTTAAAGCATTGAGATCACCCATAGTATTTACCAAAAAAACCTCCTCAAAAACACCTGAAATGTACTCATCTTCATCTAGCAAATTATGGTTTTTGTATTTTCTCTGTACACTATTTACATATTGTTTTTGTCCTTTCTTTGTGAAAGATACTGATCCATCCTTTTCTACTAGGGCACCTATAGAGAAAACTTCATCTCCCTTTGGATTAGGCAAGAACCTTTTTCTTCTGTACCACTGCACTCCTGCTTCACAATGGTACTCGGCCAAAACCCCTCATCTCCCTTTGATCTCGAAACTCCTTGCTTGATTTTGGTAGAGAATGGTCCCTTAAGCTGTCACGATTTCGCTCATGGTCAATGCAAACTGTCAAAATTTGAACAAATCGTTTTCCATCTTTGCTTTTGATCCTGGCATAGGCAGATCCATCATCCAATACTTTTGTCTCCATTCGCACTGCAGTGATGTATGGTTGTCCAAGGATTAGAGGATAGCTTGACATCTCTTGAACAAAGAAATTTTGCTCTCCTTTCACATCCCCTATGGTTACATTAACATTTGGACAAGCACCATAGAGATCCCCGGATGAGTTGTTTGTAGCCCTAATCATCCACCCATGGTCAGTATCAATTAGCCACTTTCCCTTCATATAGAGATTCTTGGACATGAGGTTAATCTCTGAACCATGGCCTATCAAGGCCACATAAGGCTCCTCAAGATCTCCCACTTTAACCAAGGTTTCTGTTGTAGCCCTTGCCCAGTGGTTTCTAGAATAGTGGCTCTTATCAGTGGCTTCGTCTTCATCTTCATCTTCAAATTTAACAAGCCTATTTATGCCGCCCAAAGACGGGTAGTAGCTTACAAAATTCTCATCTTCATCTATTTTTTGTACTTGTATCACATGTGTCTTTGAAGCACTCTCTTCAGCCTCTGATTGGATAGACTCCGTTAAAGCTTGTCGCTTCCTTCTTATGATATCAATGATTTCCTCGTGGAACTCTCTTTTTGCAATGCCAAGGACTTCTCCCAATGTAAACTCCACCTTGCTATTTAAGATCCTTTCCTCTAAAACTTTCTTTAAATCTGCGGCAGCTTCAATATCTGATTGTAGCTTGTATGATGGGGTTTTTAAGTTTCTCTTTTCTTTATCTTGCTTCTCCTTTGATGCAGCATCTCTCATTGGTACTTCTTGTGATGGAGGCTCCCTTGCCATGGGCTCTTGAGAGGGACTCGGATCCTTTCTCCCTCCACCTCTAGTAGCCCTCTTTGAGGGGCCTTCATCCCCATTTTCTCTCCTGCATTTTTCTTCAACAAGTGCCTTGTTTCCTCGACACTTTGCAATGTAGGCATGCACTGACAAAGCATCTACAAGTTCATTCCACCCAGTCTCAAGACGGATACAATCTCCTGCTTCATGTAACACTTCTTTAGTCAACTTTCCCTTCATAGCTAACTCCATCGCCGATGGCCAGACATCTTCACCATCCTCATCATGTCTTCAATATATTTTGACCCTTTGAGCATGACTTGACTAGCCTTTAAGCCAAATGCTACTGCTTTAACCATTTAGATAGCATGACTGGTTTCCATGTCCTCAACTAGATTTTTCATCCCTCCTTTGCCAAAGTTGGTCGCCAAGGGCTTCCCTGTTTCACTAAGATGTATCTTCCCTTCTTTGAAGAAGACAAGATCTTTACCCAAGGCATCTTTGAAGCTTTCACAGTCCCTTCTTGGATGGTCTGGGCTGTCACACCAGATGTACCTATTTACAAATCCTTCTCTGTTTTGAGGTCTTTGACTTGATGAATGTCCAGATGTTTGCCCCTTTTCTTCAAGCCTTTCCAGCTTTAATTTCAGCTCACGTATGCCCTTCACAAGTTCTTCAAGCATAGACCCATCATCCTTAGAAGCTACAATAAAATGTTTTGGCTACTTCTCAATAATAGCAGGAACTGGAGCACCATTCTTCACTACCATCTTGTCTCTTCTGCGTTGTCCTTTTGCCAACAGGGAGACTGCATCTTGTACATCATTACACCTTATCTTCAAACCTTTCTCTGTATCTTTGTCTTCCAAGAGAAGCTCTAACTTTTCTTCAATCTCTTTGCCCGCTGCTTGTAGGAAAAGTTCTACCTTCTCCCTATCCAAGGAAGCTTGTTCAGTTTGTGATAGTTGAGCATAGCGTCGCTCAAACTCTCTGAGAAGCTCTGTAGCAGAAATCCCTTCTTTAGGCTTTGCAACCCAATCTAAGAAATTTCTTTTGGTCACCCTCTCAGAGTCCTCCATAAAGTAGTCTTCTTTTAGAGCAAGCTTGAATTCCTCCCAATTTCTTCCATGAGCATTTTGAATTGCCCTATTATGATCTCTGATCTCTAGGACATAAACTAGCTCAAAACTTCAAACCATGTCTTCCTCACACACTCGGTTCAACTCCATTTCCTTCATATAATATCATAGATACTTTGTGATTTCCTTGCCATCAAAGTGGTCAATTCTCTTCACAATGTACTGTAGTGCTTTTGTGGTTGAATCTAGCTTCTTTCTACTGCTTTTTGTTGCTGCATGTACATGGAAAATGCTTGAAACATTTGCATGACTGTAGGGTCAAAGTGCATCCCATGTGTCTTTTGATTTTCTTCCATGTCTAACAAAGTGTCTAGATCAATTCACAAACTCCCACCCTAGCAACTTCGCGTCGGGTTCACCAGAAATGTCAGGATGAGTGCGGTCTAGCTGGGAAGGTGCGGAACCTATGGCTGTGAGAGTTCGTGATGAGAGTCACAAACATTTTATGAAAAATGTGTTTATGGAGAATCACCAAACCTCTTCCTAAAGATGGTTTTAACTCTAAGAGCGTTCATGACAAAAATGCACAAACCCTCTTTGCTATTATGCTTGGAACGTGCTTGTTTTGGTAGTCGAGATTATGATGAAAGGACCATCAAATCACATCCAATTTTACTTTAAAAGAGAAATTAGTAACACTAAATTTTTAGCCATAAAACCTCAATGCTCATACAAGCACAATTCTCAATCAAAACCCAAACCTCTTTGGTGGTATCATGTAGCCTCGCCCCTAATTACATAGTCGTAGCATCAAATAGTTGAAACGAATACACAAGCTTCCACCTTCACGGCGACCATTTTATGAGTTTGTAGAGATTTAAGAGATTCTAAATTGAAGCCCACACACCATTTTGATAAGGGGAAACCCTAATTCACTCCCTCACAAGCTCAGATACAAGATTGCGAAGAGGCGGGACTGCAACACACATAGATTGGGCAACCATGGAAGCTCTTGAACATTAGAGAAAAATTGCTGGTTTACCTGTAAAAAGCCCCCTTCTCTCTCTTCCCCACGGAAATATGAGCTGATGTATCAATTTTTGGGCCATTTTGCCACTTTGGACCAAAACTAGGCCATTTTCAGCTCATTTTTGACCCAAAAAATGTCATTTTTAATGCGAAAAATCCCAAACGGAGTGAAGAAAATCCCTAAATTTGTGGGATCACTCACATAAGCATAAAAAGCATAGATAAGCATGATTTTTCATCCATATATCATTTTGGGTCACTTTTCATGCAATTCTGCAACGGCGCCTGTTAGTTGCTATTTTTGGCAGTTTTTGCCCGCATCAGTCTTTGTAGGCGATATGAGTGTGCCACCATGAAACACTTGGAGTACGTACATTGTCAAACAAAATTAGGCATCTTATCAAGTGAAAAATCACGCAAATGAGCCACATCTAGGGCCACGACTCCCCGTATAGGTATGTACATGATAGCTACCGCAGTAGCCGCTTTAGCATATATCACGATATGTACATTATTGTTTTTCTTTCCATGCATCAAGAAGTGTCAAAAGTGAGGTGAATGTTTTTATTTCACACTATGTACGTATGTACGTGCCACGGAACGACATTGTGCTTGGTATGAGAAAGCTATTACTCATTTGCTCAAAAGAGGCCTTCGTAACAGTCCTACTGAAAGCACATTGTATGTAAAGCGTGAGGGTGGCATACTTCTCATTGTCGTTATCTATGTGGATGATTTGCTGATCGTTAGACTAAATGAGAGACATATTACTGAATTGAAGGCTGATTTAAATTCTACTTTCAAGATGAAAGATTTTGGGGTTGTTGCATCATTACTTGGGTATACATTTCAAGGAGTGTGATGGTGGTATTGCCTTGTGTCAAACAAGTTACATAGAGACATTGCTATGTAAGTTTAGACTTGAGGATTGAAAACCTATTGCCACTCCCATGGAAACAGTTTGAAATTGAGCCTTCATGATGCTGGTGATCCTACCAATGTTACTCTTTACCAAACTGCTATTGGCTTCCTCATTTATGTATGCAACACAAGGTTGGATATTCAATTTGTAATCTCACAAGTAAAAAAATTCATGCATAGCCTAGGTTGTAAGCAGTGGTAAGTTGTCAAGAGGAGTTTTTGCTACTTGAGTGGCACTTTACATCTTGGCTTGCTTTATCCTAAAGGGGATCATTGCCGCCATACTTACATGCTTTTTTGGGCTCAGATTGGGCTGGTTGTTTTGACACACGAGTGTCCAAAAATGGTTTTTTTTTCATGCTTGGAAGTTCATGCATATCATGGTTGAGCAAGAAGAAACCTACTATTGCCACTTCCAAATGTGAGGCTGAGTACATGGAAGTCTTTACAGCTACGGTTGAGTGTGTATGGCTCAGACGCCTTATGGCTAATTTGGGTGTTAGACAGGACACTGCCAACACTATCTACACTGACAGTTAGAGAACATTGGTAGTTGCGAGGAACCCAATGTTTCATGTTTTCACAAAGCACATTAAGGTGCATTACCACTAAGTCAGGGAGAGGCTCTTAGCACGAGAGATCAGCTTGGCATATGTGCCAACACAGGACAACCTTGCAAGTCTTTTCACAAAGGCATTGTCTTGTGAGAATTTTGAAGCTTTTTGAAAAGCTTTGGGCTTACTCCCCTTTGTTGACTAATCATGTCCTCAAGGCATGGCACTTATACTCAAAAGATCAAAGCAAAAAGTGCTAAAAACCGTATTTTGGAAAAAAAGACCATAACTTTGAAACTTAGAAAATTTGATGGTAGACACTTAAAATCTCATCAAAACTCAAAAACTTGGTGCCCAAGGGTATCACAAAACTCATAGGAAGTAATCAAATAAGTTTCATCCCATTCTAAGGTGAAACATGGATTGTGATCCATGTCCCCCAAAGATAGTTAAAGCCAAAATAGAGACCATCTGATACATACTGCTTCCAAGAAATTGAAACCAAAGTTTGGCGTAAAATTGAAATAAAAGACACACATAAATCAAGGAAATTATAAAAAAGCACCAAAAGCTAGTCAAGTTCACTAGAATTTGGGGATTTTCAACTTTTTGTGATCCAAACTCAAAAGGTTTTGGGAAATATCTTCAATATAGCATTGACTACCAACTAGCCAAATTTCATGTCAAAATGAGGCCAAACATGGATCACGATCCATGTACCTCCATCATAGTTTTGCCTGAAATTTGAACAGTAGGTAATTGAGGCTTTGACAAACAATTTTTCCAAAATATACACTTGCAAAAAAATTGAAAAAAGTGGTCAAAGAACCAAAACCACAGAAAAGTCAAAAACCACCAAAGCAGACACAAAAATTCACTTTGGCTGACAAAAATTGATTCAAATTCAAAAATATTTTGGGGATAGGCTACAAAAATCATAAGCAATCAGCAAGCCAAGTTTCAAGTATAGAAGTGGTAGAACATGGATTGCAATCCATGTTTCTCTACTAAGATTTTGGGCAGAGACTATTTTAGTTTGTAGTAGAGACCATTGGAGATAAACATTCCAAAGCAAGGTGGCCAAAAGAGTTCAAAAAGATCATCAAAAGGGCCAAAAACCCTTCCAAGAAAAAAATCGCAAAGTTGGACATAGGGTTTGACTTTCAACTGACCTAATCAAGTCCAAACCGCAAAAAAATAATATATATAGTGTCAGGGTGCCAAGATAAATCTCTGTGTGAGGTTTCATAACATTCTTCCATTGAGGGACATGGATTGTGATCCCATGTCCCCCTATCACAGATTGAGACCAGACTTGTACCATAGCTAGAGCTAGTCATAAGAAGCATAGACTAAGTTGTCTTTTCAAAATTGAATTTGGACTTTATTTGAGGATTCTGTAAGCTAAAATAGAATTTTTGCGAAAAGCACAAATGTTTGGTTGATTCAAAGATTTTTGACTAACAGAGTGGTTGTAACCTCATAGATACCAAGTGTTTCTTGTACAAATTGCAAGGTCTAGAGCATTGTAGCTTGAAGTGATTTTGAGTCAAGGATTTGGAAGCAATCAAAGAGGTAACAGGTTAGGGTTCTGCAAAAGTGCTTTTTCTTTATGTATTTGAGATCAAGAAGATTTTACCAGAGTAGAAAACCTACCATAGGAAACCAAATTAGCATTATTTCCTCAGATGAGAGTTTGAATCAAGGACCATTACCTCCCTTAGAGCCAATTCCAAAGGAAAGTCTATCTAATATGTCATTAGAGAGATCCTACACCTACATGGTTGAGGTATACAAAAATGTGAGTTTTAAAGAGGGAAAAAACATGGGAGCATGACCATCCCAACTCGCACGAACCATGAAACTATTTCATTTGAAATATCAATTTGAAATGAACAGAGTGCAAAAAATTACAAAGATGGTATGGATTCCTACTATGTAAAGTTAGAAGAGAGACCTAGTGGGTTCAAGGACTTAGTGCATGTGGAATACAGTGGTGATCGATACTTTTATGATGAGGGCATAATGTATCTAGTTGTGCAGAATCCCTATATTGTGGACAAATGGGGATTGACAAAAAAAAAAAGACAAAGTTGACATAGAACTGAGGATATGCCACCTAAGTTGGAAATTCCAAATACAAAACTAAGGCGAGTAAACAAAACAACACGAGTCAACACGGAAAACACTCATGTGGGGTTTCACAAGTACGACAATGGAGAGTAAATGCTCTTATACAAATGCAACGAGACCTACCTTAGAGAGTTGTCAACAAAAGAATCACTACAACATGTCGAGTGAATATCGACGCGCATACTGACAACAAAAAGCCTAGTATGAGTGTCGGTATCAACATGGGTATCGTATCCTCGGTATAAATGTCAATATATTTATCATTAGAATATGGGGTGATATGAGCATCAATACACCTGTTTAAATAAGCGGCAGAAATAAAATAACATTCCAGTGCTGATTTCAGGGTGCATACCGACGCCGAGTATAGATGAGCAAAATTGTAAGCATAGCAAAACCACAAAATCAAAAGCTTAAACATGACAAGTTTCCAAAAGCATAACCATAACATCGACTCCCAAACCATAGGCACAACGACATGAAGATTTTCTAACCATAACTAAAACATGACTTGAAAACCGTAAGTATAACGTTATGAACATTTTCAAGCAAGAATTGTACCGTGATTTGAAAACCATAACCATAACGATAAGAAGATTCTCAAACGATAGATGTAACATGATTCAAAAACTGTTACCATATTCACAACATAATTACAAAACCATAACCATAAATTAATTGTCATACCATAACCATAACGTGATTGCCAAACCATAGTTACAAACCATAACCATAACATGATTGCCTTACCATAATTGTAAAACCATAACCATAACCTAATTGCCAAACCATATTTGCAAAACCATAACCATAACGTGCTTGCCATACCATAACCATAACATGATTGCCTGCAAAACCATAACCATAACTTGATTGCCATACCATAATCATAATATGATTACCATAGCATAATTGCAAAACCATAACCATAACATGATTTCCATACCATAATCATAATCGTAAAGGGAATGAAAAACCATAAACATAAACGTCAAAGTGTACATGTATACAATTAGTACAGTGGTCATCAAGATGACCACAACTACAAAAAAAAAATCATACATGGAGGATGTCACCCTCATGGTAATTCCTCCAAGTTGACGGCCTCTCCTTCCTCTTGCAACAGGGTTAAAAGGGCCATAAGTCCATGCACATACCCATATTTCTCCTCTCAACCTAAGTTGCATTGTACGTTATACAATGTATGCATAATACACGTATTATACAACACCTATTATACACGCATAATACGTTATACGTGTATGCATAATACACGTATTATACAACACCTATTTTTATTTGGCCATATTATACGATGCCACATCAGCAAAACCACCATATCATAAAATTTATTAGCGTTTTGATCGAATAATATTTTGATCTATATATTATTTCGAACGAAGTATTATTCGATCAAAATAATATTACGATCGAAATAAGTTTCTTTATATACCGTGAAAATGGCTTGTGTTACTCATTCCATTGAGCTCTCTTCTCCTCTTCTCATCTATAGGTGAGCCTCAACAACAAGAAAAATTATAAAAAATTAGTTTTAATATTATTGAATAATTTAATAGAAATTTATAGCTTTAAACAAAATGTGTTTCTATGTTTTGGAGTTGATTTTAGTCTTTATCTGCTCTATGTGAAGTATATCTTACATTGAGAGGTAAATTAAGTAAGGTAGTTAATGATTACTTGCATTGTGTAGAGGAAACTCATACTTGGAAGTGATTCAATAAAAGTAAAGTTAGCAGCTATTCGCTTTGTGTTGAACTATGTTCACACTTAGAAGTAACTTACGTTAGATAGTTACAATGAGGAATTACTTGTTGTGTGTTGAACTATGTTCACACTTAGAAGTAACTTAGGTTAGATTTATCTAATGATTTTCTGTCGTGTAGAGTAGTACTCACACTACAAACAATCTAGGTAGATTAAATAATAATCTGTCTCTTTGTGTAGAGGTATTCTCACACCTAGAAGAGATTTATAGAAGTAGTGAATTTTGATTGCTTGCCATGTGCAAAGTTACACTCACACTTGGAGGTAATTTAGATAGGTTTTTAAAAAATAACTTGCTATGTGTAGAGTTTACTCACACTTGGAAGTTATTGAGACAGATTAAGCAATTTATGTATCATGATTTAGGTGTAAAGTGAGAGCTCACACTTGAAAAAAAATCTATTTTTGGTATTTTTTAAATTAAATAGGTTAAAAACATTGATAAATAGAGTAATGTAAATGGTATTAGAGTTTGATTTTAGACGTGTATTTAGTAATTAGTTCTGTTTGAGTTTGCAGATCTTAAGAAGATGGTGAAAGGATATGAGTGGAACTACGTAGACGAATTGGTCAGTGGAAAGAATACTTTAAAGTTGAAGTGCAAGACCTGCGGCCATAATTTTAGCGAAAATGTGCATAGGATAAAAGAACACGTGTTCAAAATTCTTGGAAACATTTTAGCTTGCAAAAATCCCCCAACAGGTATTGAAGAAAAATTTCCCGAGTGGGTGCTCAAGGCAAAAAGAGCACTTCTTGAAGGCAAAAAAAAGGGAGGTCCCAAAATCATGGCTCCATCTATGGCTAGGGACATCGAGATGACACTCAAGAATGATCAAAACCCTCCCTCTACCCCTGCTTCAGGTCAATGAGGGCATCATTCATCTTTTGTTGGGGATTGTACCTCTAATCCTACCGGAAGCTCTGCTAACATAAGCCGAAGTGAAGCATGGACTGGAGGAGAACCTGCATCAAGTGATCCTACTTTGCCTCAGGGTTTTGGTAAACAATGACTGCTTGAGCTCCATCTTAAGTGGACACAAGCATTTGTTGCATGTGGAATTCCTTTTAATGTCATTCAAAATCCTATCTTCAAAGATGCTTTAATGAGCACAGCGAAGAAGGGTTTTGTGGTACCTGATTATAATAAGATGCATACAGAATACTTAGAGTGAAAACTACATCAAAAAATATTCTAAAGCGCACAACTCTTGATTATGTGCCATAGTATGGATGCACAATTGCTCTAGATGGTTGGACAAATTGTCAGAAGAAACCATTGATTAATGTGATGTTGATTTATCCAAGAGGTTCCATCTTTCTTGAGGCGATCGATACATCCTTGAAAGAGAAAACTAGTGGATATCTTGCTGGTGTGTATGAGTGTTCGATAAGAAGGGAAGGAGGACCTAAAAATGTGATAGCCATTGTCACAGATAATGTATCTAACAACAAAGCAGTTGGAAAAGCAATTGAAGCAAAGTATCTAGAGCTAACATGGGTTCCATCTGCTGCTCACACTTTGAATCTGCTCTTAAAGGACGTTGGAAAAGTTCCTTCTATTAAACAAACTCTTCTAGATGCAAACCACTTGGTGAAGTTTATAAGAGAACATTCATTTTCTTATGCTTTGTTTAGACCAAAGTCCCCCACCAAAAATTGACAGATTTTTTGTGTGACCCGTTTTGCAACAGCATATTACGTTCTGTCAACACTAGAGCAGGTTAAAGTGGCCCTTGTTGAAACAACGGCAGATAGAAGATGGGATATTTGGCTTGAAATAGTCTCCCTTTCTCTCCATCTGCTCCATATTATTGTCAGAGAGAGAGAGAGAGAGAGAGAGAGAGAGAGAGAGAGAGAGAGAGAGAGAGAGAGAGAGAGAGAGAGAACAGAAGTTACACAATTGTAACAAGAGCCAGCATATTCATTTGTTGTAGAAAATAAAGATTTACATACCAAAAAGAGGTTTTTGTTACAAATATTGAGATTTAAGATACAAAAAGAGCTTAGTATTGTGTGGGAGATTTAATTTAAATCATGGGTTGTATCTCTTAAAAGGTCAGATAAACAAAATTCTGATTGGCCAAATAAATTTCTTGCACCCGTATTGTCCATATCTTCTTCGTTAACAGGCCCATACTTTGCCTCGTACCATGCCAACTTTCTTTCTAGGACTGCTATAGGAGCGTGCAGCATGACTGGGGTCTCTCCTTGACTTGCCAAATCCACACCTTGGGTTGCAAGTTGCTCAATGACTCCTATTCTTCTGGCAAGTATGTATATCCTCTCTTGCAAGGAGGGTCTTCTTGATTAGCTTTCCGTGCATGAATCTTCTCAACTGGGCGTCCTTTGCCAACACCTCCTGTAGTGGGATGATCATTCCAATCAACTTTGAGCTGCAATACATAGTATCAAAATCATTGTTGCACAAAGTAAATTTCCACTTGATTATTGTTTGGTGGCGATCTATACACTTGGATAAATCTTGAAAGGATATTTCTTGCGAGAACAGTGTGTTGCAAATTTGAAATCTTCAAGGGAGTGGAAAGTTTAGCATTTCCACTGACTCAAAATAATGTGTTGCATACGAAGTGATTCGGGCATAGTTGTCTACATTGCCTGTAATTCAGTGGCTCCCCTTGAAGTTCTGATTCGTGTTGTTGGGTTGCAGCCAAAGCATTGAGGTCTCCTTGAGACACCCAAATCTCTTCCTCTTTGTAAATTTGCTGAGCTCTACATTGAGGGGTGAGATTTGGCAGCTTGGGAAATGTTGCAGACATGCTTGATGGTGTGATTTGCCCCCAGTCTGCAATGCCAACATACACTCCTCGCTCGCCAAAATGAAGTAGAATATTTCTAGTGTGGATCATTGTGAATGAATTCGCGACTATGCACAAATTTAATCGTCTGCAAAAGAGCATTATAGATTGGCAAAATGTTGTTTGTGAACTGCTGTACAGTTCTAGACGTGTGTTGGAACTCTTTGATTGCAGGCTTGCTTCCATCATGATGACATGCCTGAATCCACTGCTCAAGATGACCTCCATTCCAAAGCTTGAAGATCAGCATAGGTCTTTTGCTATATCGAACAATAGCACGAGGCAATATCATTCCACAATGCTGAACAATTGTAGCTGTTTCCTCCTCTAGTATGATATGTAATGTCGGCTTGCTTCCTATTTGGTCTTTGTAGATCTTTGCCACATAGACATGATTTTTGAAGAGAGTATGAGCCATTAATACTCGTTTCACATTTGCAAAAAATGTCCCTCACCTAATTGGGGTGCTTGCAAGTGAAAGATAGAATGGTCCCCAAGTAAGTGTAGGATAGGAGGACATATTGCATCATCCAGGTGTACAACTAAGGGTTGAGCACCTAATGGAGGAGGTACATCCTCTTCTATCCTAAGACGTTTTGAAGAGCCTTCAATCTTATCTTTGCTCTTCAACTCTAAATGTAGCTGTGCTACAAGCTTCATTCGCTCTTTGATTCCAGTTTTGGTTTTGATTTTTGGATGAACCATACTTTCAAAACTTCTAGTGACATGACCCAATAATTGCTTTACGGTGCTATGCATCACTCCATTAGTGCACAGAGCTATGTTAAACAAAATTGGGACTGCACTACACAGCTTCAGCCAACACTGTTCCACAAGTTCAATCATAAAATCATCAAACTTTTCCTTGCAGTGGATCAAATGCTCGTCACAAATGATCGTGTAAAGCTCCATAAAGAGACAAACTTAGAGCATCACTAATGATTTTGCAATGCTGACGCATTAACTTTGTCTCTACCATAATTGAAGCCTGAAAATACATGAAGCAAATATAAGTAAGGTAAATCTAGAATAGATAAAAATTTGACATATATGATTGTAAATAATTCTTTAAAAAAAAATTCATGGACAATAGTAACCTCCATTAATGAAAGATTGGAACATTTCATGCACCATAATAATAGTAATGAAAGACTTTAAACCATATATAATTTTTTCCTACAGTATGATGTAGTGGTCAGCAACAATCAAAGATTGAAAAACATATAATAACAATCGCCTTGCAATGCGATGCGATAGTCATCAAAAGCTCTTAGGGACGAAGAATTTATACTACCAAGCCTCTCTCTACAGTGCGACATGATGGTCAACAACAACTAGAGACGAGGAATCTATTAAATCCAATCAACCTAAAGTGTGACGCGATGGTCAAAGCATTCAGGATTGAAGGATGTAAATATATATCTCCTCCCTGTAGTGCGACATGGTGGTCAGCAGCAGCCAGAGACAAAGAATCCATTAAATCCAATCTCCTTGCAGTGCGACGCAATGGTCAGCAACAACCACGAACGATGGATTTAAAAAGTTTAAACCTCTCCCTGCCATGTGACACAGTGGTCAGCAACAATTAGAGATAAGGAATCTATTAAATCCAATCTTCTTGCAGTGCAATGCGATGGTCAGCAGCAACGGATGATGGATTTAAAAATCCTAAACCCCCCCATGCAGTGCGACACGGTGGTCAACAACAACCAAAGACGAGGAATCTATTAAATCAAATCTCCTTACAGTGCGACGTGATGGTCAACAGCAACCAAGGATGATGGATTTGACAACCCTAAACCCCTCCCTGCAGTGCGACACAATGGTCACCAACAACCACAGATGAGGAATCTATTAAATCCAAAACCTCTCCCTGCAGTGCGACATGGTGGTCAACAACAACCAGAGACAAGAAATCTATTAAATTAAATCTCCTTGCAGTGCGACGTGATGGTCAGTAGCAACCAAGGACGATGGGTTTGACAACCCTAAACCCCTCCCTGTAGTGCGACACGGTGGTAAGCAACAATCAAAGATGAGGAATCTATTAAATCTAATCTCCTTGCAGTGCAACATGAAACAACCAAAGATGATGGATTTAACAACCCTAAACCCCTCCATGTAGTGCTACATGGTGGTCAGCAACAACCAGAGACAAGGAATCTAATTTTTTAAATCCGATCTTCCAATAGTGCGACGCAATGGTTAGCAACAACTAGGAAGAAAAGATGTAAGTTAGACAACTCCTCCCTGCAGTGTGACTCGGTGGTCAGCAACAACAACCAGGGATGGAAAGTTTAATTGAACAACCTAAGATACTCCCTGTAGTGCGACACGGAGGTTAGCAACAGTCAAGGATGAAGCGTCTAAACTCTAACCCTCCTTGCAGTGTGTCACGAGGATCAACACAGTCAAGGAAGGGTGTATAAACCTGTAGACTAACAATGAGGTGTGAGCAAATCTCCACGACAACAACGCTAATAAAAAACAAAACGTAAACTAACACTGAGGTGCGAGCAAAGCTCCACAACAACAGTGCTAGCTAAGAAATTACAAAAAAAAGGAAATAGTACAAAAAACATTACCTGGTCTATCTGTCTTGACGCGGCCTGCTCTGCTCACTCTGTCCCTGCACTCGCTCTAGCAATTGTCTATATCTCTCTCTCTCTCTCTCTCTAACAATTGCTATTACGGCAGTTCGTTCGAACTTCCACGACACCTATTTTTATAAGTCCAATAATATTTCAATCGAAATATATTTCGGTCGAACTATTATTTGATCAAAATGTATTTTATTCGGTTAAACGCGTATAATATGGATATATAGCATATAACTACGTAATATACGTACAATTTTTAATATATGGGCGTATAAATGTAACTTAGCTCTCAGCATGTTGAAGGAAGCTTCACAACAAATTTTTGCAAAATAAACAATTAACCATAAGATAAATATTTAGATAACATATACATATTTGGTAATTTAAAGTGTACATATAATACTTACAAACTCATGTAGAAGAGTTTCATAGCCCCCACTCCCAAGATGTGATACTCCAGTAGACTCCAAACGTGCACTAGCTGCATCTCTCTACTGCTGAAATCTCTAAGGATTGCCATGTGCCTCGCATGCAATCCCTGCCCACTCCTCTAAGTCCAACCATGCTGGCTTTGTATTTTCGGCCTTGTACCTATCTCTCGCCTCTGATCACCGGTGTGACATTGTGGCAATTTCCATGCTGAAGATCTAGTCATTTGAGACTGGTTCGTACCCCTCTTCCAGCTTGTACTCTCTGTGAATGCCTCGAAAATGTAGTTCTTTCTTTCATCATCCTGATCATCCCAAATCTCCATCATAGAGTGGCCAAACTAAAATGTATGGAGCTGCTGAATCCTTTGTCACATGGCCTTTCTAACCTTATCCACCACAACAGCTCTATCCTGGGTATTGTACACCTTGCTAGAATCATGCTCATGTGATTCCCAAGGTGTACATGGTGTTCCAATTGGTGAACTATCTACTAAAGAGAGTGGTGGACATGCTCTTGGTGGTGTTGACACATTGATAAAGCTGACCACAACAACCACCACCTCCAGAACGATGCCTACCTTGTCTCAAAGAAGAACAAGCCGTCCGTGTAACTGGCACACTCGACTAAGGTGTAGGGCCGGTCGATGTAGGGAGAACACTCGTCCTAGGCGTAGGGACGGTCGTACTAGGTCTAGAGGGATCAAATCCCCAAAGGTTCTTAGCGTAAGCAACTTGCTCCGGTGTGAACTGTGACAAAAAGGAACCCATTTTCTCGGGTGACATGCCAACCGGAGTGAATGTAAAACTAAAACTAAGAGAGTATGTATCGTCATCATCGGCCATGGCTATAGATACACAAGTAACACAGATACAATATGTTAGTTCACATATTCATAAAATAACAACTTAAGCAATGAAATAACAAAAAACAAAGCTACAACACAACTCATTACATATATCCAATGTTGTAGACTAATTAAAAGAGTTTTACAAAAGAGTTCCTAGCAAAAATCAGTAGTCAATCTCTCATCTTCTATGACAGCTAATGCACCAAAGATATCTATCGCAATCTGTACTTTTGTATCTTTGTCATCAAACTCCACTTCTTCATCGCCCATTGCATGAGAACCTAGGAGTAAGGTAAGTAGGATCCGAGGTGGATTTCAGAACATTGCTCTCTCCGAAAGAATCGTTGTGAGTTGTTATTTGAAGTGCAAAAGTTTAGGTCTACAGTTAGAAATAGCACGAAAAGACTCCAAACCATTCAATCCAACTGGAGAGTAAGCTTAAAAGTGTCTGAACCAGTGGGTAAGCTCAAGGACACTTTGAGGTAAAAATTTCAAGAGTTGGCCAAAACTCAGATTATTTACTTTTTCTTGACATCTTAGGCCAAATTAAGTTTTGACTTGATTCATAGGCTTAAAATAACTCATAAAAGGACTATCCTTGAAAAAAAATGCAAAAATTGGTTCATTTCAAGCTTGAAGCTAATAATCGCGATTATTAACTTTCAGCTCGGATTTGACCAAGGTTCATACCATTGACTCATTGCATGTGTACAAACAACTTTTGTAAAGGCATAAAATATTTGGATCACCAACCTGACAAAAAACTGGGTAAAAACCAAAGTTTGTAGGGAAAAAATTTGTCCAAACTTGATGAAATTTGATGCATTGGCTTATATTGATGTGATAAACATGTGTACATTCTCAATTGACCAAAAAGATGCAAAAAGTTTCCAGAAGATAAATAATCGTGATTATTTATATTGCCCCATTTTTAAACTTTTTGACCAAGTTGGCATACCACTAGCTTTACCATGTTGTAATAAGCCCACAAACCAAATTCGGTAAGATTTGGATCATTGGATTGAAAATTGTGACCAAATTCGCAAAATTAGTCTACAGACAAAAAACTGATGACCATTTGACCAAAACTTGTCCAAACTTGTTGAAACTTGGCTAGAGACCTTAACTTGACGTGCTTAACAGATCTGTATCAAAGTTGGGACAAAAATTTACAAAAATAGAGCTGGAGTAAATAATCGCGATTATTTACATCTGCTTCAAAAATTCAAAATTTTACAAATTTGAGTATACCACAAGGTCAAGCATATCAAGTAACCACACAAATCAATTTTGGTAAAATTTGGATCACAAAAGTGAGACTTAAGCCAGATTCTTGAAATCAAAGTCTGTGAACACAAAACAATTGTTGATAAACTTGAACAGATTTTATCTAAACTTGTTGAATCTTGTCCAAGGACCTTAGCAGGTTGTATACTTGGCAAACCAAGCTAAAAGTTACAAAAAATTGGTAGAAATAAATAATCGTGATTATTTACTACTGCTACACAGGGACACCAGTTTTGATTTTTGAACTTGTACAATGTTAGACCAACATAATACAAAGCCACCAGGCAATTTTGGGCTCGATCGGATCCAAATTGGTACATGTCCACTTAGTTTTCTAGTTGCAGATAGATCGTTTGATTTTTGCCAAGGTCTAGTTGAAATCTCAATTGCTGACTTAATTAGCTTGATTTGTAGTGATACACATAGACCAATCACAACAGCTAGCAAAAACTGTCTTTATAGAAGGATAGCTAACCTGATCAAATTGGTACATGAATCCGGTTGCAGACAAGGAATCAATAGCTTGACAGGAGGTGCAATTAAGTCAAGTGGAAGAAATTGACAACAAGTCAATCCAAAGGTAAGTACTCTATCCAGGGCTTCATAATTCTATATGAACCTTTGATCCGGTCGTGTACTAGGAAATCAAGGCATACTTAGAGAAACCTCCAGTAGAGTATCCACCGAAGAAAGCGTGAATCAAGGCAATTCCTTGCACACTATCCTTGAAGAAGTCTCAGACACTTTTTCAGATTCAACCTCTAAAATGTCTTCCTATTCCACTCACTCAAAGACCGGAATGACAATGTGCTATAAGCATATACTCTCTTTTTATAAGACTAATTGCCATGGAGCTCAAGTTTACCTGGATCCTAATGAAGAGTATGCTATTCGCATTGATGACCATGGTATTGAGTTCGAAAAAGAAATCAGGGCAAACAAACAAGGAAGAATGTACATGGAAAGAAATAGAACTCAATATTTACAAGTTGAAAACCCTGACGTGATACACAAATGGGGGTTAGAAGTAAACACCATAATCCCAGATGTGTCAACAAACGAAGGACCACCAACCTTAGAATTCAAGGGATATGATCAAGTAGATTTGAAGCCCTTAAAACGGCTTAGTACTGATAATCCTAGGATCAGAGTCTATTGTTGGGAGGATAGAAACGTAAAAGCTCTTCTGTGGACTTTGCATGCCAAATCAAGACAACTAACGGCCATGAAGATCATCTATATCTTCAAGATTAAAGATAAGGGATCAACAGACCCCTACCAACCTATCTATTTAGGGATTGTTATAACAACAACTTTGTTATGATGACTCCTGAGGAGGTAGAACAAACCAAATACCAAGGGTATTCCATAAGGGATTGAATATTGGGACAAGGACCATAAATAATTCCAAGAGATGAATACCGTGAGAAATCATCTGAGAGTAATGTTAACCAGAAACCACCTCATCACGCAAAAAACCGGGTGACACTAAGGCCAATCCAGGGCTACATGAGTCACTATTTTCAACAGATTGGTTTGAAGGACTCGGAACAGGACCAATTGCCAGAAGACCTGGAGTTGAACCAAACAGACACGTCAGACCAGCTGATTTTTAGAAATGGGTCAGAAAATACAGTGGATTATAGGATCCATATGACCACTTAGCAAGCTTTAAGCAAGTGCTAAGAGCAGAATGTATATTCGATTTCCATACTCAATTCAAGGGATTTGGAATGACATTAGGAGGAAAAGCATTGACATGATTCCAAAACATTCCACCAAGGTCAATCATGGACTTGAACACATTAGCTCAACGATTTGTAGCTGGTTGTTCTAAAACGAGAATCAAACATAATACGGTAGCTCAAATCTACAACTTTAAACAGAAACATGGTGAGTCTATTAGGGATTTTGCAACTCGAATGAAACAATACATTGCCAGATGCCCAGGGCTGGAGATACCTACAGAAGAACGATTTGTATCTTTGTTTCTAGAGGGACTGCTAAACAAAGAACTTCATGCTGTACTCTATAGCAAGAAGTATACAACCCTAGAAGAGTGTGTGTCAGATGCTATTGACTTAGGAGACAATTGTGATTTTTTCAACAAAGAAGATGTCCCTAAGGATAACCAAAGTGAGAAAATAGCATCCAGTAAACCAGCACAAGTAGGAACAGCTGCTGCAGCACCACTTTCAGCCATAGAAGACATGCTTAAAAGGATGAACGACATGATGAACAACATGCAAAAAGCACCTATGCGAGACCTCACCAGGACAAGGGGTACCTCAACAGGGACAACCAATTAGACTGTAGAAATGGTGTGCAATTGAGGGTAAATGGACCAACCATGAGACCAACGAGTGCTACTTCTGACCAAAGTATGATGGAATGTTTAGTACGTGCCCAGGAGGCCTCAAGGACAACCCATGTACAGATATCAGCCTAACATGGCCCAAGCTGAAAGACTACCGATGGGTATGGAAAGACCTCAACCTGTGTTGGGTCAACAACCTCCGTATTCAAGACAAAATGCAGTGCATGTAAAGTACATGCAATCCGAAGGAGTCATAGATGAACAAGCATTAGTGCCTGTCACACCCTATGATGAGCCGAGTCCATCTACAGTAATGGTGGAAGGAGATTGGTATAATTCACATCCACCACCAATAAAAGAAATTGTGACTTATCCTCCACCAGAGCTTGCACCAATGTATTATGTAGCTAATCCAGGTATTAGACCTCCTATGATAAGACCCATATCTAAGCCAAGAATGGGAAACTGTCACAACTGTGGTGCAGATGATCATTGGAAAAATGAATTCCCAGAGCCTGACAAGAACCTCAAGCCAATTGAAGCTTATTGCATACAATGTTGCAAAAAGGGAGGACACTTCTCAGAAGATTGTCCTAAAAATCCTTTAAACAAGGGAAAAACAATAGTAAATGTAGTCCAAGTGATACATAGTAGCTCATCTGAGAGTGAACCGGTTGTTCCAGTCAAGGTAATCACAAGAGCTCAGGCTAAGAAATAGACACATAACTCCTCTGATGATTTGGAGAACACAAAAGCTGCCTCTTAAAAGATCAAAAGAAGCAGAAGCAAAAGGTATGAATCGAGAAAACAAAAACAACAAGCTAAAATTGAGGAGAAAGCAAAAAAGCTATTCCGGGAAAAGGTAAAAGAACCTGGAAGCAAAATCAAAGAAACAACTGTAAATCTGGAGGATCAATTTTGGTTGATAAAATTTTTGAGCCTATTAATGCAGCCTTGGAAGCCTACCAAGCAGGACTTAAGGCACGCCAAAACATGAAAAAAAAATGGAAAAACTATCCTTCTCCAGACATGGAAGCAGCTAAGCTTGAAGCTTATCAAAATTTGGTAAGAATCACGCAAGAGATTCTGAAAAAACAAAAACCCAAGCTTGAAAGTATCGCAAAATCTGAAGAGCTTGTGGTAAGAGACACCAAAGAAAAATTTGAAGTGGTGGTAGAACCCCACCTTGAAACAAAAGAATCAGAACTTGTAGTGGTGGACAATGAAGATGCCTTAGACGGAATTCCATTCGTAGAGGAAGACTGGCCAAGACACTTATGGAAAAAAGTTAGAGAGATCAATGATGGGAGCCTAACTCTAAAGTCAGCTCCTATAGAGGAAGTTTGATTGGACAACCTACCTCTTGATATGGACATGGATGTAAAATCCTTGTATGGGGATTGCGGATCTGAAGCTTCAGGAATGTCAAAACCATTGACCTTGAAAACATTACCCTCTTACTTGGGAGATAACGAAGATGAATTTGTAGTGTGTAAGACCACTCAAGTAAAACGAGCGAAACAGACCCTAGTAGACAATATTCATTCAATCATGTCTACACCCATCCAATAGACTCTTTCCTTGGGAGAAGTGTTAAAACTTAAACCATATTTATGGAATGATATACAAAAAACCCTAGAGAAGGTGGGCATAACTGGGCTAATCTCAAAAAATTTGAAAAATTTGAAAAACGAAATGGACAACAAAGAGATTCGATCTATTCCAATGAAAAAAGTTGGAGAATATACAAAGGGGAAGAAGGAAACACAACCCTTCCAGTGAAATATAATGACATGGAAAACATGGCAATACTGGATAGTGGAGCAGGCATATCCAAACAAATGAAAAACAAGGAAGAATACTCAAGCAAAGCCAAACAAACAGGACAAGGAGCCAACCATGACACGAGTTGAGCGGAAAAAGAAATATCAAGAGTTGAAAAAAGCTCTAAAGGAGATATATACAAGCAAAATGGAAACCACAGAAGAGGATGGTAAGGATGTAATGAGTGTCCCATCCTATTACAAAAATCATACTCTCCAAAATTGAAAAATCATTGTAGAACAACCTGTTAGAGAACTACGGAAACAAGGTGAGTCCTACAAAGGGCCTGAGAACGCGAAAAAGATAAACTTGGCTGAACAAGGGGAAGAACCTAGGCCTGCCTACATTGCAAATGACCTAACAGAAGATGAAGAAGAGATTTTACTAAGCTTGCTAAAAGAATACCGAGATATCTTCGCTTGGTCTTACAAGGATCTCAAGAGTGTTGATCCAGAAATTTGTCAACATACCATACCCATGAGAGATGATGCGAAACCAAGTAGACAAAGGCCATACACATATAATGAAACATTTGCCAAGAAGATCAAAGAAGAGATTGAAAAACTAAAGGATACCGAATTCATTTACAAAATTGAACACACAGATTGGGTGTCTCCAATTGTGGTAGTACCCAAGAAGAATGGGAAATTACGAGTGTGTGTTAATCTCAAAAAAGTGAATACAACTACTATTAGAGACAACTTTCCTCTTCCAATCATTGAGAATGTTTTAGAATGAGTTGTAGGAAAAGAAGCTTACAGCTTCTTAGATGGCTTTTTGGGATATAACCAACTTTTAGTTTACCCAAAAGATCAGCATAAAACTGATTTTGCAACGGAATGGGGTATTTTTGCCTATCGGGTTATTCCCTTTGGGTTGACTAATGTTCCTACCACCTTTCAAAGATTTATGAGACATGCTTTTAAAGAATATTTGAGGAAATTCTTGGAAGTATACATGGATGATCTTTGCGTACATTCATCAATCCGCGCTGATCATTTTCTCAAAAAGGTATTCTAAAAATGTAGACATTATAGGATTTGCCTAAATCCTGAAAAGTGCACATTCATAGGTAGACAAGGAAAAATTCTTGGACATATAGTGTCTTAAAATGGCAAAGCTACTAATATGGATAAAATTCATGTTATTGCTGATTTGCTTAAACCAACAACAATCAAGGGGGTTCAAGCCTTCATGGGATATTGTGGATATTACAGACGGTTCATTTATATGTATGCTATAATTCCAAAACCTATGTATAACTTGATTACACACTTTGAATGGACCGAGGCATGTGAAGAATCCTTCATGAAGCTTAAACAAGCTCTCACTTCATCTCCAATATTGAAAGCACCAGATTGGAACAAGATATTCCACATACATGTAGATGCTTCCAATTTTTCTATCGGTTGTATACTAGCTCAACCAGGAGATGGAAAAATTGATTTTCCTATTTCTTATGCTAGCCGATAGTTAAACCTGGCAGAAAAGAATTACACTACCATAGAAAGGGAAGGATTAGGAATGATCTATGCCGTTAGAAAGTGTAGACATATAGAAAACAAATTTATGTTCTTTGTAGACCACCAAGCTTTGTTGTATTTGGTCAACAAGGCATGCAGCACAGGAAAAATAATGAGATGGTTCATCATTCTTCTGGAATTTGATTTCACTATGGTTGTAAAAAAGGGCACTACACATCAAAGAGCAGATCATTTGTCAAGGATTGTTTTAGGAGAATCACCTAAAGGGGTAGATGATGATCTACTAGATGCCTATTTGTTCTCCGTACAAATGATACCTCGATGGTCGGAAAACATGGTATCATTGATGACCATAGCTCAAGTGGATTCACAAATACCACTTCCTATTACAATCGGATTAACCAAGCAATTAGCTATGTATCAATTACTAGTTGGTAGGCTATACAAAAGAAATCGAGATGGAATATTGCTCTTATGTATTAATCTTGAAGAGAAACATGAGTACCTAAGTCAAGCACATATTACGATAGTAGGACTTCACTTTGCAAAAGACCAAACTATGCGACAAATTTTGAGACTTGGAGTATTTTGGCCAACTATGAGAAGTGATGTTCGCTCTTTCGTAAAGGATTGTCCTCAATGTCAAAAACAGACACCCATACCTCACGTAACATTGTTTCAAATGTCACCTGTTCCTAAGTGGGGTAACTATCTGGTTACTTACTTATCAAGTCGAGCATTTCTTGAGGATATGAATAAACATCGTCAAAGAGCAATTGAAACTGAAGCAAAGAGACTATGCTCTTATTGGGAACCAATTCGGAGAGGTAAGGATCAACACTTACGTCTTTGTGAAAATCAAGACGAGTATATTCCAATTATAGAATAAGCACATGCTGGATTAGCTAGAGATCACTTTTCTAGTGAAACCACTGCAAGAGCAATCTTGATCGCAAGCATATGGTGGCCAACACTTTTTGTAGATGCCAAAGAATATGTTCGAAGGTGTGATGCTTGTCAACAATGAGAAAAAATTCCAACACGTGTAGATAGCATGCCCTTAAGACCAATGACGGGAGTGAGAGATTTCGTAAAATGGGGTATAGACTTTGCTGGACCAATACAGCCACCTACTTTCAGAACCCAAGCTCAATATATGATTGTAGCTACGGACTATTTGACCAAGTGGGCCGAGGCTAAAGCAACTCAAAAGAATGATGCGAGAACCACTGCCGCATCCTTATATGAGTATGTATTCACAAGATATGGACTGCCAATCGAAATTGTCAATGATTAGGGAACTCATTTCTCAATGAGGTAATCGAGTATTTTCTTAATGAGTTTATGGTCATCCATAACAAATTAGCTCCCTATCACCCATAAGCAAACGGACAAGCTGAGCATGCAACAAAATTCTTAGCTCGGTACTGACTAAAGTGGCTAGTAGCTAAGGATCTTGAGTGCACTGGACATGAATTGTCAGAGAGACTATAAGATTTAGAAAAGCTAGACGAGTAAAGACTCACTGCCGTAGCTCACATCTATGCACAGAAGCAAAAACAATTTTTTTTTTGATTCCTATCTCATCACAAAAATATGCAAGAAAGGGGACTTAATTTTAGTCTATTCTCTTAAGCAACACATTCCCAAGTTTAAGAAAAAGGAAAACGGACCATTTATCATTGAAGATGTATCTCCAAGTGGAGCAGTTAAGCTATCTACCCTAGATGGTGAACCAATGGCTAATTGGATTAGTGGATGTCGTTTAAAGAAATACAATTTGCTGCTAGCCAATGAATTGTTGGAAATAATGTATGCACCCAAGCATAGGAGGATTAAACAACAGTAGATTATTGATGAAGCTCAAGAGGAAGCTCGGCTTCGGGTACTCAAACGAAAAGCTGCTCTCAAGAATCAACAGATATTGATTCCCATCAACACTCTCGAAATAGAGGACAGACATTAGGAAATTCCAAAAGATGCAGTGTCAATAGATGAGGAATGGTTAGATGGAATGGACCCTCGCATCAAAGTACAACTCAACAATCATAGCACAAATGCTTTGGTCGATACATGAGCTAGAGTGAATGCAGTCAGTTATTTCACGTACAAGAAAGCAACAACTTAGTTATTGACGGTGTCAGGAGTTTTTTGGAGCAAGGGATTGCGCATATGTACATATACATGCATGGTGCATCAAATAAAGAATTACCCATTTTTCAGAGCCAGGTGGTTACGTGGGGCCCACATGTGTACAGGTAGGACAGGGTGTACATAGTGCATCGATTTTCACTATTACCAGAACCACTGTGTTTTTTCTACAATAAGGAGGAGTTGGTAGCGCGTAAAACTTCTCGAGGAAGCTATCCACGGGCCGACGACATGAGGTAAGCAGGTGCATCAGATGGCATCGAGTGGCGTCAGGAGGCCGAACGGGGTCAATATTTGCACGTGGATGAATACGGACACAAAGTGGTGTTTTCTTGTGAGAGTTATGCAGAAAGGTCATCATTAGGACCAATTTCTGGGGCCACTTCAGGTGGTTGCGAGACACATTATTGAAAAGAAATGAGTGCCAGGTGTGCGCATGGATGTAGCAGGGTGACAACTATGCACTGCGAGGTCAGTTTTTGGCCTGTTCGGGGTCCGTTTGAGGTCATCTAAAATGCCAAGGGTGCCCAACTAAAAAAGCCAAGTGTGGAAACTGAAAAATCTGAGAGAAGACCAGAAAAAATGTGGAGAAGAGAGGAGGAACAGCTGTAGGTGTGTTTTTGCTCATTTTGGAGCCTGTTTTGGTCGTAAACTGCTCATCCGGGGTCGGATTTGAGCACTTTGACATTGTAGAATGGGGTTTTGGGCTGTTCCGGACGCGATGGCACTGTCTATTTTTCCAAATTCCTCACTCTTTTTCTGATATTTTTCTGTGTAATCTTCTCCCGTGAGTGAAGCTTCTTCTGCAATTTGTGATTGTATCTGGTATCTTTTACCCATATTGTGTGAGTTGTTTGCCCCATTGGTGTTGGCCCAAGCTCATTTGTATCTACACATCAGAAGTTCTCCTCTTTTGATCTGAGTTTTTTGGGTGTGTGTGTGTGTGTGTGTCTCTGTGTGGAGTGGGTAAGTGGATAGTCTCTCTCCTCTCACTCCATAGGTGTGTTCCCTGTCTCGACCAGGGGTATTGTGTAAGCCGAGTGGTGCCCCATAGTGTGTGTGTGTGTGTATCTGTCATAATAATCAATATCTAATTCTCCTAAATGATTTTCTCATATTAAACTGATCATTTAATGTGGGGAAGTGCCAAGGGAGAAAAAGCTAGAATATTGGTTAAGCTAGCAGATCGGCCACAGTAGGGATCCAAAGGAGGGAAAATAGGGATCCAAAGGGGGGGGCCATCTGCAAAAGAGCCATGTGAAACAATGGGCCAAAAAGACCCTAAGGTTCAGCCCATTAAGACTTCCAAAATGCTAAGGTTCCAAAATTCAAAGGTTGTGTCCAAAGGTCAACCCTAGGGAAAATTGGATGCTTTGTGTGAGCCCTAAAAGTCTTTGCACATCCCTACATGGGAGGGGGCGAGCCCCAAAGCTAGGGGATGAGAGAGAAAGCCACACACACACACACACATGCTCCCTTTACACAAAGGGAATGAGGGACACATGTCAGCTCCCTAGGCCAGATGCCCACAAGGTGTGCCCAGTTCCTATTGGAAGACCCTTGAAGTGGACCAATGAGAATTAAGCTAGAGTAAATCTAGTTTAATTAATTTAAAAACATTTAAAAAAAGAAACCAATGAGAATTAAGTCTCCTAGAAGACTATTGGGCAGTCTCCCAAGGGGTCCAATGAGCATTCAGGAGCCCCATGGCTTGCCTGATTCCTATTGGCCAGGAGGCAAAGGGGTCCAATGAGAGTTTAGTTTAATTATTTAATTACCTAAAGCTCTCACAAAAGGGGAAAGGGGGACACATGTCAGAAGGCTATCACTTATGCTGCTTAATTCCTATTGGCTTGACCTGGGGAGGTCCAATGAGGCAAAAGCCAGACCTATTTAGCAGCTAGGGCTCGCCCAAGAGAGAGAGGGGGCTGATTTTTGCTTGGCATTGACACACACACACACTCACACTTGACCATGTGTGAAGGAAGAATACTCTATCTCCTCCCAAGCTTTAATGGAGAGCTCATCACCTACTCCAAGCTTGTGAGATAGAAGCCTACATCAACACTCTCTTGGCATGTGGATGCAAATCCAACCAAGAGCCAAGCTTCAATGCATGCTCATCTTCTCTACCAAGCTAATTACTAAGCTAAGCTATGCTAATATGAGTGATTATGTGAGGAGATGTACATCTTTCTCGTAAGATACTTCTTTTTCCTCTCAATCTACTCTCATACCCTGCTAGCTCTCACCATCTTCGAAGGTGTGTGAGGTCTTGGGTCTGAGAACGGGGATAATTCAAGTTGTGTTTGATTAAGTGTTTTCCTTGGTGTATGAAGCTTCCATCTTCATTGCACTAGCTAGTCTTGAAGGAACACAAAGAATTGTATTGTACAATGTCTCTCTTGATGGGAGAAACCATAATACAAAGCCTTTTGGAGGGGGGACCGGCTCCATGCAAATCTGGTCCTCAACTGTTGTCAATAGCTTAATTTCTCTCTCTTTTAAAAGTATTGTCGATGCTATCTAACTAGGTGTTATGCTTTTTGTTGCTCTCTCCACCCAAGCACTCTTGTAATTCTCATTAGGAATCTATTCTAATGAAATGCCCACTATGTTCATGCTAATTTTCGCTATACATAAGATTTTAGGCCATTAAATGTTACATTGGTATCAGAGCTCAAGGTTTCTCTTTCCTTGCTCAAGAAGGGAGGTCCTCAAGCTAGCTACAAATGGTTGGTATTATTAATTGCATGTGAGTAAGTAGAATAGGGATTTTTCAGCCTTGCAGTGCGCCTGCCTTTGTGCAGTTAACGGGGCATCACCGTCGAGAGCTATGGTCTTAATAGTGGAGTCCTACGGGGCTTGCCTATGGCTTAACCACTATTGAGCTATTAGAAGCTTGACAGGAGCCGGTGCTGTCTTGGTGTCGAAAGACCCTCTCTTCTATTCCTTGCAATTAATGGTATTCGAGCCGCGGGTACAGTAGCTTGAGTGCTTTTTCTAAAGGGGTAAAGAGGAGTAGCAACTAGGGCTTGAAGTGCCAAAGTACACCTAAAAAGTTTACACCTAAAAGTTGTTAGAATGGCTGACAATAGTAAAGAGAGTGAAATTAATGTTGATAACTTTGATTTTTCTCATGAGCAAGCTACTAATGATGCTTCAATGCTTGTTAACTATCTTGTTTCTAGGCTTCAACAAGCCATGGGCAATCCATCTCTCCAAAGTGAAGTGCAACGGCAGCTCCGTGCTCACGGGATTCTCCAAGCTCATCACCATGACGAGAGAACACCTAGGAAGCCTCCTTGTGAGACTACCAAAAGAGGTCTCTCTCCGATTCGGGAAGAAGAAGAGAATCCATATGAAGGGCTCAAGAACTTACTTCTTGATGATGCATCTCCTTCCCAAAGGAGAACTCAAGAGCCTCCACCGAAGGAACGAGAAAGAAGCGAGTCTCCCGCCACCTCGGCGGAGATGGCTCCACGAAGACGGCGGGCTAAACGCTCTCCATCACCACCAAAGCGGAGAAGACCATCACACTCTTCTCCACGCCATAATTCAAAGAGGGATGATAAAAAGCAAGAGAAGAAAAAGGCGAGAAAGAGGACACCCTCTTCTCCATCTTCTTCATCCTCTTCCTCTTATGAAAGCTATCGTGAAGACGACAAGGATCAAGACAAGAAAAAGGCGAGAAAGAGGTCACCCTCTTCTCCACCTTCTTCAAATTCTTCATCTTCTGAAGAAAGTGATGGTGCAACTTTTGAACCATCAAAAAGAAGAGGCCATAGGAAATCCTATGCCGCATGGAAGAGGTCGTCCAAACTGAAGAAATTCAAAGAGGGAGGGAAGAGCATCTCTTTCCTTACCTATGATGGCACCTTCGGTGCTACAGACAAAGTTTTGGCCTTTATCCAGCAATTCGATGCGGCGTTTGGAGATGAGGGCTTCACGGAGTCCTCTAAGCTACGCCTTTTAGCTATGCACTTTCAAAAGTCCGCCAGACAATGGTGGTCTAGCCTACGAGCCAACGGTGAAGCTCCACGAACATGGAAGGCTTTAAGAGCTTCCATTATGAAGCAGTTTTTGGCCACCGATGCCAAAGACAAAGTACTCACCGAATGGCGAAGCTTAAAGCTCTCTCCCAATGAATCCATCCACAAATATGTAGACAAGTTTTGGGACCTACAACTCAAAGCCAATGTCTTCAAAAAGTTGGATTTTGGAGAGCAAAAGCAACAATTTTGTGCGGGCTTAACCGAAGAAATGGCGGAGTATGTCAACTCCCAAAGGCCACGTACCATATCGGCGGTAATACACCATACTATGGTGGCCTCGCGAATCAATTTCCAAACGGGGGGTAAAAGAAATAATAAGCCCCCGGAAAACAAGGGTTCCAATGAGCCTAAGGGGAAGGACAATGTCCAAAAGTCTCCTAAGGGCAATTCCAACAAAGCTAAAGAGAAGGGAGTTTACAAAGGAAAGAATAAACTCTCTCCTGAAGAGCTTGAGTGTTATCGTAAAAATTACCGGTGTTTCAAGTGCGGCGAACAAGGGCATGCGTACCGCGCTTGTCCCCAAAAGAACAACCGCCAAGATCCTCCTAGAGCTTCTTTGGTTGAAATCCAAGAGGAGGAGATTCATCAAACTCACCACAAAGGATCTCCTCTATGCCATGCTTGGGGAAAGGTAAGAGAACATGATGCTTTTATTCTCTTTGACCCTGGTTCTACTCACAATTTCATATCTATGGAGTTAGCCACCAAGCTAGGCATACAATCCTACGAGATGGGAGATATCCTACCCGCAGACAGTGCCTTCAAGGGGCAAGAAGCTTCAGTCACTCCCTTAATCGGGAAATTGAGGCTTCATGTCCAAGGCTATGTGGACAAAGAGGACTTCTTTATCTCTCCTCTCAAGCATGAGGATGTAATCCTAAGGGCACCATGGTTTGACCGCCTGGCTGCCCATGTTAAATTTCCTGAAAGGAGAATCTCCTTTAAGTTCAGGGAAAAGGACATGTATATAGATGCTAGGGAGATGGGTAACACCATCCCCATTGTACATACACCAGCTTTCAACAAGTCAATAAAGAGCTCTATTTCCGTGTACATGATTTTTGTTAAAGATTCTCAAAATGAACCTAATGCTTTAGCAAAAGAAAATAAAAGCAACCAAAAGGAATTAGAGTTATCCAATTTTCTCAAGGGGTTTCAAGATGTCTTTATTGACGACATCCCTTGTGAGCTACCTCCTAAACGAGGTAATGACGACCATGCAATTGAACTTCTTCCAGGAAGTTCACCGCCTAACAAACCTCCTTATAGAGTTTCTCAAGCTCAACAAGAGGAGATTATGCAGCAAGTGCATGAGTTAATTGAGAAGGGCATGGTTAGGTCTAGCTCATCTCCATTTTGCTCACCTGTGCTATTAGTGCAAAAGAAAGACGGCACATATCGTATGTGTGTCGACTATAGAGCACTAAATAGGATCACTATCAAGAATAGGTTTCCCGTTCCACGGGTAGAAGACCTATTTGATAAGCTACAAGGATCGACCTACTTCATTAGGATTGACCTAAAAAGTGGCTATCATCAAATAAGGATAGTTGATCAAGACATTGTAAAGACCGCATTTCGTACTACATTTGGTCTTTACGAATACATTGTCATACCTTTTGGCTTGACTAATGCACCAGCCACATTCAACCGCTTGATGGAGAAGCTGTTCAGGCCTCATCGAACCTTCACTGGAGTGTTCTTTGATGATATTATCATCTACTCTAATTCATTGGAGGAACACAAGCAACACCTCCAGGTAATATTTCAAGTTTTAAGAGAGAATAAACTTTATGTTAATCGAAAGAAAAGTGAATTTTTCTTGCAAGAGATTCAATATTTAGGTCACATTATCTCTCAAGATGGAATCCAAATGGATCCATCCAAGTTAGAGGTAATAAAAGGATGGCCTAAACCAAGGAATCTTCATGAACTAAGAAGCTTTATAGGTATGTGTGCATACTATAGACGCTTCATAGAAAAGTTCTCACAAATTGCGGGACCATTACATGACCTAACAAAGAAAAATGTTAGGTATACGTGGTCTGCTAAGGAGAACAATGCTTTCGAAAAGCTTATCTCTCAACCTGTGCTTACACTACCGGATCTCTCAAAACCATTTGAGGTCCAATGTGATGCTTGTGGTGATTGCCTTGGGGCTGTTCTGCTCCAAGAAGGGCACGCCATAGGCTATGAGAGTCGAAGGCTCGACCCTGTTGAGCAAGCTCTAGGCATATACGAAAAAGAACTCCTTGCAGTTCTACATGCCTTAGACTCATGGAAGCACTATTTATTGGGGACTCCTTTCATTCTGCGAACGGATCACCAAAGTCTTAAGTACTTCATGACGCAGACCAAGCTCTCCGACAAACAAATGAGGTGGGCAAATTTCCTTTTGCAATTTCATTTTCATATTGCTCACATTGCTGGCAAGCATAATCAAGTAGCCGATGCACTCTCAAGACGACCGAGAGTGAATGCGGTTTCCATAGCAACTCACAATGATCTATCTTCAATGATAGATGAGTATGCTATTGATCCCGATTTTAGAGATGTGATTTCAGCCCTTGCATTAGGGAAGAAAGAAGAACCATTTACTTTACAAGATGGTTATCTTCTCTATGGCAATAAACTATGCGTTACTAACTCACTACGTGAGAAAGTAATGTATGAATCTCATGCTCCCCCATATGCGGGGCATAGAGGGATTCAGTCTACCCTAAAGGGAATTGAAACATATTTCTATTGGCCTACCATGAGAGTGAACATACACGAGTATGTTTCCAAATGTGTGGTATGTCAAAAGACAAAATTTGATAGACGGAAGCAACTTGGATTGCTTCAACCCTTGCCAATCCCTAATTCACCTTGGGAGAGCATATCCATGGATTTTATCTTTGGATTGCCTAAGTCTATCCATGGGAATACGGGAATATGGACGATAGTAGACAGGTTCAGTAAACAAGCTCATTTTATACCTGTCAAAAAGACTATCAAAGCCCATCAAATGGCAACCCTCTTCATTTCACAAATTTTCAAGTACCATGGCTTGCCAATGTCCATAGTGTCGGATAGAGATCCTAGAATGACCAGTAATTTCTAGAAGGGTCTCTTTGAGAATTTAGGAACAAGGCTAAACTTCTCTTCGGCCTATCATCCACAAACTGATGGCCAAAGTGAAATAGCTAACCTAACCATTCTTGATCTACTAAAAGCCTATGTAACGGAAGTAGATCAAAGATCCCAATGGGAGAAGTACTTACCTTTAGTAGAGTATGCTTACAATAACACTGTACATACTTCCACAGGAAAAGCACCTTTCGAGGTAATTGAGGGAAGATCAAAAAGTCCCTTGCTACTTAAGGTACATGGGAAGATCTTCGCTGCAGATGAGTATAGCCGAGACCTACAAGAATCTTTCCAAAAGATTAAGGATGCTATCCCTATCTCACAGCAAAGGCAAAAGGCTGCTGCTGACAAGCGCAGAAGAGCCCAAGCCTTTAAAGAAAACGATTGGGTCTTGTTAAAGTTTCCCAAGGCTCGATTAAGGCACACGACGGGCAAGAATCCTACGGGCCACCAAAAGTACTATGCTAAACTAGCAAAAAGGTACTATGGTCCCTTCCAGATTCTTAGGCCAATCAATGAGATGGCCTATCAACTTAAGTTGCCCAATCATTGGCTCATACACAATGCTTTTCATGTGAGCCTCTTAAAGCCTTACAAAGGAGAGCCACCTCAAGAACCAACTATTGAAGACCCACCGGAGATCGAGGACCACGAGGAGGTGCTGCAGCCCGAGTCCATTCTCCGACATGAAGACAAGGTATTAAGAGGCGGTAAGACTATCCGACGATATCTTATTAAGTTTAAGAATTATCCTTTTGAAGATGCTAGATGGATGCAAGGCATACAATTAAAGGATATCCTAAACCTTGTCAATCCTTACAATGCTTCCCAAGAGTAAGCAAATGTACAAAATGTTAAAAATGAACAAAATTTTTTGTCTTATAAGACTCTCTTTTTCTTTATTTGTGCACAAAAATGAAGTAGTATGCATGCTTAGATCAAGTTTGCGGAGACGACGTCTCCCGAACACCAAGTAGAGCTTGTCACTCTACTATGGAAGACTGATAGGACTAATGTGCAGACATGCTTGCGGCAGCCTCAGGCTCTCAAGCGCCAAATGGACTAGTCATCCATTATGGAATGATGTCGTAGGGTAACATAGGGATCCTCTACCCGCTAAGAAAAGGACTCATACATATGCTTTATCTTCTCTACACCATAGTCGAGGACGACTATGATTTCAAGAGAGAGGTAATGTCATAATAATCAATATCTAATTCTCTTAAATGATTTTCTCATATTAAACTGATCAATTAATGTGGGGAAGTGCCAAGGGAGAAAAAGCTAGAATATTGGTTAAGCTAGCAGATCGGCCACAGTAGGGATCCAAAGGAGGGAAAATAGGGATCCAAAGGGGGGGGCCATCTGCAAAAGAGCCATGTGAAACAATGGGCCAAAAAGACCCTAAGGTTCAGCCCATTAAGACTTCCAAAATGCTAAGGTTCCAAAATTCAAAGGTTGTGTCCAAAGGTCAACCCTAGGGAAAATTGGATGCTTTGTGTGAGCCCTAAAAGTCTTTGCACATCCCTACATGGGAGGGGGCGAGCCCCAAAGCTAGGGGATGAGAGAGAAAGCCACACACACACACACACAGGCTCCCTTTACACAAAGGGAATGAGGGACACATGTCAGCTCCCTAGGCCAGATGCCCACAAGGTGTGCCCAGTTCCTATTGGAAGACCCTTGAAGTGGACCAATGAGAATTAAGCTAGAGTAAATCTAGTTTAATTAATTTAAAAACATTTAAAAAAAGAAACCAATGAGAATTAAGTCTCCTAGAAGACTATTGGGCAGTCTCCCAAGGGGTCCAATGAGCATTCAGGAGCCCCATGGCTTGCCTGATTCCTATTGGCCAGGAGGCAAAGGGGTCCAATGAGAGTTTAGTTTAATTATTTAATTACCTAAAGCTCTCACAAAAGGGGAAAGGGGGACACATGTCAGAAGGCTATCACTTATGCTGCTTAATTCCTATTGGCTTGACCTGGGGAGGTCCAATGAGGCAAAAGCCAGACCTATTTAGCAGCTAGGGCTCGCCCAAGAGAGAGAGGGGGCTGATTTTTGCTTGGCATTGACACACACACACACTCACACTTGACCATGTGTGAAGGAAGAATACTCTATCTCCTCCCAAGCTTTAATGGAGAGCTCATCACCTACTCCAAGCTTGTGAGATAGAAGCCTACATCAACACTCTCTTGGCATGTGGATGCAAATCCAACCAAGAGCCAAGCTTCAATGCATGCTCATCTTCTCTACCAAGCTAATTACTAAGCTAAGCTATGCTAATATGAGTGATTATGTGAGGAGATGTACATCTTTCTCGTAAGATACGTCTTTTTCCTCTCAATCTACTCTCATACCCTGCTAGCTCTCACCATCTTCGAAGGTGTGTGAGGTCTTGGGTCTGAGAACGGGGATAATTCAAGTTGTGTTTGATTAAGTGTTTTGCTTGGTGTATGAAGCTTCCATCTTCATTGCACTAGCTAGTCTTGAAGGAACACAAAGAATTGTATTGTACAATGTCTCTCTTGATGGGAGAAACCATAATACAAAGCCTTTTGGAGGGGGGACCGGCTCCATGCAAATCTGGTCCTCAACTGTTGTCAATAGGTTAATTTCTCTCTCTTTTGAAAGTATTGTCGATGCTATCTAACTAGGTGTTATGCTTTTTGTTGCTCTCTCCACCCAAGCACTCTTGTAATTCTCATTAGGAATCTATTCTAATGAAATGACCACTATGTTCATGCTAATTTCCGCTATACATAAGATTTTAGGCCATTAAATGTTACAGTATCTTTCCAAGAGTATGTGTCGGGTCGTTATAGAGGCGCTGTGTGTGTTTTCATCCCGCTCACATTCTTTTGGTGCCCCCACGGAGGATCTTCTTCGAGTACTTTCTGCTTCGAGATTCGGGGCTACAGGTTACAGGTTACAGGTTACAGGGACAGGTGATTCACACAGTTACAGGTAGCTGGAGTACACTGACATACTAGCAGTGATGTCACTTGCAGTTGTTGTGGGTATGCATCACTTGGCGCCTATTTGAGCGCATTGTCTACTGGATTGTACGTTACTTGTGGAAACTACCATGGTACGCATTTGTGGATCCATACTTGGTTGTATTTGGCAGTCCCAGCCATTTCTGAGACTTGGTCTGGAAGATAGTCATTTCTGAGACTTGACTATACGCGATTTGCATTAGCCTTCGTGTGAGGGTCGATAGTGTGAGGTTTTTATTGAGCTGGGGGATTCTCAAATGTGGAGATCCTTTCGGTGATACAGGTAGCTGGAGCACCCTTTTTATGACCTCGCCATAGGCTATATACTAGTGAGTCCTATTTGACGCTCGGGTTCTATTGTTGACAATTTATGCATATATATACAGTCTATATTTTGGGTTCCTACTGCTCTACTTCTAGGGAAACTCTGTCGAAATTTTCCCAAGTTATGATAGCTGGTTTTTTGGTCTTTTGAGCCATTTATGCTGTTATGCTGCTGAAATTTTGGTAAAATCAGAGGTTAAGTCATGTGTGCCTTCTTGGGAGCTTCATGGTTGGCTTTAATGGATGATCAAAATGGCCCTCAATTCACTCCATTTCATTTAACTCAAAGAATCCAGATAAATGTTCATGTGTCCAGGAAGATTTTTTTCCAGCAGCGCATAGTCTTTATGTTCGGGCCAAGAAGATTACGAGAGATCTTGGAATGTCCTTTGCCTGTTGTAATTCCGATGATCAACTATGAAAACTCATTTGATGTGCATGTGTTTGTCCTTATCTAAAGTTGAGCTCCATTGAAGTTTCTGGGGATTGGGTAGTCAAAAGTTTTAGGTTCTTGCATGTGTGTTCAAAGGGGTTCTCAAAGCATTGTAACTTGGGTAGCCATGGTTTTCTCTTATCCGAAGTTTCATGGAAGAAGTGATGAAGATGTGGAAGATTTTTTGGAAAATATGGAGGTTGCCTGCATTAGCAACCAGATTCATGACCCTGCGCAGATGTTACGTCTTCTCCAAATTTGTTTGAAGAGTGATGCACGAGTCTAGTCCAAAACATTTGAAGAGGAGTTGCATGCAGCGGATCCACCTGTAAGATTGAGTTGGGACAGTCTAAGGCATGGGTTGGAAGTGGAGTTTGTGAAGATAGAAGATCCTGACAAAGTGTGGCAAGAAGTACAAGGTTTGGTGTAGAAGGAAGGTGAGCCAGTAGATGCATACATACGTAAGTTTTCATTGGCATGGGAGCGAATGTGCAAGGCCTTAGCACCACAGGTACCCCCGCCTGACATGATGAAGAAGGACAGGTTCTTGGCTGGTCTTTGGGAGAATATACGTTGGAGAGTGGAGCTAAAGAAGCCTAGGACATATGAAGATGCACTAGAGGTAGCAAGGAACAAAGAGTGGAAGTTGAGGAAAATGAGCCAGTTAGGGGTGGAGTCTTTGCCCATGAGGTCTGAATTTTAGCCTATAGAGTCTTTACAAGGTCGCATGTCAGGGGTTCATCATGAACCACTGGTTCCTGTTACTACTCAGGTTATGCCAGCAGTGGTCACTACATCGGTGCAAGATGATGGGCTAAGGCAAGACATGAGGCAAGTGGTAGATTTGATGAAGAATTTCAGCCTAAACATGCTAGGTCAAGTGGGAAATAATCGAGGTCGAGGGAGGTTTGCAAATCAGCCAGGAGGTGAAGAAAGGCCTAGGAATGGTGTTGGACAAAACAATGGTAGGTTTTGGAGGCAGACGCCCACATGTTATAATTGTGGAGAGTTGGGTCACATCAGCCCGCAATGTGATAAGCCATCAAGGATGGGGGGAGACATGTATCCATTGCCAAGACAGGTGCTAACTAGGTCAAATGATTATGGCATCGATTAAGGGAGACGAAGGAACCAGTGGACTGACCCAGGAGGAAAAGGGAAAGACAAAAGTGCTAAGTGTAGTCACTTTGGAGAAGGCATCAAAGCTAGAGGATACATTAGTGATGCCTATTGGGAAGAGGACCACAGAGGATAAGGAAGGAAGAAGTGCCCCCGGTCCTAGTAAGAAGAAAGGAAAGATCCATGAAGGCGAGGATGTCAAAGCCAAGAGGAAAAGGAGAGCTCGTCAAAAGTTTCATGTTTCAGATTTTCCACTAGGGGATGGGCAATTAAGCTATGACTTGAAGGAGGATCTGACGAGCAAGAAGGTAGATGTTACTTTTGAGCAGCTTATAGAGATGGTGCCTAAGCTAAAGCGACAGTGGAAGAGGATGGTTAACCCAATGGAGAAAGAGCAAGAGAGAGGTTCAGTAAAGGTGTTGGCAATGGATGAGCTACCAGAAATTTGTCCAATAGTAGATGTGTGGCATAAAAGGAAAAATTTGGGACAAGGTTATGTGGATGGCAGAGCCCAAATATGCGTCATAACACACTCATGCGTTGAGAAGATGGGTCTCACAGTGGCTGGGGTGTCAGGGTTTCGGATCAGATTGGCAAACCATCAAAAAGTAAAATGCTTGGGTGTTGTAAAGAGCTTAGAAGTGGAGGCATATGATGCAAAGGCAGTGGTTGATTTTCATGTGATGCCAGCAAGGTTGGAAGCATATCCTATTATACTGAGCAGACCATGGTTACGTGCAGTGGGAGCTGTTCAAGATTGGCGACATGGTACGATTAGCCTCTATGGAAAGACAGGTACCAAGAAGCTTTATAATATGGACACAAGGAAACGATTAGAGGAGATTTATGAAGATGAGGATGAGTCTAGTGATGAAGACTCTTCCAAGGTGACAGATGAGGACAGTGATAGCACTACCAGCAGTGATGAGGATGCTGATGTAACTTGCATTTCTTTTGATGGACAAAGAAATCCAGGAGTTTGGTTTAGTTGCATTTGCGAATGAGGTTGAAGATGAAAGTGAAGGGCCTTATGAAGTGATTGAAGGGCTGATGCAAACCAAGGTTGAGTTGTCAAAGAACCAGGAATTGATGACACAAATGATCAGTGGAGACCTCTCAACTATGGAGAAGGATATATATTTGCACATGCTGGCTAGTTTTCCTCATTTGTTCATTACTTCATATGAAGAGATCAGAGGGTTCAAGGGCGAAGAGATGCATATAGAGCTGAAAGAAGGTGCTAAGCAAGTGCGGCAAAGGCTATGAAGGATGGGTCAAGAGCAAATGGAAGCCTTGCAAGAAGAGGTGGACAAGTTATTGAAGGCAGGGTTCATAGTCCCTGTGGAGACCACATAATGGGTGAGTCCAGTTGTAGTCAGTCCAAAGAAGGATGAGAAGTGGAGAATTTGTGTAGATTTTAAACCCTTAAACGCAGCCACTAAGAAGAACCCATATCCTCTTCCATTCATTGATCAGATCTTGGATTCAATGGCAAGTTATGAGAGGTACAGTGTGTGTGATGGTTTTTCAAGCTATTTTCAATTGAAGATTGCTCTTAAAGACCGCACAAAGACAACTTTTATTACGCCATGGGGCTGCTATTGCTACACAGTATTGCCATTTGGGTTGTCAAATGGACCTTCCTTCTATCAAGAGAGAGAAAATTGGGTGTTGGAACCATTCATTGGTAGTTGTGTTAAAGCTTTTATGGATGACTTCTGTGTTTATAGCAGTAGGGCTGAACACCATGAGAAGCTGCAGATGGTATTGGCTCGATATGATGAATGTGGAGGACAACTAAATCCAAAGAAATGTCATCTAGCACAGCCAAGGGTGAAGCTATTGGGCCACATGGTGTAAGAAAATGGCATTGAGGCTGATCCAGACAAGGTTAAGTCTATTATTCTTCTTCCATCACCTACGAGTACGAAGCAATTGGCAACCTTTATACACAAAGTGAAGTACATGGCAAGGTTTATTCCATTGTCTTCTCAGATTCTTTATCCATTACAACAAGTGGCAAATCATGATCCATTGCAATGGGATGACAAGTGTGAAGAAGTGTTTCAAGAGGTGAAAGAGGTGTTAGGGGGGTTGTCAGCCATGCAGGCTCCTGATTGGGAGAAAGTGTTTTATGTAAATCCATCAGTAGGGGATGATGCCATTGGAGCCATGATATTGCAAAAGGGGAAGGGCAACCATTATATGAGGCCAGTGTATTGTGCAAGCCGAGTGAAGTTGGTAGCGAAGAGAAAGTTCTCGGAAGTAGAGCTAGTGATGGCTAGTGTAATATTTGCTTGTCGACGATTTCTTCATTATTTGCTACCACGACCTTTTGTTTTCTTGACGAGTTATGCCTTTTTGGCACAATTAATTAATGGCACTAACATGTCAAATGTGGTGAAGAAATCGGTAATTGAGATGCAAGAGTTTGAGTTCTCTTTTCTAGTGGAAGATAGTACAAGGGCTACCCTAGCTGATTTGTTGACCTACAAGGAGAATCCCCTTATTGTTAAGGAAGAGGTGGTGAGAAAGGTAGTTGAAGAAGTGCCACAGATCAGCAATGCACATGTGTTGTTCTTTGATGGTTCATACAGAAAGAGACATGATGCAGCTTCAGGGGGTATAGCACTTTATGATCCAGAGGGGAAGCTAGTATGCGAAAGGGTTCAAATTGGATGCTCATAGTAACAATGAGGCTGAATATGCTACTCTGGAAGCCGGATTACACATTTGTTTGAAGCATGGGGTTCAAAGGTTGAGAATAAAAGGTGATGCCTTGTTAGTGGTGAAGCAAGTGCTGGGTGTGTGGAAGAGCAAGAACACCTCATTGAAGGAAATGTGCTTCAGAATTAAAGGCCTGTTAAAAAAGTTTGAAGCATGGAGCATCAGACACATTGAACGTGCTCTAAATGGAGAGGCACATGAAGCAGCTCAAAGCATGATTGGGGAGCTATTTGTGTTGAGGACCACTTTACCTCTTTATCATGGCCGGGAAAGTTTGGCTCAAGAAGAGGAGTTTTTGCTAACAGGAATTATTCCAAAGGAGATTCAGAAGTCTAAGAAGTATGGTTTTGTGCGTAGAGCATACAGGTACAAATTGATTGGTGATGTCTTATACATGAAAGGGGCTAATCTCGTGTTGAGACGTGTACCTTGGCGGGAGGAGCTTTACAGAGTGTTGGAAGAGAATCATGAAGGCGCATGTGGTGGCCATTTTGCTCTAAAGATCACCTTGCATAAGATTTTGCAAGAGGGGTATGTATGGCCTAGTTTGCACAAGGATGTTCACCATTGGTGTAGGTATTGCAATAGGTGTCAAGCATTTGGGAAGAGAGTGTTGAAGCCAGAGCTACGAAAAACCATTATGGCGTTTGATGTGTTTGAAAAGTGGGGGATTGATGCAATATGCCCGGTACCTATCACAAGCAGGGGCAAAAGCTATATTTTGACGGCAGTGGACTATCTTTCTAGATGGGCAGAGGCTATAGCAGTAAAACAGATCACTGCAAAGGATGTGGCAAAATTTGTGTATGATGAAATATGTTGCAAGTTTGGGGTGCCACTGGAGCTACTTTCAGATAAGGGGCCTGGCTTTAGAGCTAAACTGCTAGATTTTTTATGTGCAAAGATGAAGATTAGGCACCAGCATACCACTCCTTATTACCCACAATGTAATGGCTTAAATGAAAGATTCAATGGTGAGTTGGTACAGATTCTTTCGAAAGTGATAGAACACCAAGGAAAGAATTGGGATTTGGAATTACCTAGTGCATTATGGGATTACCGTACTTCGGTGAAGACAGGTACAGGGTTTAATCCATTTCATTTGGTGTATGGAAAAAAAGCACTATTGCCTGTGGAAGTAGAGTTGCCTGTGGTCAAGATGTTAGAGAAGTTGCTTGGGCCGCCTATTGATGCATTCGAAGAGAGGCTCTTACAGCTACAAGAGGTTCAGCTAGATAGGATGAGTGCATTGGAACATTATGGGCAGATGCAAGATAGGTCTTTGGCAAAGATAAATGAAAAGGTCAAAAGTAAGGGTATCAAGAAGCATGACTTGGTTTTGCGCTACAACAGTAAGCTAGACAACACCTTCCAAAAGAAGTTTCAAATTAAGTGGGAAGGCCCTTTCAAGATAGTGGAGTGTTTTCCAAATGGCACATACCAGCTGGCTAACCTGGATGGTGTTCTACATAAGTCAAGGGTAAATGGATTCCGTCTTAAATTGTATCATGCTAGATTGATGATGGTGGAGCAAGATGAACTGTCTGTGGAGCAAGCAATGTTGGTGAAGGATGAGGAGACCTGTGATGCGGCGAGTCTCATATCGCTCTTTTCTGTTGCTGATCATGAATGATCTAGTAGGCTAGGTGTAACATTTAATGGCCTAAAATCTTATGTGTAGCGGAATTTAGCATGAACATAGTGGGCATTTCATTAGAGTTGATTCCTAATGAGAATTACAAGAGTGCTTGGGTGGAGAGAGCAACAAAAAGCATAACACCTAGTTAGATAGCATCGACAATACTTTCAAAAGAGAGAGCAATTAAGCTATTGACAGCAGTTGAGGACCGGATTTGCATGGAGCCGGTCCCCCCTCCAAAAGGCTTTGTATTATGGTTTCTCCCATCAAGAGAGACATTGTACAATACAATTCTTTGTGTTCCTTCAAGACTAGCTAGTGCAATGAAGATGGAAGCTTCATACACCAAGCAAAACACTTAATCAAACACAACTTGAATTATCCCCATTCTCAGACCCAAGACCTCACACACCTTCGAAGATGGTGAGAGCTAGCAGGGTATGAGAGTAGATTGAGAGGAAAAAGAAGTATCTTACGAGAAAGAAGTACATCTCCTCACATAATCACTCATATTAGCATAGCTTAGCTTAGTAATTAGCTTGGTAGAGAAGATGAGCATGCATTGAAGCTTGGCTCTTGGTTGGATTTGCATCCACATGCCAAGAGAGTGTTGATGTAGGCTTCTATCTCACAAGCTTGGAGTAGGTGATGAGCTCTCCATTAAAGCTTGGAAGGAGATAGAGTATTTTCTCTTCACACATGGTCAAGTGTGAGAGTGTGTGTGTCAATGCCAAGCAAAAATCAGCCCCCCCCCTCTCTTGGGCGAGCCCTAGCTGCTAAATAAGTCTGGCTTTTGCCTCATTGGACCTCCCCAGGTCAAGCCAATAGGGATTAAGCAGCATAAGTGATAGCCTTCTGACATGTGTCCCCCTTTCCCCTTTTGTGAGAGCTTTAGGTAATTAAATAATTAAACTAAACTCTCATTGGACCCCTTTGCCTCCTGGCCAATAGGAATCAGGCAAGCCATGGGGCTCCTGAATGCTCATTGGACCCCTTGGGAGACTGCCCAATAGTCTTCTAGGACACTTAATTCTTATTGGTTTCTTTTATTAAATGTTTTTAAATTAATTAAACTAGATTTACTCTAGCTTAATTCTCATTGGTCCACTTCAAGGGTCTTCCAATAGGAATTGGGCACACCTTGTGGGCATCTGGCCTAGGGAGCTGACATGTGTCCCTCATTCCCTTTGTGTAAAGGGAGCCTGTGTGTGTGTGTGTGGCTTTCTCTCTCATCCCCTAGCTTTGGGGCTCGCCCCCTCCCAAGTAGGGGTGTAGAAAGACTTTTAGGGCACACACTAAGCATCCAATTTTCCCTAGGGTTGACCTTTGGACACAACCTTTGAATTTTGGAACCTTAGCATTTTGGAAGTCTTAATGGGCTGAACCTTAGGGTCTTTTTGGCCCATTGTTTCACATGGCTCTTTTGCAGATGGCCCCCCCTTTGGATCCCTATTTTCCCTCCTTTGGATCCCTACTGTGGCCGGTCTGCTAACTTAACCAATATTCTAGCTTTTTCTCCCTTGGCACTTCCCCACATTAAATGATCAGTTTAATATGAGAAAATCATTTAGGAGAATTAGATATTGATTATTATGACATTACCTCTCTCTTGAAATCATAGTCGTCCTCGACTATCGTGTAGAGAAGATAAAGCATATGCATGAGTCCTTTTCTTAGCGGGTAGAGGATCCCTATGTTACCCTACGACATCATTCCATAATGGATGACTAGTCCATTTGGCGCTTGAGAGCCTGAGGCTGCCGCAAGCATGTCTGCACATTAGTCCTATCAGTCTTCCATAGTAGAGTGACAAGCTCTACTTGGTGTTTGGGAGACGTCGTCTCCGCAAACTTGATCTAAGCATGCATACTACTTCATTTTTGTGCACAAATAAAGAAAAAGAGAGTCTTATAAGACAAAAATTTTTTTGTTCATTTTTAACATTTTGTACATTTGCTTACTCTTGGGAAGCATTGTAAGCATTGACAAGGTTTAGGTTATCCTTTAATTGTATGCCTTGCATCCATCTAGCATCTTCAAAAGGATAATTCTTAAACTTAATAAGATATCGTCTGATAGTCTTACCGCCTCTTAATACCTTGTCTTCATGTCGGAGAATGGACTCGGGCTGCAGCACCTCCTCGTGGTCCTCGATCTCCGGTGGGTCTTCTATAGTTGGTTCTTGAGGTGGCTCTCCTTTGTAAGGCTTTAAGAGGCTCACATGAAAAGCATTGTGTATGAGCCAATGATTGGGCAACTTAAGTTGATAGGCCATCTCATTGATTGGCCTAAGAATCTGGAAGGGACCATAGTACCTTTTTGCTAGTTTAGCATAGTACTTTTGGTGGCCCGTAGGATTCTTGCCCGTAGTGTGCCTTAATCGAGCCTTGGGAAACTTTAACAAGACCCAATCGTTTTCTTTAAAGGCTTGGGCTCTTCTGTGCTTGTCAGCAGCAGCCTTTTGCCTTTGCTGTGAGATAGAGATAGCATCCTTAATCTTTTGGAAAGATTCTTGTAGGTCTCGGCTATACTCATCTGCAGTGAAGATCTTCCCATGTACCTTAAGTAGCAAGGGACTTTTTGATCTTCCCTCAATTACCTCGAAAGGTGCTTTTCCTGTAGAAGTATGTACAGTGTTATTGTAAGCATACTCTACTAAGGGTAAGTACTTCTCCCATTGGGATCTTTGATCTACTTCCGTTACATAGGCTTTTAGTAGATCGAGAATAGTTAGGTTAGCTATTTCACTTTGGCCATCAGTTTGTGGATGATAGGCCGAAGAGAAGTTTAGCCTTGTTCCTAAATTCTCAAAGAGACCCTTCCAGAAATTACTGGTCATTCTAGGATCTCTATCCGACACTATGGACATTGGCAAGCCATGGTACTTGAAAATTTGTGAAATGAAGAGGGTTGCCATTTGATGGGCTTTGATAGTCTTTTTGACAGGTATAAAATGAGCTTGTTTACTAAACCTGTCTACTATCGTCCATATTCCCGTATTCCCATGGATAGACTTAGGCAATCCAAAGATAAAATCCATGGATATGCTCTCCCACGGTGAATTAGGGATTGGCAAGGGTTGAAGCAATCCAAGTTGCTTCCCTCTATCAAATTTTGTCTTTTGACATACCACACATTTGGAAACATACTCATGTATGTTCACTTTCATGGTAGGCCAATAGAAATATGTTTCAATTCCCTTTAGGGTAGACTGAATCCCTCTATGCCCCGCATATGGGGGAGCATGAGATTCATACATTACTTTCTCACGTAGTGAGTTAGTAACGCATAGTCTATTGCCATAGAGAAGATAACCATCTTGTAAAGTAAATGGTTCTTCTTTCTTCCCTAATGCAAGGGCTGAAATCACATCTCTAAAATCGGGATCAATAGCATACTCATCTATCATAAAAGATAGATCATTGTGAGTTGCTATGGAAACCGCATTCACTCTCGGTCGTCTTGAGAGTGCATCGGCTACTTGATTATGCTTGCCAGCAATGTGAGCAATATGAAAATGAAATTGCGAAAGGAAATTTGCCCACCTCATTTGTTTGTCGGAGAGCTTGGTCTGCGTCATGAAGTACTTAAGACTTTGGTGATCCGTTCGCAGAATGAAAGGAGTCCCCAATAAATAGTGCTTCCATGAGTCTAAGGCATGTAGAACTACAAGGAGTTCTTTTTCGTATATGCCTAGAGCTTGCTCAACAGGGTCGAGCCTTCGACTCTCATAGCCTATGGCGTGCCCTTCTTGGAGCAGAACAGCCCCAAGGCAATCACCACAAGCAGCACATTGGACCTCAAATGGTTTTGAGAGATCCGGTAGTGTAAGCACAGGTTGAGAGATAAGCTTTTCTTTAAGCTTTTCGAAAGCATTGTTCTCCTTAGCAGACCACGTATACCTAACATTTTTCTTTGTTAGGTCATGTAATGGTCCCGCAATTTGTGAGAACTTTTCTATGAAGCGTCTATAGTATGCACACATACCTATAAAGCTTCTTAGTTCATGAAGATTCCTTGGTTTAGGCCATCCTTTTATTACCTCTAACTTGGATGGATCCATTTGGATTCCATCTTGAGAGATAATGTGACCTAAATATTGAATCTCTTGCAAGAAAAATTCACTTTTCTTTCGATTAACATAAAGTTTATTCTCTCTTAAAACTTGAAATATTACCTGGAGGTGTTGCTTGTGTTCCTCCAATGAATTAGAGTAGATGATAATATCATCAAAGAACACTCCAGTGAAGGTTCGATGAGGCCTGAACAGCTTCTCCATCAAGCGGTTAAATGTGGCTGGTGCATTAGTCAAGCCAAAAGGTATGACAATGTATTCGTAAAGACCAAATGTAGTACGAAATGCGGTCTTTACAATGTCTTGATCAACTATCCTTATTTGATGATAGCCACTTTTTAGGTCAATCCTAATGAAGTAGGTCGATCCTTGTAGCTTATCAAATAGGTCTTCTACCCGTGGAACGGGAAACCTATTCTTGATAGTGATCCTATTTAGTGCTCTATAGTCGACACACATACGATATGTGCCGTCTTTCTTTTGCACTAATAACACAGGTGAGCAAAATGGAGATGAGCTAGGCCTAACCATGCCCTTCTCAATTAACTCATGCACTTGCCGCATAATCTCCTCTTGTTGAGCTTGAGAAACTCTATAAGGAGGTTTGTTAGGCGGTGAACTTCCTGGAAGAAGTTCAATTGCATGGTCGTCATTACCTCGTTTAGGAGGTAGCTCACAAGGGATGTCGTCAATAAAGACATCTTGAAACCCCTTGAGAAAATTGGATAACTCTAATTCCTTTTGGTTGCTTTTATTTTCTTTTGCTAAAGCATTAGGTTCATTTTGAGAATCTTTAACAAAAATCATGTACACGGAAATAGAGCTCTTTATTGACTTGTTGAAAGCTGGTGTATGTACAATGGGGATGGTGTTACCCATCTCCCTAGCATCTATATACATGTCCTTTTCCCTGAACTTAAAGGAGATTCTCCTTTCAGGAAATTTAACATGGGCAGCCAGACGGTCAAACCATGGTGCCCTTAGGATTACATCCTCATGCTTGAGAGGAGAGATAAAGAAGTCCTCTTTGTCCACATAGCCTTGGACATGAAGCCTCAATTTCCCGATTAAGGGAGTGACTGAAGCTTCTTGCCCCTTGAAGGCACTGTCTGCGGGTAGGATATCTCCCATCTCGTAGGATTGTATGCCTAGCTTGGTGGCTAACTCCATAGATATGAAATTGTGAGTAGAACCAGGGTCAAAGAGAATAAAAGCATCATGTTCTCTTACCTTTCCCCAAGCATGGCATAGAGGAGATCCTTTGTGGTGAGTTTGGTGAATCTCCTCCTCTTGGATTTCAACCAAAGAAACTCTAGGAGGATCTTGGCGGTTGTTCTTTTGGGGACAAGCGCGGTACGCATGCCCTTGTTCGCCGCACTTGAAACACCGGTTATCTTTACGATAACGCTCAAGCTCTTCAGGAGAGAGTTTATTCTTTCCTTTGTAAACTCCCTTCTCTTTAGCTTTGTTGGAATTGCCCTTAGGAGACTTTTGGACATTGTCCTTCCCCTTAGGCTCATTGGAACCCTTGTTTTCCGGGGGCTTATTATTTCTTTTACCCCCCGTTTGGAAATTGATTCGCGAGGCCACCATAGTATGGTGTATTACCGCCGATATGGTAAATGGTCTTTGGGAGTTGACATACTCCGCCATTTCTTCGGTTAAGCCCGCACAAAATTGTTGCTTTTGCTCTCCAAAATCCAACTTTTTGAAGACAGTGGCTTTGAGTTGTAGGTCCCAAAACTTGTCTACATATTTGTGGATGGATTCATTGGGAGAGAGCTTTAAGCTTCGCCATTCGGTGAGTACTTTGTCTTTGGCATCGGTGGCCAAAAACTGCTTCATAATGGAAGCTCTTAAAGCCTTCCATGTTCGTGGAGCTTCACCGTTGGCTCGTAGGCTAGACCACCATTGTCTGGCGGACTTTTGGAAGTGCATAGCTACATGGCGTAGCTTAGAGGAATCCGTGAAGCCCTCATCTCCAAACGCCGCATCGAATTGCTGGATAAAGGCCAAAACTTTGTCTGTAGCACCGAAGGTGCCATCATAGGTAAGGAAAGAGATGCTCTTCCCTCCCTCTTTGAATTTCTTCAGTTTGGACGACCTCTTCCATGCGGCATAGGATTTTCTATGGCCTCTTCTTTTTGATGGTTCGAAAGTTGCACCATCACTTTCTTTAGAAGATGAAGAATTTGAAGAAGGTGGAGAAGAGGGTGACCTCTTTCTCACCTTTTTCTTGTCTTGATCTTTGTCATCTTCACCATAGCTTTCATAAGAGGAAGAGGATGAAGAAGATGGAGAAGAGGGTGTCCTCTTTCTCGCCTTTTTCTTCTCTTGCTTTTTATCATCCCTCTTTGAATTATGGCGTGGAGAAGAGTGTGATGGTCTTCTCCGCTTTGGTGGTGATGGAGAGCGTTTAGCCCGCCGTCTTCGTGGAGCCATCTCCGCCGAGGTGGCGGGAGACTCGCTTCTTTCTCGTTCCTTCGGTGGAGGCTCTTGAGTTCTCCTTTGGGAAGGAGATGCATCATCAAGAAGTAAGTTCTTGAGCCCTTCATATGGATTCTCTTCTTCTTCCCGAATCGGAGAGAGACCTCTTTTGGTAGTCTCACAAGGAGGCTTCCTAGGTGTTCTCTCGTCATGGTGATGAGCTTGGAGAATCCCGTGAGCACGGAGCTGCCGTTGCACTTCACTTTGGAGAGATGGATTGCCCATGGCTTGTTGAAGCCTAGAAACAAGATAATTAACAAGCATTGAAGCATCATTAGTAGCTTGCTCATGAGCAAAATCAAAGTTATCAACATTAATTTCACTCTCTTTAATATTGTCAGCCATTCTAACAACTTTTAGGTGTAAACTTTTTAGGTGTACTTTGGCACTTCAAGCCCTAGTTGCTACTCCTCTTTACCCCTTTAGAAAAAGCACTCAAGCTACTGTACCCGCGGCTCGAATACCATTAATTGCAAGGAATAGAAGAGAGGGTCTTTCGACACCAAAACAACACCGGCTCCTGTCAAGCTTCTAATAGCTCAATAGTGGTTAAGCCGTAGGCAAGCCCCGTAGGACTCCACTATTAAGACCATAGCTCTCGACGGTGATGCCCCGTTAACTGCACAAAGGCAGGCGCACTGAAAGGCTGAAAAATCCCTATTCTACTTACTCACAGGCAATTAATAATACCAACCATTTGTAGCTAGCTTGAGGACCTCCCTTCTTGAGCAAGAAAAGAGAAACCTTGAGCTCTGATACCAATGTAACATTTAATGGCCTAAAATCTTATGTGTAGCGGAATTTAGCATGAACATAGTGGGCATTTCATTAGAGTTGATTCCTAATGAGAATTACAAGAGTGCTTGGGTGGAGAGAGCAACAAAAAGCATAACACCTAGTTAGATAGCATCGACAATACTTTCAAAAGAGAGAGCAATTAAGCTATTGACAACAGTTGAGGACCGGATTTGCATGGAGCCGGTCCCCCCTCCAAAAGGCTTTATATTATGGTTTCTCCCATCAAGAGAGACATTGTACAATACAATTCTTTGTGTTCCTTCAAGACTAGCTAGTGCAATGAAGATGGAAGCTTCATACACCAAGCAAAACACTTAATCAAACACAACTTGAATTATCCCCGTTCTCAGACCCAAGACCTCACACACCTTCGAAGATGGTGAGAGCTAGCAGGGTATGAGAGTAGATTGAGAGGAAAAAGAAGTATCTTACGAGAAAGAAGTACATCTCCTCACATAATCACTCATATTAGCATAGCTTAGCTTAGTAATTAGCTTGGTAGAGAAGATGAGCATGCATTGAAGCTTGGCTCTTGGTTGGATTTGCATCCACATGCCAAGAGAGTGTTGATGTAGGCTTCTATCTCACAAGCTTGGAGTAGGTGATGAGCTCTCCATTAAAGCTTGGGAGGAGATAGAGTATTTTCTCTTCACACATGGTCAAGTGTGAGAGTGTGTGTGTCAATGCCAAGCAAAAATCAGCCCCCCCCCTCTCTTGGGCGAGCCCTAGCTGCTAAATAAGTCTGGCTTTTGCCTCATTGGACCTCCCCAGGTCAAGCCAATAGGGATTAAGCAGCATAAGTGATAGCCTTCTGACATGTGTCCCCCTTTCCCCTTTTGTGAGAGCTTTAGGTAATTAAATAATTAAACTAAACTCTCATTGGACCCCTTTGCCTCCTGGCCAATAGGAATCAGGCAAGCCATGGGGCTCCTGAATGCTCATTGGACCCCTTGGGAGACTGCCCAATAGTCTTCTAGGACACTTAATTCTTATTGGTTTCTTTTATTAAATGTTTTTAAATTAATTAAACTAGATTTACTCTAGCTTAATTCTCATTGGTCCACTTCAAGGGTCTTCCAATAGGAATTGGGCACACCTTGTGGGCATCTGGCCTAGGGAGCTGACATGTGTCCCTCATTCCCTTTGTGTAAAGGGAGCCTGTGTGTGTGTGTGTGGCTTTCTCTCTCATCCCCTAGCTTTGGGGCTCGCCCCCTCCCATGTAGGGATGTAGAAAGACTTTTAGGGCACACACTAAGCATCCAATTTTCCCTAGGGTTGACCTTTGGACACAACCTTTGAATTTTGGAACCTTAGCATTTTGGAAGTCTTAATGGGCTGAACCTTAGGGTCTTTTTGGCCCATTGTTTCACATGGCTCTTTTGCAGATGGCCCCCCCTTTGGATCCCTATTTTCCCTCCTTTGGATCCCTACTGTGGCCGGTCTGCTAACTTAACCAATATTCTAGCTTTTTCTCCCTTGGCACTTCCCCACATTAAATGATCAGTTTAATATGAGAAAATCATTTAGGAGAATTAGATATTGATTATTATGACACTAGGGGATGGGCAAATTATTTCAGGAGTTTTTTGGAGCAAGGGATTGCGCATATGTACATATACATGCATGGTGCATCAAATAAAGAATTGCCCATTTTTCAGAGCCAGGTGGTTACGTGGGGCCCACATGTGTACAGGTAGGACAAGGTGTACATAGTGCATCGATTTTCACTATTACCAGTACCACTGTGTTTTTCCTACAATAAGTAGGAGTTGGTAGCGTGTAAAAATTCTCGAGGAAGCTATCTGCGGGCCGACGACATGAGGTAAGCAGGTGCGTCAGATGGCATCGAGTGGCGTCAGGAGGCCGAACGGGGTCAATATTTGCATGTGGATGAATACGGACACAAAGTGGTGTTTTCTTGTGAGATTTATGCAGAAATGTCATCATTAGGACCACTTCACGTGGTTGCGAGACGCATTATTGAAAAGAAATGAGTGCCAGGTGTGCGCATGGATGCAGCAGGGTGACAACTATGCACTGCGAGGTCAGTTTTTGGCCCGTTCGGGGTCCGTTTGAGGTCATCTAAAAGTCCAAGGGTGCCCAACTAAAAAAGCTAAGTGTGGGAACTGAAAAATATGAGAGAAGACCATAAAAAACGTGGAGAAGAGAGGAGGAACAGCCGCAGGTGTGTTTTTGCTCATTTTGGAGCCTGTTTTGGTCGTAAACTGCTCATCCGAGGTTGGATTTGAGCACTTTGACAATGAAGACTGGGGTTTTGGGCCATTCTGGACGCGATGGAGCTGTCCATTTTGCCAAATTCCTCACTCTTTTTCTGCTGTTTTTCTGTGTAATCTTCTCCAGTGAGTGAAACTTCTTCTCCAATTTGTGATTGTATCTGATATCTTTTACCCATATTGTGTGAGCTGTTTGCCCCATTGGTGTTGGCCCAAGATCATTTGTATCTACACATCAGAAGTTCTCCTCTTTTGAGCTGAGTTTTTTGGGTGTGTGTGTGTCTCTGTGTGGAGTGGGTAAGTGGATAGTCTCTCTCCTCTCACTCCATAGGTGTGTTCCCTGTCTCTTCCAGGGGTATTGTGTAAGCAGAGTGGTGCCCCATAGTGTGTGTGTGTGTGTATCTTTCCAAGAGTGTGTGTCCGGTCGTTATAGAGGCGCTGTGTGTATTTTCATCCCGCTCACAACGACGGGAATAGCGACAATAAAAGGATGCAACAAGAACCCAACACTAACATTGGGAGTAGTCAACTTGAATGTGATAGTACATGGATGTTCATGTCCTCATCAATTTGTATGCTTACCAGATGAACACATGAATGAGACGATGATCCTTGGAATTCCCTGGATGCGGACATACAAAGCAGTACTAGATTGGGATACAAATCAGCTCAAGCTATCACCTAAAGGCGGGCAACTCATTGTTCCAATTGCACCAAGCAAGGAGGAATGGAAAGGAAGCAATCAACATACCAAACCACGAAGTAATCAATCTTCTCCATCCTATCTCGACAAGAAAATGCTACAGGTAGCATGCAAGGAGTCCGACAATTTTGGGTACCAAAAGCACAGCTTAAGGATAAACCGATTCAAATCTAGGTGCCGAAAACATCATTGACAACACCAAAGACGGTTCCAAAGGTCCAAACACAAAATACGAGCTTCTCCACGCAAGGAACCTAACATAAAATGGGTTTGGAAGAAAAAGGAGCACATATCTTCTCCAGAAATAAGTAAAACCAATCAAACAATGGAGAGTTAAGCCTCAACAGACTCCACCACACCATTCTGCACCAAGTAAACAAAGCTACCAATGCGGAAAAAAGCTCGACAACAGTCAAAAGTGATACCAAAACCACAGGCAATCAGCGTGCTGAAGCATCCTGATGGCACAATCAAGCAAAGAGCACACAAGCTACAAAATTTTCTCTTTGGAAGCCAGCAACAACACGCCTCGACATCAGAAACCCTTGAGTTAATTACTCAAGACCCAACTCTTGCACAACATATTGGTTTAAACTGCATTGATATGCAAAGCATGGTAGAGCCAACCAAGGCTATGCATAAACATGATTGTTCAATCCATGCACACAACCATCTTGGAGGGGTGGAAGGGCACTAAGTAATTAAGGGCAATGTTTGAAGAGCGAGGATAAAGTTTCCTGTTAACCTGTGATCTATTGTAAAATTAACTAATAATGCCCTTATATATCATCAACATGGAAAAATTCACTGATAAAATCTTCCTGATGAGTGTAAATAGTGTATATACTATCAGAAAACCATAAAAAATTAGTCCTTTTTGTTTTCGTTTTTTTTCTCGATATTGAGACTTAAAAATGGAGAAGTCCAATAAAAAACAATAAAGCTGTGTTTTTCAATGGATTTTCTTAATTATTGAATTTTCACTTTGCTTTTTTAGTGCATTTTGTTATTTTCTTTGATTTTTCTCAATAAACAGGTCAAAAATTAATAATAAATAGCAAGGGAGCTCGGATGGAAAAACTGAAGACATGGTGGTGATCAAAATGACAAGGTAGACAAGCACAAAATTTTTCAATGAAATCGGAAGATGAAAGCGGGAAGCCTAAATTATGCTGCTAGACCTACTTTTGTAAAATTCTTGTAGAATGAGCTACAGGAATCTGATCGGGAAATTTTTTGAGTCTAACATAGATTTTGCGGCCTTATAGGACTAACAAGGGAATCTGGGAAAAATTGGTTCGGGAAGTATGAGTATAGACACCCAAGGTAGGCTAAAATCACCTCATTTCCACTTGTTGCCCTTGGAGAGAGAGCATTTTGACTTCTTCACGTGTACTTTTTGAAGTGTACAGTCACCAGTTTTCAGCGCCATCTCACACGAGATATGAGGGGTAAGTTCTTTACTCATCAATGATCCATTTTGTACGGCCGGAAGCTAGTCTAAACCCTTAGAAAAAACCCTAGGATCCAAGCAGTGCGAAGACCTACGACCAAAAACTAACCATAGTGGCCTGTCAGCTCAACCAAATCGGATGAGATTTGAATTGTAGCATGCCCTAACATAATAGAACCTTTCTATATCATCAGTTGACCATTCGGCAGGGGTCGAGGGGGTCCCCAATAGAGAAGCTAGGTTTTCGACAGATGCCAGAATTCGGTTCTGACTCCATAGATAGCTGGCCTACGAGGTTTATATATGATGTACATTATTGGTTTCATGAAATCAAGCAAGCAAAGCCCTCGAAAAGCAAAAAATGGCTCGAAGGTTGCAAAGTGTCAAATTCGACATACGAGGTCAGACTGACTCCAAATAGGTCAAAATTGGATGAGCTGCTTCACAACTATGTTGCGGACAAGTCCATAGCCTTAGAGATGAGTAACCAACTCAACAAGCAGTGTAGTCATAGAGATCGGTGATTTCAGAGTCGAAAAAGCACAAAGTGATGGCGGCAAGACCAAACTTTACCATATTCAATTTAGGACTTGTTTTAGGTGTATAGAATGTGTTTAGGTCAAAATTTTTAAGTTTTGCAAGAAAAATGTGACTGCTGTAAATAATCACGATTATTTACTTTTGTGCTATTTTTGCTTGAAAGTTGCATCATCACCTTACATATCATTTGTACACACCTAATACATGCCAAAAATCAAGTATGAGCCAAAATGATCACATATAACTTGGAAAATTGCCAAAAAATGCAAAGAAGTCTTTGCAAGCCAATTTATGAGTTATGAACCACATTTCTTGATCCAAATCATCTCATATCCCATACACAAGGTCTATACAATGCCTAGAACCAATTTGTGCCATAAACTGTTGATTTTGTTAGAATAGTTAATAATCGTAATTATTTACTTTCATGCCAAAATGGGGGAATTTTGCTATTTTACCATCATATATCCAAAGTAAATGATGTGCTAAGCCCACTAGCCAAGTTTGAACAAACTTGGAGCTCAACATCTCAAATTTTCTTTATATCTACTGTTTCAGAGACCTAAAGCCAAAATCTGGTACCATTTCCATCCTATGCATCCAAATGAGCCTATATTTCACTTAGAGTATCTAATTGATATATACTTCAAGTCTGTAATGCCAAATTTGCAAAAAGTTGAAAAATTTACTCAGCTGTAAATAATTGCGATTATTTACTTTTGTTGCAAATTTTTGTTTGGACTTTATAATTTTGTTTCTTACATGTTTTTATGCATCTTGCTTGTTCAAAAATTGATTTGAAGCAAATTGGACGAAAATTGTCGGCATTTCAGACTGAAGGACATTTCAGAGAAAAATCTGTCAAATCTGCTAACTTTGACACTCTATTTACTGAACAAGATCCATGCAAGCAGTAGAGAGGGCCAAGAAGAAGCTCAACCAAAAAGAAAAGTTGCAAGAGCTACCAACATATCAACATGACCCCGATTCAGTCAAGAATGCAAAAGTGACCTATCTCTCAAAGAAACAGCTTGAGGAGCACAACACCACAGTGTTCACTGGCCGATTCAAGAGCAAGGAGGGACATCAGGTAGAGCTGCAACTTCTACCCACAGAAGTATATGATGTCGCTACAAAGCCCGGACCAAAGAAGCCAACAGAAGGCTAGGATTCAGAGATTTCTATGAACAAGAACCGTGTGGGGTGGACTTCCAAAAAGCTTATGAGCTTTTGTCCACGATCAAAGAAAATGACACCGCCAAATCTCTGACCCTCAAGGGAATAAAGTTGAAGTTGTGATTACCAAGGAGATAGTGGTAGAAGAACTCAGATTGCCAACAGAAGGAATGACAATGAGGGCAAGAGATAGAAAGATGGCTGGAACTTTCACCAAAGAAACCGCCGCCGCCACATTTGCAGACCTCATTCACAAACAGGTGGAAGATCCCGCAAGGTTATACCACCAGCACTTCCATTTCCTTGCTAAGAGCCCGCCAAGGTATACAATGCCCAATCATACGGTTGCCACAACCTTCACGCAAGTCCTCAAATCAATGACCAGGCAACCAATTGACCACGCACAATATGCCTTGTCCACATTAAAAGGGACAAAGAAAGAAGGAAAAATCACATACCTGAGTGCACTAGATGTTTTGACAAGGATTGCATACCATGCCATCGGCATGGCTGACAACATGCCACCTGCCCTAGATCAGAACACTTGGATAGTGTCAGCTCAACCTTCTCCTCAAGCTGCAAGATCTGCTAAGAGATCCTACAAGTCTGATGAAGAGTCAGCTGAGAGATCGCTTGAACGGCATAGCAGTGATAGCTAGCTCAGATAATGAACAAAAAAGAGCCATTCATACCAATGCAGCCACCAAGCACAAGTAAAGGACCCAAAAAAGTGGGTGCCTATTGGGCTTAAAGAACCAAGAACCAAGCATCACACCAGCAAGCATGCTGAAGACCCCATGGAATCCCTAGAATGGATGTATCAAGAAGCATAAGCTTTAAAGATGAAAGAAGCGCAAGAAGCAGCAAGTAAAGCTAAAGAGGCGGCAGAACAACAAAAGCAAGCAGAGGAAGCCGTTGCACAAGGAGAAGAAAAGCATGCTCAAGGTAATGTGTCTCCCCACATCTCTTCTCTTGTTTTCAAACACCAAGATCACCCAATGCCGAGCCCACCACCATCACCAACAATTAAAACCACAGCAAGTGAACAAATAGAGCCTAAACAACAAACATTAGAAAGACATTGGACCCCCTTGGGGCCATGTAAGGATTCCTAATTTTAAGGGATTAAAGCTAATTTTTTAGGGGATGGAGGGAACAAAGACAATAAATAGGGCTACTTTTGTAGCTCTCTCTCTCTAACTTCTCTCTAGATAGGAGAGGGGGGGAAAGTAGGGAATGAGGGTGGTAAAGTAGGAGGAAGAGGGGAGGGGTAAAGTAGGGGAGAGAGGGGGGTAAAAAGAGAGAGAGGATTAAAATTAGAGAGAAGAACCATTCTCTCTCTACTTATCACCAAACAAAGAGAGTAAGTAGTTATGACAAAATCCACTTTTCAGTTCGTGCATCAATTCACCCCAAAAAATGATTTTTTAATAAAATCTTCAAAATGGATCTTTTAAGCTTTAAAAAGGTCCCTATATATATATATAATAGTATTTTTTTAGAAGAATCTAGCTTTTATAAGCTCCAAATCTAAAATTCCTTGGGTCCCTCTCTACATTAATCCCAAGAATAAATAGATAATGCCACATCATCAAAACGTCCATCTAATAAAGCCTAAAATTTTTAAAATTTAAAAATTTCCCTCCTTTGAGCTCAAAAAGTGAAACTATATATGTCTACATATGAAAAAATATATTTTTAAGTCTTTTTATTCCAAAAATTGTCTGTTTATCCCAAAAAGTATATCTTATCTATTTTTTTCCCCATCATAACTTTCCACCATGTCTCTTCGCAACATAACCAATGAATCACTTGCGCCGTCATCTACTAGGTCAACTAATGTCACTCTGCGTCTATCGATCGAATTTGCTCTCACAAAAAAAAATGACGAGAAAGCATATCAACCGGCATCCGTACGATGGTTTCGAGGAGAAACCAATGTTGACTTGTGGCTTGATGGAGGGTTGTATCCAAAAGATCCGCTCGTGGGCTATCATCTGAACTCCGTATACTCCCAAGCTTAATCAAATATGTGGGAGAAGGAGAACGTGGTCTTCTTGGGTATTGTAAGAGATTGGACTCCAATCACGCAGGTGCATCGGCATGTTTCCGACAACAATGTCAAGTGTTACACATTCATTCCACAAATCTCCAACAACAACTACATTCCACAGAGAAACAACTCAAAGATCTTAAAGAGGAGATGAAAGCTACAGAAACAGAGGTAACTAAGCTACATATTGCAATGATGCACCTAAAAGCCACTCCATTTGGCATGCGTGAGCGTAAGAGGGAGTTCTCTTCCATTGAAAACTTAGCCTCTAATGGAGGGGCACGTAAGAAGCGGATCACAATAACCAGGTATTTTTTTTAAATTCATAGTGTTCATAACTCTCAAATAATTTCCATCAATTTCTAACTCGGTTCACCTTTTGAAATAGGACATATATACAAGATGTGTGTGGAAGTTTTAGACAAGAGAACCGTTGCAATCTTCTCCTAGGATGCATCTCAAAGGAAGATATACTTTACATCATAGGTTGTGAAAAGGCCAAACACATGAAAGATGCCATCACAAAGGAGATCCTAAAAAAGATATCTAACCTTGTGTCTGAGGATGATGTCCAGAGAGCTTGTGATGAGGTTGGGATCAGCACAAATGCATACCATGCACTTCATGGATTGATGAAAGATGCATTACGAGAGCAAGGCATTACCAAGGATTTGTTTCCTATTCCACATAGGGTCCGACTTGCAAAAAAAGCAAACAATGATCTCATTCGGGAATCCCTTGGCGAATACAAACACATTGAAGGATCCATGATGTACTCTGCCACAAGTGCCAAGTCACGCGGTAATATAAGGGGGGCAATACTATTCCTAATGGGGAAAAGTCTTTTGATTATCATCAATTCAACAATATTTTTGTTGACTTGAAACGACTACAACGAGCTATGGTTAAATTTTATGCTTTGTCTCCATAAGGTAATACAAATTGTTTGTCATTTTTTATTTGTATTGAATATCATTTAGTATAAAAATTCAATTCCTGTGTTGTTTCAGTACTTGGAGAGAAGCTCATATTTATTCTTAAGCTACATGAATGTCAAATTGTCAAAGGACGGAGATTGGAATGTATGAGTGTGACACTCATGAATGAGGCAATGTTTTTTGCAAAAGTCAATGCTATCGGTGATCATTCTCATAAACCATCATTTAGTGTACAATCAGAAAAGGAAATATGGTGGTTAGGAGCTTTTGAAGTTCCGAAAGAGACTCATGAGGTGTTGGCATGGATCTTCTCTATGATCCCGTGGATCACAGAGGTTATTAAGGCACAACTAGAGGGAGAAAAGCTAGAAGTAGATGGAGTAGGTACATTTGATGTTGAGTGGCACTTAGGAGGTGATCTAAAAACAATCAAATGTATACTTGGGTGTAAAAAAGTGCTTCATCACTTCTTCCTTGTCCATATTGTGTACGAGGATACAAGGAGAGTACTCGTGGCTCCACGTCTTCAAAGAAAAGTGTCAAGGGAAGTCAGGCAACAGGATCAATGGATGATGATGCAAGGGATTGGGTGTGCTCGGTGTTGAAGTGTCCTATCATGGAGGTCCCCAATCGGTCGACAAAAGATAGAACATGGCATCCCATTATCAATTTTCCACTTACAAATGTACACTTTTGTACTTTGCATGCCTTCATGCGTATATTTGATCGCTTGTTAAAGATTCACATAGAGTACGCTTTCACAATGAAACCACTTTCCAAATCCGTGGAAGCCATTGGAATAGTTGAAGCAATTCTAAATTCAATTGGATGTCATGGTGGCAATGTTTCTATCATCGGTGAGGTGGAAAATATGCATGAAGTGCCACAAAAAGTATCTATAAATGGTGTGAAAGCACATAGATTTTTCAAGAAACCAGAGATACGAAAGGAGAGGGGTGAGGAGGATGCTCCATGGGAGCTATGGAAAGCGCTTTGCAAGTGTATGACCGATCAAGATTCAAATCCCGTGCTTGTAAATCTACGTAGGTAAGTGTGGCACCACTTCGAGTTAGTGCTTCAAATCATGTGGAAATCCCAAACCACGAGCGAGCAACAAAATTTGCTCAAAGATCACATTTCTAATTTCACTAAATCATTTGTGCAAGCGTGGGGAGCGAGCAATATCACACACTACATGGTAAGTTACTTTGTTCAGTTCAATTTTGATGCTATACATAAACATTCATTTGATCTAAGCATTTTTTCTTGATGCAGCATATTTTGTATGCGCATGGAGCATTCTTTATGTCAAAATATGGTTCATTAGACATGTGGAGCACTCAAGGAATGGAGAAATCACATTATCAAGACAAAGGTGTTTACTTTAAAAATACACGTCACGATGGTGGAACTACGAGATCCAACTACATGAAGGAGATGTTTGATTGGTTCTTTCGTTGTTCTTTGGGGAGATGTCATGCCATAGAGCGAGCACGAAAGTCAAGTCTTGTCAAGGAGGTTAGGAGACAATCTCGACTTAATGCTAAAGAGAAACGGAGAAACTCCACCGGACCCCTTAGTCATGCTAGGTGGCGTGAAAATCGCCATAGAGTGGGCAAACGTTGGTTACCCAACATGTAAAACAAATGATGCTATGCAATGTAATGTTTATGTTTGTAGATGTCTGTGTTGAGTTGCATATAATACTTCTCCATTTATCCATTTTTTGTTTTCTATATTTTGATGATATTAAGAGTTTTTTTAAGTGGCCTGGTCAAGTGTGAAGAGACCTATTTTTTTTATAAATAGGGGGCTTTTAGAGAAGAGGGAGTCTCATTTTCAATATTGCCCCTTCTTACACAATGGCACATACAAAGAAAACAACAAGAAAAGATCAACCTTTTTTTTGCTCACCCTCACTCATCCGTCCAAGGTGCTCAAAAACCACCTTGGATACACGAACAAGAGCTCCTAGAAGAGATGGAGAGGGAATGGTCAGGTGAAGAGCAACAAGATGGAAAACCTTCACGCAAGAAGAAACGGGTAGTGACTTCAGAAACTGAAACCGAGACGGACAACGAAGCACAAAGCCCACCATGGAGCGGATAGGAGATCGAAAGCAATCGTCGAGTCCCGACTGGGAAGACATTGCCACGTGGCTTCGGGGCTCTGCCGTCAGATCATCCTAGACGTGATCATGGGTTACTAAATGAAGAGGATTTTGAGGATATAGAAGACGAGCCAGTTGGAGCGCACGGTGGAGTTGAAGAGCCAGTTGGAGCACATGGTGGCCTTGAAGATGCGCAAGCTCCTCCTCGCAAGCCCTCTCGTAGAAAGAAAAAGTTTTTCAAGGTTCGCCCTCGCAAGGCCCATGTCCCAGATCCTACCATCCCTCAACAATGGGCTCCTGCTGTGAAGCGACGCATTCCAAAGGCCTTGCAAGAGATTCTTCAATATCAAAATACTTTAGACCTTCTCATCCGCAAGGCACCATTCGCACGTTTGGTGAAAGAGATCATGCAAAGTTATCGAATGGCGTTTCGAGTTCAAGATATCGTCGTAGAATCTCTGCAGAAAGCGGCAGAATATCAAATAATTTCTCTTTTTGAAGACACAAACTTGTGTGCTATTCATGCAAAATGGGTGACAATAATGCCCAAGGATATAGCTCTTGCGCGTCGAATCAGAGGAGAGAGAGGCTGAATTTGACTTTTATGCAATTTTGGCAATGTAAAGATATCTTTTTCAAATATAACGAGTCGTGGATTTAGTGATTTTTTTTCCATCGTACTGAACATTTGTGTTTATAAGTGATATGAGTAGAACTAAGTATAGAGAGAGAGAGAGAGAGAGAGAGAGAGAGAGAGAGAGGGAGAGAGAGAGAGAGAGAGAGAGAGAGAGAGAGAGAGAGAGAGAGAGAGAGAGAGACATGTCGATAGAAGTTGATTACAAGAGCTGTCAACCGATTGTGGTTAATTGAAAAACCAAAAAGGCATAATATGAGTGCATTTTTATAAACCTAGCCTAGAGAAGGTTAAAAAAAGCTGTCTGGGGGCCTGCCGCAGAGGCGCGGGAGAAGGCAAAAGTAACAGTTACTTTTTCCTTCTCTCGTGCCTCTACGGCAGGCCCCCGATAGCTTTTTTTTTTCCTTCTCTAGGCTAGGTTTATAAAAATGCACTGATATTATGCCTTTTTGGTGTTATTCATATGAAAAAAAAACTCTTGATTTTGGTTCAGAGAATTGTACAATCATACCACAATATAGAGCCAATCACCTACAGTCTATTGTACCATAAACTCAATACAGAGTTTCATAGTTAAAATCAAGTCCCATTCAAAATTTGAAATAGAAAAGTACAAAGATGTGATATATCCCATTAAAAATTTGAAAGAGTTAATTACAAGATATATGCAGCTATTGAGTGCTTGAGCCATCTAAGATATGGTGAGCAATGTTTTCTCGTTGCTCTTGGGCGCAGGGAAGCTGTTTGTGCAGTACATCCCAAGCAATTTGTTCCACATTGCTTAGAACTACATCTTGGCTTAAGGCCACGTTACAAAGTACACGACCACAAATGTGTGTCGCAAATGTAGTACTGGCCAGATATTTATTTACAAGATAAATGACTTGGGAGGCTTGAGATATGGTTGGCAGGCATAGGATGCGGCTCATTGCTTTCATCATTGACACCCAAAATTGACCACAAGGAGTGTACTCCTTGTGGATTATCGCAAAGCCGTCCTGGGGGAGCTTGCCAAGGTAATGCGCAAGGGATGACTGCCATCCAAAAGCTTGGCACCTACCATCTCCTCCCCGACCTACATGCTCATCCAGCTCCATAACATTCTACAAAGAAATCAATAGGTAAATAAGATTTTAGAATACAACAGTGAAAATTAACGTAATCACAAAACAAAAATTAATTGATACCTCTTGTTTTTCATCGTCCTCATCATTTATGCCTTTGCTGTCAAGAGAAATAGATGAATTGGGAGCCATAGCGACACTCTCAAGTTCATCCATATGAACAGGCATAGGAGTGCGTTGGGCTTCAAGGAATGCGCATGTAGCTACAAACTCATCCTCCGACACAGATGAGTGTGGTGCATCTGTCACTGCCACCATTGCCAACTCCACTGTATCTACCACACTCTCTCCAAGGGGTAGGAGGCTTCAATCCAGTGGATCGGAGGAGGGGTCAATGACAGAGGACTCTACAGTGGCACAGAGGACTCTGATGGACAAGCACTCATCCATGCGGATGTCAAAAGTTTTTTCAAGATCATGTAAAAACAAATATTCCTCCCCATTTATGACAATTGGGGAGAGGTGTTCAAAAAAAACCTCCGGAGTTAATGTCTCCTCCGGCACATCTGCAGCGGGCTTAAAGTATGCTTCTGCACCCTCATCACCCATGGATTTTGCGGCATCCATGACACCTCCTGTAGGTTAGGGCAAGAATATTGTCCTCTTTGCTTGTATCCCAGGGCGCTGTAATGGGCTTCTTTGTGTCCTTGACGACACCCCCAAGGCTCAAATGAGGCAAAATCACCTCAAATCTTTCAGGCTCCTCCGCAAGAAGAAACACAAAAGTCGCCAAGCGACTTAGAAACTGGGTGCCGACCTTCTTCTTTATCAAACGTGAATCTTCAATGTACTGACCTGCCTCACCCGCAATTACACAAAATTTCTGAAGCCGTTGGGTGAAAGGCCGATCGCCTTTGTGTATGTAGCAAAGCAAATTGCATGGAATACACAATTCCTCTTGTCCGACAATTGGTACAACATACTTGTCGATGTAGATTTCAAAAAATTCCAAGATAGGCTGAAAAGATTGGATGTTTAGGTGAATAGTTGCGTTCACATCATGGAATTGGGTGAAGAAATTGTGGAGATCGTCACGATCTTGCCACTCGATTGTTTGTAAAAACGCTTGGAAGCGTTGTAATGCCGTGGCTTCGGGAGGGGTGGAGGAGGATGCCATGATGCTAGCTGCTTAAGTAGGAACGCAAAGAGTGCTAAAGCTCAAATGAGAGTGTGAACAGGCTATGTAGGTGAATTGTGAAAATGGTAGGGTTTAAGAGGCTTTATATAGCGTCCCCCCCTCCCCCCCTCCAAAATTAATAACAATAATTAAAATATTAAACAATTTTCATACAATAACACAAATAACAAGAAGTTATAAAAAAAATTTCAAATTAAATTACAATCATTTAACTCTAAAAGCACATCACTACGACTTTAAGACAATGTGCATTGCCAAAATTTGATACAACCATTTGTTTGAACTTACAATTGTGATATTATAGGAAATTTAAGTACAAAACATAACTACTCTAATGATAAAATCAGATTCTCTTCCGCCATCCACGCCTTTTCAATTTGAATCATGCTCTCCATGCGGCTACCAATCTAGCAAAAAAATAATAAATAGCATACAGACCTTAGAGTGAGGAATAATCCAAAGAACATAAAGATAACATAATTAAGAGAGAAATATCATTCACCTTACGTCGTCCAATGCAAAACTTTGTAGCTTCTCCATGCTCTAAACCCATTATCACTAAGTGCTCCCGCACATTGGCCAATGTCCAATGCTTGCTCACTTGGACGGTCTCAACAACACCACTTGACAATTTGATTGCAATTTCAAATACCTCAATTGTAGTATCGGTGGATTGCAATGGAATCCATTCACCAAGCTTGCACATCCATTTTTCATAGAAGTACCGCACGTAAAGGGTGGAGTGCACCTTGATGAAACGGATAGCAATGCCGAAACTTCCAACCTGACACCGAAAGCGATCTCCGTTGTGAAGTCCTTTAAGATACCCCCACTTCTCGCCAAGGATGGCTTCCAATGTATCGTAATGTAGATCTTTGCAAACATACATAGTGTTTGTATGATGGAAAGGCAAAGATCCGAATATGCTAGTGAAGACATGAGCAGGACAACACCATCCAAGCCCAACGGAACGCGAGGATTTTCCAAATTTTAATGATGCTCTCACATCAGCTACAATCTTGGCTTTCAAAGACATTACAATGAATGCATCTTGCTTTGGCCACTCCATGCTACGCAAGGTTGTAGCCTCCAAAGGTTGTAGCTCTCCGTAGCCTTGCTCATCTGTAGGTACAATGTACTTGTGGGTGTAGAAGAACACCCTTTTCCGTGCAAGGTTTGATGAAGTTGTGTTGGGGAAGAGCATATACCCAAGACTTGCATGCATGGCCATAAATGTGCCTGAAAGGCACGAGAGCGGTTGCTCCTGCTCCTCCACAAGGCTAGAAGGAAAAACATCTACATAGAAACAAAACAGTCCGTGAGATGTAAAAAGTCCAATTTTTTTAACCACCAAAACCATTGAAGTGCAAGGGACATACAATTACAAGGAAAATCCCTTGGGTTGGTGATCGCTCGTAGATGCATGTGTCCAAACATGAAGACATGTTGAACGATTGCCACCATACCCTTGTCTCTTACTTGCTTGAAGCCTATTAGTCTTCCCTTCCAATGGAGATCAACGTTTGTTCTTTCATGAACATGATGGGGACTGATTGCGGAAGGTTGCATGTAGACCCACGCACCTTCTTGAAAAACTTGAGGTTCCCATTGCTGCTCCTCATTCTTCGAGTTGTGAAGAACCATACTTTGAATGATGGGTTTGGGGCGTCTATTTTGACCATTGTTGGCCATGGATGCTTAAGTGGTAGCTTGAAATTGCAATGGAGAGCTTGGGGAAGGAGGAGGGAGACAAAGTTTAGAGAGAGAGTGGGAGCTTAAAGTTTCAATGGAAAGCTTGAGGAAGGAGAAAGGAGACAAAGTTTAGAGAGAGAGTGGGAGCTTAAAGTTTCAATGGAGAGCTTGAGGAAGGAGGAGGGAGACAGAGTTTAGAGAGAGAGTGGGAGCTTAAAGTTGCAATGGAGAGCTTGAGGAAGGAGGAAGGTGTAAGAATTTAGAGAGAGAGTGGAAGCTTTGTGTTATGGAAAGGGGCTATGGAGGAAGGGAGTCTTGGGAAAGAGGTACTAGAGTGAGAAAATGACTTTTTGATCATAGGGTAGGTTTGGGGGGAGTTTTGGATGGAATATTTTGAATTTAAGTTTTTTTTGAAATTTTTGAAATTTTAGGGTTTTTGCAAAAACATATCTGTGGACCCACCACTTTCTTCCCCCCCCCCCCTTTTTACCCATCCACCTCCCTCTAGGATACAAAGCAATAAATGAGTGGACAACCCTATTATTCCCTCTACTTTCTTAGGTTTTAGACTTATATACATTGCTCTCTGCCTATTGGCTGAAGCCTAATTAACCTTAAACTTATATGGCCCAAGGAGAGTCCACATTTTTCCTAATGAAGGTAGTTAAATCTACACAAGAACAAGAAAAAGAGCACAACAAAGAGCTAGAAAGGGCAGCGCAGCGAGTCCTGCACCAGAAGAAGACACTGCAAAGTTGGAGCACACAAGAGAACAAGAGACCAAGGAAACATCCTCTACCTCAACACAACAAGAGAAGGTCAAGGCACCACCCTCTACCTCAACGGAAAAGGATCAGCCACAGCCACAAGGACAACAACAACCAGTCGTACTGACGCAACCAAAATACACCCAAGAATTTGCAAAAACATCAAGACAATTGCCATGAAATGAAGACTGGCAATCAAATGAAAAAGTCATCCTACAGGTTAATGAATATGCTAAGCAAATGCAGGATATGACTGAAAGACTTCGCTCAGCAGCACTTGGCCGTAGCACAAGGGCCAAAGTGTTAGAGATAGTGATTGACACATTCCAAGGAAAGCTAGACAATAGACTCAATGTCATCACCGATCTACAAAGTCAAGTGCAAGATTTGAAAGCGAAAGCTGAAAAACATCAGCTCGTGAGGGATAGGCAGTAAAAAAAAATGGAGGAACTGGGTGAACTACTTACAAAATTGTCAGATGCATGCAAAGCAAAGGATGAGCAACTGACAAAAGTTACAAATGAACTTCTAACCACAAACCTCTCAGTTCAAAAAATTCAGGTACAATTAGATGTTGCAAATGCCTCCCTACAGTACTCAGAACAACGAATCAATGATCAGGTAATATTATTGCAGCAAATACAAGAGAATCCAACCGTGGCCTCGAACAAAGAAACAGAAGAGGTTTACAAGGTACTAGAGAAGAAAAACAGAGACCTTGAGCTGGAGCTTAAGCTAGAGCAGTCTCACCGCAGAGACTTGGCCTTGATGCGGGTCCAAAGACAAGACGAGCTGCTGAAGGAAATAGCTGAACTCAAAAGAGTCAATCAGCTATCTGAGAGAGGGAAGGTCAGAAACACAAGAAGAGGCAGGCACTTCAGAGCAACCTCAAATAGAAATCCCCTCTGTTTCATTCGCTAACATGGAGACACAACCAGCAGTAGAGCTAAGTGGTGAGGAGGAGTTTCAAATACCCATTATTGAAGCAGACACAATGCCCATGGTCCAGCTCTCAAAGGCTGAAGAAGATGCACTGAAGGAAAAAATTACACAAGAGGTAGATGAGCAGTGGAAGGCACCAATGGATTGGGAGCTGAGAGTACTTCATTCCATCAATGTCACAAAACTCACTCCCAATTAAATCAATGCACAATGGCACCAACAATCGCTGCCCGACCCTCTGATTAATGTTTAGCCTCTACAAGTGAAAGAAAGGCTTTACACCAAATGAAAGTCGAGGGCGCAGATCAAGACCACCCAAAGTGGAGGTTGAGCTGGTTGAACAAGAATCTAAGATACTTGATTCTGTTTACAAGAGCACCTGCAGTCCTGCAAAATGATCCTACCTTCTATCCTGTACCAAGAGTAAGGACCTGGATAGCACATGAGGCACTACTGAAGAAGCAGCCAACTTGGCTGAATTACCCTAGAATACCTGCTCCTAAAAAGGAACCACCGACTGAAGAATACATGGTGAAAACCCTAAAGGGCACCGTGTCATTCTTTAAAAGTCTACCAGATTTGTCATGTGCTATGTTATAAAAAATCTGTCGTGTCGAGAATGCTGCTCATCAGCATCGAAGTGTTCAATGAGCCAGAGCAAGCAGGCACCCCTTGGATGTCATTCCTTGGGGGTAACAAAGGGTTGTGCTATGATCTCACTGGCCAACCTTCCGAAGAAGTCCTTGTTTGGTGGATAAAGGCACATACATGCATATGCACACCAACCCTGTGGACACTCTATTTCTTTCAAAAAAAAGCCACGTAATTCAGCCTAAGATGAGTTGTAATCATGATGTGATTAGACAATACCCTCTTTATTTCTCTAAGTCTACACCCTTGTAAGAGGCCAGATGGCCATGGGAAAGCCCCCTAACTTTTAAAGTCAAAACCCTTAGTTTTGAGGGGAGAATTATCATTAGCTTGAAGAAGAAAAACCGTGCACTTTGGAGGCTTCTTGTGACTACAACTTGTAATCTTCTTTTCTCCTGAGCTGGTGATCAAAATTCTATTCCGAATAGCACATTGCGTTCCTTGTCTCTTGCTCTAAATCTAAGTGTAATCATTTCCCATTCTGCTATGGTTCGTGACGCATTGTTTGTGAGATAAATGCATTGATTTGGGGGTTAAAATGGTTGTTTTTTGATGTTTTGACCATGGATAGTGTTTCTATGCTTAAGGAAGATTCCAAGTACTTCTGTTTCAATTTTTTGCACATTTTTTGTGATGGATCATGATTTATGTACCTTCCTAGTGTTAGGATTTGGATCGTGCTAGCTATGGTGGATGAAAGAGAAACATGGTGCAAGTGTGTGAGTGTGTGTAAGCAAGGTTATCACTCAAGTGAATTAGGTTCCAAGATAGATTAGCTTGGACTCATAAACACAATCTTGAGTATTGACTTAGCTTAGCACAAGCTCACCATAGACAAGCATGTAGTGCAAAATGAAGTTGTTGTTTATTGATTCAAGAAATGAGCTTTAAGTAGCTCTACAGCCTTGCTCCACAGTATTGGATCATGCTAGCTATGGTGGATGAAAGAGAAACATGGTGCAAGTGTGTGAGTGTGTGTAAGCAAGGTTATCACTCAAGCAAATTAGGTTCCAAGATAGATTAGCTTGGACTCATAAACACAATCTTGAGTATTGACTTATAGCTTAGCACAAGCTCACCATAGACAAGCATGTAGTGCAAAATGAATTTTTTGTTTATTGATTCAAGAAATGAGCTTTAAGTAGCTCTACAACTTTGCTCCACAGTATGTGGGATAAATCCACTCTCCTCTCCTTGACTCACACCTTAGGAAAAAGCTCACACTTTACAATCCTCCCCTTGAGGTTTGGACTAAGACAAGATACTGAAGATGCACGATCCACAGAGGCTAACAAAATCCACACAGGATGGTGATATCCACACAAAAAAGTAAAGTCTACAAAGGATGGTGATATCCACACAGGATGGTAAAAATCCACACAAGAACAATCCACAAAGGATGGTGATGTCCACACAGGATGATAATCTGGTATCCACACAAGAAAAAGTCCTCCCCTACAAGTAGAGAGTCTGCATCTTCAAAATGGGTCTTCCCAAATGCTACCTTTGTCTTCGTCATTTTTGTCTTCTACTATGTGAGCTGATCCTCTGTCAGGTCTCTTGACTTCGTTGCTTCTGCTGTTGCTTCTACTGCTGCTGCTTTCTCCACTGCTACTTCCTCCACTTGAGTAGCACCGAGAAGGAGGGCGTCCCTTCCTACCGCATTTGTTGCAAGATTTGTTTGTGTAGCAATATTTCGCTACGTGTCCCATTCTTCCACATTCATAACACTTTCGTCCGTTTGTCGATGTTGATGGCGAATATCTTCCCTGTGAAGATGTTGTGATGAAAACTCCTCCTAATGGGGTAAGTGAACCTCTTTGCTTTCTTTCTTCTGCTTGGACTGAGTTGATGACATCTTGGAATGGTGGTGCTGGTTCTTTTTCTTCAAGAATTGTGACTAAGTGGTCATAAGAAGGTGGAAGTGAACTTAAAAGTATAGCCACTTTGTCATCTTCTGGTACTTCAACTTGGATGTAAGTGAGCTGCGTGACAATGCTCTTAAGCCTGTTCACTAGGCTAGCAATGTCCTCCCCTTGAAGCATAGTAACTTTGAAAAGCTGTCTTTTAAGACTAACTTTGCTTCTTTTGGCTCGAGCTCCAAAGTTAATTTCTAGGACATGCCAGGCTTCATGTGCATGCTTACATTCATCTATGAAATGCACGTCGTTATCATGCAAAGAAGTGATGATAATTCCCAATGCTTGTTTGTCTTTGGCCAAATTTTGTGCACTTGCTATGAGTGTAGATGCCCTAGTGTGCACTCCATCGAGTTTGGCTTGTTGCTCGAGGGCAGTGCTAATGACAGACCACAAACATTTTTTCATAAGATAGGCTCTGAATTTCGTTTTCCAAGTCTAAAATCCCTCCCCATTGAATTTCTCTATTCCCTTGTCCCCCATTTGTGCCAATAGAGGGGTCTTAGCTTAGGAGACTCTCCTAGCCAATGTCTGCCTCTTTACACGGCGCACAATTGATGATAGAAAAATTTATTTTCAAGTTATTATGCTTGGTTGCAAGATTCTAATTTTAATGTCCTTTTAACAAAATGTGAAGTACCTCTTCAGTCGAGGTGAAGTCACCCTTTACGGTTTTGTTTTACCTTGGTGTATTTGGCCTGGAGATGCCTTTTGAAGCGCGATAATATCCGCCTTTGAATGTCTTTTGGAAGGCTTTGAAAGCCTTGTTGCAGCTTTGGTGGGAGTGCTTGTGAATACCCTTTTGAGGGGCTTAGAGGTTTTCCTTGGGGTTTTGAATGGTCTGCTCGCGGGAATAGGCTCTTTTTTTATTTAAAAAAAAGGCTCTTGGAGGCTTTGAAGGCACTTGCCTTGAGGGCAGGAGCAGCGCGGGAAGGGGGGTTTAAAAGAGGATTTTGGAGTGCTCGGCAGTAGGCTGTGGGACTGCCCCTTGTGGGAGAAGGTCTTTTGGGGCTTTTGTGGCCGGGAGCAGTGCGGGACCCGTTGCTTAGAACCAATGGGCAAGCAAGCAGCGCCGTGGGAAGGGAGGCCCAACAGGGTCGGGTAATCCGGGCAAGGCGGGGGCAAGCCGGGCGGCGCAGGCAGGGCCGGTCAAGCGCGGCCGGGCGGGTAGGAGCGCGGGCAAGCCGGGCAGCAGGGCAACTCGCCGGGCAGAGAAAAGGCGTGCCTTGGTGGGACTCCTCCCCAGCGGACCCGCCAGTTATACAAAAGCCTTTTGTATTGAGAATTCGGGTCCGCCCACCTCGCCCACTTGGGTTTGAACTTTGGACCCCACAAGCCAAGAATGGCTTTACTAATTTGAGCTAGCCACCAAGCCCACAAGCTTGGTTGTGAAATGGCTCCGAAAAAGTAAATGTTAAGACGTACTCGGCAGGCACTTTCCCACACAAACGCACACACACACACCTATTTTTATGCAATTTTGAGGATAACTTTAATGGAGTTCTCGGGCTCGGTTTCCAGAGCTTGAAAGCTCTATGCGAAGCTTGCAAGGAAGGCTTCAAGATGGAATGATTGAAGCTTGATAAGTGCAAGATCGAGAAGATTAATTGAAGGTGTAAATCACTAGAAAATTGACACAGAAATGGCTTAGGAACGCAAAAAATTGGATGCTAATCTTCTCCCTAATCAAAACTATCTAGCCATGGAGGGTAGTGGCCTCTTGGGTGTGCCAAGGACATGCCCACACATAACTAGATTAAGGCCTAATTAGTGAGATGCAACTAATCATGAAGAATGTTAATGGGCCGTGATAATGAAGTGCAAATCGATGTAATGGAGATGCTAATGATTAACACAAACTAATGCATAATGAAAATCCTAGCTAGCACACCATAGCTCTGATACCAAATGTTAGGATTTGGATCGTGCTAGCTATGGTGGATGAAAGAGAAACATGGTGCAAGTGTGTGAGTGTGTGTAAGCAAGGTTATCACTCAAGTGAATTAGGTTCCAAGATAGATTAGCTTGGACTCATAAACACAATCTTGAGTATTGACTTAGCTTAGCACAAGCTCACCATAGACAAGCATGTAGTGCAAAATGAAGTTGTTGTTTATTGATTCAAGAACTGAGCTTTAAGTAGCTCTACAATCTTGCTCCACAGTATGTGGGATAAATCCACTCTCCTCTCCTTGACTCACACCTTAGAACAAAGCTCACACTTTACACCTAGATGGTGACAGAACTTGGTAGGATTGAGCCCATAAGTGTTGTGATACCTCTCCTTAAGTTTCGTGGCATTCCGAATTCGTTTGGATACAAAAAAGGCGTGATGACGTTAAGTGGTGAGATTGGACGCATACTGATTGTCTGACTAGAAAGTGGTTGATTTTCTTTTGTCGTAGAATGAGTAGCCCCTGAGTTCACTTTGGTGAGATTGACACTCTCATTAAGTCTCCGTGCCCCATCCCTAGTCGCTTCCTTGCATATTGGCATTAGGTTAATACAAAAGAGCTATGCTGTAGACATCCGTCGCGACGACCTGCAAACATTGGTGCTACTGCCGGGGAGACCGATCCATAGGTGGTGAGTGACTCAGTGTACAAAAAAAAAATAAAAATCTCCCTTCAAGCTTTTGATACCTGTTTTGCTTACCCATAGACAATGAAGCAGCTAGACGTAGGTTTAGTGCTTGACACTGGAGTCCACGACTAGCGAGTGTTATTCCTTAAGAGCAAAGAAAGTTGTGAGTGAAGTACAAGATAGTATTTTGTTCTTTGATTTTTCACATGCTTGGAAAGGGCTGTTCCACCACACACGTTGTTGTTATTTTTGTACTGTTAAGTTCAGTTATATTTGCATATTCATTTCAGTTATAGGAGTAGGTTAGGAAAAAAATTACACCATCATTTGTGGCCAAAAGGATCGAGGGAAAAAATGTCAAAAACCTTATTTTGGTGTTGAAGACCATAACTCTGAAAAGTTGAAGAAGTGATGGTCAGAGCTTCAAAACTGGACCAAGCCCAGTAAAACTTTCAAGAAGGGAATAAAAACACTTGTTGGAAAAGACTGTGCAAAAAACTGCAAGTTTTCATGTCCAGCATGGATCGCGATCCATGTTCCTTTTTGCCAAAATCAGGATAAAAGTGGCTCACTAGCTGGACAATGTACAAATAGTACTGGTGTTGCAAAATGATCACAAAAAGTGCTCTAAAGATCATCAAACCCACCTGGATTGCTACTTTTATTTTGTAAATGGTCTTTTGGTCAAATTACTAGTAAAGTTATAGTGTTGAACTACCCGGTAATCACAAAACCGCTTAATAACAACCCCCATCCGAGAAATACATGGTGCAAACTCTTAAAGGAGTAATCAATATGATGAAAGAGATCCCAGATCTTGCTTGTCAGATGCTTGTAAAGATTGCCAAAATGCTCATCACATGCATTACAGCTTTCAGAGACATTGAAGCAGCAGAGCATCCCTGGCAAGTTTTTGTCATGGGTACGCGGGGTATTTGCTAGAATATGAAGACAGAAATCCCAAGCAGAAATGTTATCATGGGATTATATGCAAGAGTCATCTTTCTGCCCTCTCATTACATGCAGACCTTTGAAGAAGCTTTCATGACAAGTTTCTTCGAAGTGGACTCTTCCATATTCAACCCAATGATGAAAGATCTGTCAGCCCACCACATCGCCTACCAAAGTACCATCAGTAATAATCCCTTCAGAGAGCTGGCAACCAAAGTCGAGATTGAAGCAAGAGCTCAGAAATTCAGAAATCTCACTGCAACGCTCGAACGAAGACAGTAAAGTAAACTCACTCAGAGACAATTTGCACGAGGACGTACAATGAATAGGAAGGGGGGAATGTTTGGTGGATATAGGCACATACAGGTGTATGCACACCAAACCATGTGGACACTCTATTTTTTTTAAAAAAAATCCATCTAATTCAGCGTAAGATGAGTTTTAATCATGATGTGATTAGACAATACCCTCTTTATTTCTCTAAGTCCACACCCTTGTAAGAGGCCAGATGTCCATGGTAAAGCCCCCTAACTTTTAGAGTCAAAACCCTTAGTTTTGAGGGGAGAATTATCAATAGCTTGGAGAAGGAAAAACGTGCACTGTGGAGGCTTCTTGTGACTACAATTTGTAATCTTCTTTTCTCCTGAGCTAGTAATCATAATTCTATTCCAAATAGCATATTGTGTTCCTTGTCTCTTGCTCTACAATCGAAGTATAATCAATTTTCCATTCTGTTGTGGTTCGCGACGTATTGTTTGTGAGCTAAATGCATTGATTTGGGGATTAAAATAGTTTTTTTTTAATGTTTTGACCATGGATAAGTGTTTCTATGCTTAAGTAAGATCTTTCCAAGTACTTCTGTTTCAGTTTTCTGCACATTTTTTCTGATGGATCATGATTTATGTACCTTCCCAGATGGTGACAAAACTTGGTAGGATTGAGCCCATAAGTGTTGTGATACCTCTCCCTAAGTTTCATGGCATTCCGGATTTGTTTGGATACCGAAAAGGCGTGATGACTTTAAGTGGTGAGATTGGATGCATACTGATTGTCTGATTAGGAAGTGGTTGATTTGGTTTTGTCGTAGAGCAAGTAGCCCCTGAGTTCACTTTGGTGAGATTGACACTATCATTAAATCTCCATGCCCCATCCCGAGTCTCTTTCTTTCATATTGACATTAGTTAGTACAAAAGAGCTATGCTGCAGACGTCTGTCGCGGTGACCCGCTAACAGTCCTCTATGGCTTCTATGACAGGTGTATGTTTCTACCTTCTCACAATATGCTGTCATTTGAGGAAGCGTTCTACATGGGATTCTTCACTTGACCAGCGAAAATATTTGGGCCAGTGAGATCAAAAACCTGACATCAAGGTTTGTAGGCTACTCAGTAGTGGAGCTGAAGAACAAAGTCACCATGCAAGTTTTACAAGTGTCTGATAAAGAGCAAAAACTCAGATACCAAAAGACACTCAATGCGCTTAAAGAGTGCCTCGCTAGCCGTCAACCTGAAGACTAATTCAGTCCATAAAGTTATGTCAAGGGACGATACAGGCGAGGATGGGGAGAATGTCAGCAGGCTAACACAAATACCATAGATACCATTTTTCGGAGTTCTCATTGTAGAATATTGCAACTCCTATTTTTTGGATAAACCTTGTAATTGATGAGCCAGGGCTACAAGCTTTCATATTGTATCAACCTGTCATTACCCATCTTTGGTAGAACTCCCAGATTATTAGTTTTAGCCACCAAAAACCTTGGCTAAGATATAAAATCCAATTTTCGTAAGTTATTTGTAAGTTTTGGATAATTCAATACACAGCGTGATCTAACGACGCTCACTTCTCTGCTTCTCACGCTTCCTACTTCCTCCTCGGTTGTCACATTGCAGTCGTGTTTGTTGCATTACAACCGATGTAAAAGCTCTACGCATTGACGTAAGCATCTCATAGTATTTTGTAGCTTTTGGCGTCACAGACCCGCGGCCTAATTTCATCATAAGTAGGAATTTGCACTTCAAAATCAAAAGCTAAGCATAGGTGGGGTATTAGGGTAGCATTGCTAAGCATTTAGGTGCATTCTGGGTTGAAAACGGCTAGGTCAAAAATCCACTGCTATTAATAATCGCGATCTTGGTACTTGACCTAAAGTGGAATTTGAGACCATAAGCATGTGTGCTTAGGTCTTATAAACTTATCTTAGAAGTTCTGCTACATTTGGATGTCATTTGATGCCGTAATGGATTTGATTTGTTTGCCGATGAGCTATTGGCTTTTAGTGATTTCAGGCTAGTCACTTGAGTGTAGCTTGAGTTAGATGAGAGATGTTAGTTGTTTTCCAAGAGATTGACAACCTCTTGTAGTGTCTATGCACTAGTTGAGTCAACTTCGTCCCATGGATTGACAATTTAATTGTGGTTCTTGCTAATACTGCAATACAATAGGATAGTGAGGTTAGACACGCGTCTCACACTACTCCCTCCCTGGTTGTCACACTGCAGTCGTGTTTGTTGCATTGCAACCGCAGGTAAGAGCTCTATACATTGATGTAAGCATTTCATGGTAATTCATAGCTTTTGGCATTGCTGATCCATGACCTAATTTCATCATAAGTAGGAATTTAAGCTTCAAAATCAAAAACTAAGTATAGGTGGGGTATTGGGGCATCATTGCTAAGCATTTATATGCATTCTGGGTCGAAAACGACTAGGTCAAAAATCCACTGCTGTTAATAATTGTGATTTTTGCACTTGACCTAAAGTGAGTTTTGAGACCATAAGCATGTGTGCTTAGGTCTTATAAACATGTCCTAGAAGTTTCATAACGTTTGGATGTCATTTCATGCTATAACAGATGTGATTTGTTTGCCGATGAGTAATTAGCTTTTGGTGATTTCAATCATTTGAGTGTAGCTTGAGTTAGATGCAAGTTGTTTGTTGTTTTCTGAGATATTGACAACCTCTTGTAGCCTCTATGCACTAGTCGAGTCAGCTTCGTCCCATGGATTGACAATTTAATCGTGGCTCTCGCTAAATCTGCAATAAGATAGGAGTGAGGTTAGACACCCGTTCCACATTTGGCACCGTTGTCGGGGATTGAAGAGACCTAAACTAGGGAAAAACAGGAGCATCTTGTGAAGTTATCCTTTAGCTTCCTCTAGGATCTCCTAGAGTAAAAATTTTCTTTGTAGAAATCGCATGGCTTAAGATTGTCATCTTTTGCTGTAAAGAGGTAGCTTGGAAGTAATCGTACTTGCTGAGTACCTTTAGGATTGTAGAACTAGATTAGGATTTTGAGAATGGTTGATGGACGAGATAAGTCTTAAGATCAAGGCTCAGAAAACCATAAAAAACAAAAAAAGAGTGCTTGTGGACACTTTCCACAAGCACATTGCAGTAGAACCTAGGAGTAGGGTAAGTAGAATCCAATGTGGATTTGAGAACATTGCTCTCTCTGAAGGAATCAATTGTGAGTAAAAGGAGTGCAATGGGGTTGTGGACACTTTCCACAACCCATTGCAGTAGAACCTAGGAGTAGGGTAAGTAGAATCCAATGTGGATTTCAGAACATTGCTCTCTCTGAAGGAATCAATTGTGAGTTGTTATTTGAAGTTGCAAAATTTCAGGTCTACGGCCAGAAATAGCATGAAAAGACTGCCAATCACTCAATCCGATTGGAGAGTATGCTTAAAAGTTGTATGAACCAGTGGGTAAGCTCAAGGACACATTGTAGTAAAAATTTCAAGAGTTTGCAAAGACTCAGATTATTTATTTTTTCTTGACATTTTAGGCCAAGTTAAGTTTTGACTTGATTCATAGGCTTAAAATAGCTCATGAAAAGACTATACATTGAAAAAGTGCAAAAACGTGTTCATTTTGGGCCTAAAGTAAATAATTATGATTATTTAATTTTAAATCAAAACTGAACAAGGTTGATACCAGTGACTCATTGCATGTGTACAAACAACTTTTGTAAAGGCACATAGAATTTGGATCACCAAATTGACCAAAAACTGGGCAAAAACTAAAGTCTGTACTGACTTTCGAGAACTTGAGTGTAAATTGAAAAAACATTTGCTCAAACTCAATGAAACTTGATTAATAGGCTTATATTGATGTTATATTCATAGGCTCAGTTGACCAAAAATATACAAAAATTTATCAGAAGTAAATAATCGCGATTATTTATATCTACCCCATTTTTTTAACTTTTTTGACCAAGTTAGCATACCACTAGCTTTACCATGTTATAATAAGCCCACAAATCAAATTTGGTGAGATTTGGATCATTGGATTGAAAATTATGACCAAATTTGCAAAGTGAGTCTGCATATATAAAACTGATAACCATTTGATGAAACTTGTCTAGGGTGCTTAAGTTGAGATACTTAACAAATCTGTGTCAAGATTGAGACAAAAACTTGCAAAAAATTAGCTAGAGTAAATAATCACGATTATTTACATCCGCTTCAAAAATTGATAATCTTGCACATTTGAGTATACCACAAGGTCAAGCATATCAAGTAAACCACACAAATCAATTTTGGTAAAATTTGGATCACAAAAGTGAGACTTAAGCGAGATTTTTGAAATTAGAGTTTGCGGACACGAAACAGTTGCTAAACTTGAACAGATATTGTCCAAACTTAGTGAAACTTGTCTAAGGACCTTAATAGGTTGTACACTTGGCAAATCAAGCCAAAAAGTACAAAAATTTGAGAAAAGTAAATAATCACGGTTATTTACTATTGCTATTGATAGCCGTTTTTCAGCTTTCCATAATTGCCATAGTAAGCTACCTCACCCTATCAAATCACTCAAACATTTTAGTTATCCCTATCATTTCACTGTACATAGGCGTGTGTGAGTTAGGGGACTTTCCCTATATTTTCTTAAAAACCCTCAATTAGCTAGTCACTGGGCTAGTTGAGCCAAAAAAAATAAAAAATAAAAATTAAAAGTATATTATGGCCCATTTGTGTGTAAATATTTCATTACATATAAGGCCTAAATAAAAAGATTTTTCATAATTATTTTGGTATTTATTTAAATATTTCTACCTATGGTGTGTTATTTATGATATGTACATTGACTCACCATTACCATATTTTGTCTTACCATTTTGCATACTCTTTATTCCATATAAAAATAATTTCATGCAAGCTTCTCTTATTTTTGGTGTAACTCCATCTCAATAAAAAAAAAAAAACTAGTTTATTTATGTGTATATTTTTTCACTATTGTCATTTTTTCCTTCTTACATCTATTCTCTATTGCTCTCATAAATTAGACCACCAAAAATATTCATTTTTTTATGGTAGACTTATAATGAGAGAGATTTATTTTGACCCCTTTATATTTTTTCCACCTATATTATTTATATTTAACATGTACATATTTTTTTAGACCCCTCAATATTTGATTTTCTTAGTTGTACTATTCACTTATATCATGATCTCAATAATATCTTCAATTATAGACCTACCAAATAAGATCAAGGGTATGTGGCATGCATGCATGCACCATGGGGAGCTCACTCTTGGAGGTATTCAAAAGAATCATCCAAAGAAGAACCTCACAAGGACTTTGTGCAGTGGAAAAAATAGTCGGTTTTGCTGAATTTTTAAAGATCACATGCTCCACGAATTTGAAAAGGTGATACAAACAAAAGTTGTAGCTCCTGAGCTGAACTTTTACCTCATTTTTTTTCATATTTTTTTGAGCTACGAGCTGTGAGCTATGATTTTATTGGTGGACCCCAGTTTGCCCATGCTATGCAGCCACACTCCCTCTTCCACTTTATCATTTTCCTCTTTCACACACACTTCTCCACTCATCATCCCTACCTCTCTCACCCCTCCTCTCTGCACCCTACTCACCTTCTTCTCAACCTTGAAGAATAAGAGAAGCCATGGTGAACTCATGTCTCCTACACACACTTCCATTCCAAAATTGACCACCTAGTCTCATTTTTCCTCATCCATATTACCCATATATCAAAAAAAACACAAAATTCAGCCTCTTCTCTTGAAAGACAGCATCATGGTGATTGATTACACATGTTCACTTACCTTGGCTCTCAAGGAAGGTCAAGAGTGGAGAAAAAACGTACCATCAAAGCTAGTGGACCGTCAACAAGCGTCAAAATTGACTCTACTCAAGACACTTGGAGCATCAACATTGTAAGAAATCCATGTTTTCTTACCTATTAAGAGTTTTTTCTTCCTTATTTGTATCCTACATGGATACTCCCATTGTAAATATCCAATTCCATTTGTAAATCAATAAAAATACTAACTCTACTAATTTACTAACACTAACCTACTATGAAAAGTCCTATCACCTCCACTTTTCTCCTCTCTCTCTTCTTCATCTATCCATACCAACTTCTTGATAATTCCAAGCAAAAGAAATTAGATAAGTGCTGAAAATCCAACCCAACCATGGTTAGAGGAGTAACCCTAGCCTTCAAAATTGCTATAAAAGGAGGGTGTTCCTAGCACAAAAGGGGGAAGCCATAAGCAAGAGCACTATGCTATAGCTTGAGAAGCCAAGCTCAAACTCTCTAGAAGGAGCTCTTGAGTGGAAGCTCATTGTCTTATGCATATGCATGTATTGTATTAGGGGTGATTAGCAAAGGAACTCTATGCCATTGTAAGAGAGAGTGATCATTCAATTGAGAGTAGGAAATCTATCATTTCTCCTACTAGTGTAAGCCCAACATTTGCTGAATCAAGGAGGGTGGATTTGGAGTAAGCTTGGATACTTTGTCTCTCTTCTAACGTGAAGTAATGGACAACAATGATGTGTAAGTGTCTTGGTGTTTTTTTTAAAGTTCTTGATAGCTTGTCTCTGGGTCTTGTTATCAATTTAGCCATAAATCCCACATACTGTAAGAGGACGACAGGGTGGAGAGGACTCCCCTGGCTTTAAGACAGTGATTGGGGTGGCTTTTCTTGTGATGTGTTGTGGTGTAATTTACTCAAGCTATGTTGAACAAATACCAATCTCACTTTCATTGGTCATGACAGATTTGTAAGAAGGTATTAGTGCAGCAATCACCCCCTCCCCCTTCCCTCTTTTTCTTACATATATAATTGTGTTTGCTTGATCATTGTTGAACATTTCAAAGCAGCCTGAGCACTATCTCTTTCTCTCTCTCTACGCGTCCTAGTTCGCATCCAAAACTAGGTGGTGCCCCAAATTTGTGTAGGGTTAGGTTGCGGGTTTGTGTGTGTGTGTTTGCTATTTTTTCGAACCCCAGCCCAATTGAGCAACACGGGAGCCTAGAAAAGTGCTTAGAGGCCACTCTTTTTGTTGCCCGCCCCAGACTGCCTCACTATATAGGGATACCAGTTTTGACTTTTGAACTTGTACAGTGTTAGACCATCATAATACAAGGTCACTGGGCAATTTTGGGATCAATCGAATCCAAATTGGTACATGTTCACTCAGCTTTCAGGTTGTAGATCAGTCCTTTGACTTTTTACAAAATTAGGGTTTGAAAGTCTCAACTGCTGACTCACATAGCTCGATTTGAAGTGATCCACATAGACCAATCACAACAGTTAGCAAAAAACTACACAATCTTTGTGAAAGATAACTGACTTGATCAAAATGGATACAGCAATCAGGTTGCAGACAAGGAATCGGCAGCTTGATAGAAGTGCAATCAAGTCAAGTGGAAAAAGTTGATAACAAGTCAATCCGATGGTAAGTACTATATCCAAGGCTTCACAAGTCTATATGAACCTTAGATTTGGTCATATACTAGGAAACCAAGGCATATTAAGAGAAACCTCCGGTAGAGTATCCACCGAAGAGAGTGTGAATCAAGGCAATCCCTTGCACACTATCCTTGAAGAAGTCTCAGACACTTTTTCAGATTCAACATCTAAAATTTCTTCCTATTCGACTCACTCAAAAACCAGAACGACAGGACACTACAAGCATAGACTCTCATTTTATAAGACTAATCTCCATGGAGCTTAGGTTTACTTGGACCCCAACGAAGAGTATGCTATTCGCATTGATGACCATGGTATTGAGTTTGAAGAGGAGATCAGGGCAAACAAACAAGGAAAAATGTAGATGGATAGAAACGGAACTCAGTATTTACAAGTTGAAAACCCTGATGTGATAGAAAAATCGGGGTTAGAAGTAAACACCATAATTCTAGATATGGCAGCAAATGAAGGACAACCAACTTTAGAATTTGAGGGATATGATCAAGTTGATTTGAAGCCTTTGAAACGGCTTAGTACAGCCAATCCTAGGATTGGAGTCTATTGTTACGAGGATAGAAACGTCAAGGATCTTCTGTGGACTTCGCATGCCAATCAGGACAATTAACACCCATGAAGATCATCTATATCTTCAAGATCAACGATAAGGGTTCAACAGATCTACCAACCTACCTTTTTAGGGACTCTTGAGGAGGTGGAACAAACCAAATACCAAGGGTATTCCATAAGGGATTGGATATTGGGCCAAGGACCAGAAACTATTCCAAGGAAAGAACACCGTGAGAGATCTTCTGAGAGTAATGTTAAGAAACCAGAAACCACCTCTCATCACGAAGAAAACTAGGTGACACAACAGCCAGTCTAGGGGTGCATGAGTCATTATTTTCAACAGACTGGTTTAAAGGACTTGGAACGAGACCAACTACCAGGAGACCGGGAGTTGACCAAATAGACGTGTCAGACCAGCTAATTTTTAGAAATGGGTCAAAAAATACAGTGGATCTGGGGATCCCTATGACCACTTAACAAGATTTAATCAAGTGCTAAGACCAAAACGTATATTCAATTTCCATACTCAATTCGAGGGGTTTGGAATGACATTAGAAGGAAAAGCATTAACATGGTTCTAAAACATTCCACCAAGGTCAATCTTGGACTTGAATACCTTAGCTCAAGGATTTGTAGCTGCTTGTTTCAAAACAGAGATCAAACACAATACGGTAGCTCAAATCTACAATTTTAAACAAAAACAAAGTGAGTCTGTTAGGAATTGTGCAACTCAAAAACAATACATTGTCAGATGCCCATAGCTAGAGATACCTGCACAAGAACTAATAGTATCATTGTTTCTAGAGGGACTAATAAACAAAGAACTTCATGCTATATTGTATAGCAAGAAGCATATAACCCTAGAAGAGTGTGTGTCAAATGCTATTGATTTAGGAGACAATTGTGATGTTTTAAACGAAGAAGATGTCCCTAAAGATAACCAAAGTGAGAAAATAGCATCCACTAAACCAGCTTAAGTGGGAACAGTTGCTGCAGCACCGCTTTCAGCCATAGAAGACATGCTCAAAAGGATGAATGACATGATGAATAACATGCAAAAATCACCTATGAGAGGACCAGGGTAAGGGATACCTCAACAAGGGCAACCAATTAGGGCGCAAAAATGGTGTGTAATCGAGGCTAAATGGACCAATCATGAGACCAATGAGCGCTATTATCGACCAAAGTATGATGGGAATGTTCAATACGTGTCTATGAGGCCACAAGGACAACCCATGTATAGATATCAGCCTAACATGGCCCCAGCTCAAAGACCACCGATGGGTATGGAAAGACCTCAACCTGTGTTGGGCCAACAACCTCCATATCTAGGACATAATGCAATGCATGTATAGTACATGCATCCAAAGGGAGTCATAGATGACCAAGCAGTAGCACCTGTTACACCCTATGCTAAGCCTAGTCCATCTACAGTAATTGTAGAAGGAGATTGGTATAATTCACATCCACCACCAATGAAAGAACCTGTGACTTATACTCCAATAGAGCTTGCACCAATGTATTATGTGGCTAATCAAGGTGTTAGACCTCTTATATTAAGACCCATGATTAAGCCAAGAATTGGAAACTGTCATAACTTTGGTGCAGATGACCATTGAAAAAATGAATGCCTAGAGCCTGACAAGAACCTCAAGCCAATTGAAGCTTATTGCATACAATGTTGCAAAAAGGGAGGACACTTCTTAGAAGATTTTCCAAAAAATCCTTTAAACAAGGGTAAAATAGTAGTGAACGTAGTCCAAGTGGTACCTAGCAAATGATTTGAGAGTGAACCGATTGTTCCAATCAAGGTAATCACCAGAGCCCGTGCTAAGAAAAAGAAACATAACTCCTCTGATGACTCAGAGAATACAAAAATTTCCTCTTAAAAGACCAAAAGAAGCAGAAACAAAAGATATGAGATGAGAAAATAGAAACAACGGGCTGAAATCAAGGAGAAAGCAGAAAAGATATTCCAAGGAAAGGTAAAAGAAGTTGGAAGCAAAATCAAAGAAACTACCATGAAATCTGGAGGATCATTTTTGGTTGACAAAATTTTTCAGCCTATTAATTCAGCCTTGGAAGCCTACCAAGCGGGACTTAAAGCAGGCCAAAACATGGAGAACAAATGGAAAAATTATTCTTCTTCAGACATGGAAGCAGCTAAGCTTAAAGCTTATCAAAATTTGGTAAGAATCGCGCAAGAGATGATGGAGAAACAAAACCCCAAGCTTAAAAATATGGTAAAACGTGAGGAGCTTGTGGTAAGAGCCAATAAAGAAAAATCCAAAATGGTGGTAGAACCCCACCTTGAAACAAAAGAGCCAGAACTTATAGTGTCGGACAGCGAAGATGCCTTAGACATAATTCCATTCGTAGAAGAAGACTGGCCAGGACACTTATGGTAAAAAGTTAGAGAGATCAATGATGGGCCTAACTCTGAAGTCAGCTCCTATAGAGGAAGTATGGTTAGACAATCTACCTCCTAATATGGACATGGATGTACAATCCCTGTATAATAATTGCGGAACTGAAGCCTCAGGGATATCTAAACTTATAGTGCCAGACAACAAAGATGCCTTAGACATAATTCCATTCGTAGAAGAAGACTGGCCAGCACACTTATGGGAAAAAGTTAGAGAGATCAATGATGGGCCTAACTCTGAAGTCAGCTTCTATAGAGGAAGTATGGTTAGACAATCTACCTCCTGATATGGACATGGATGTACAATCCTTGTATGGGGATTGTGGATCTGAAGCTTCAAGGATATCTAAACCATTGACCTTGAACACACTACCCTCTTACCTGGGAGATAACGAAGATGAATCCATTGTGTGTAAAATCACTCAAGTAAAAAGAGCAGAACAAACCCTAGAAGTAGACAACATCCATTCAATCATATCTACACCTATCCAATGCACTCTTACTTTGGGAGAACTATTGAAAATCAAACCATATCTATGGAATGATGTACAGAAAACTTAGAGAAGGTGGGAATAACAGGGCTTATTGCAAAAAACTTGGGAAAATTGAAACATGAAACGGACAAAAAAGAGGTTTCATCTGTTCCAATGAACAAAGTTAGAGAATACTATGAAGGGGAGGAAGGAAACACAACCCTTCCAGTGAAATATAATGACATAGAAACCATGGCAATACTGAATAGTGGGGTAGGCATAGCCATAGCCACGAAAGCAGTATGGGAATCCTAGGGACAACCAACCATTAGACAAACTCGAATGAAATTGCAATTGGTTGATGGACACATTGAAAGACCATTAGGACTGCTTGAAAAATTGAGAGTTAATTCCTGTGGGATTGAATATCAACACACTTTTGCTATAGTAGACTTTGGAAAGAAACTCGATTACGAAATCATATTGGGAAGACCTTTCATGCAACAAGTACAACTCATTCAAAATTGGGGGAACAATTCTCTGTACTTGAAGCAAGTGGGATCAATAACCAGGGTTAATCTAAAGGATCACACTTATAGAGATGTCGTGAAAACGCCCATACAAGAATTTGATTCAATCTCTTGTACCGAAACTAAGCTTCCATCTTGGTTGAGCAAAGACACTCCTATTTGGATGTGCGGAGCTTCAGAAAATGGTGGTGCAGCCAAAGTTGGTCGAAGGTAGGAGGTGGTCTGTGCCAGGCAAAGGCAGAAGGCAAGTGTAGTGCAGAAGGCTAGGGCAGGTACCAAGGCCCTAGGCAGTCAAAGGGTAGCGAGAATGTATGATGAAGCAGCTTTTTAGGCCAAAAGTGTTGCAGGATGGTTCAGATGGGATGGTAGATCAAGGTGTCTGAAATGCCAAATTAGTATCCTAAATGTAGTGATCTGTGTGCTCTAGAAGCCGGTCTAGACGGCTCGTCAAACAGAGCCCCAGTGTACAAGATACTGAAGTTTAAAGTTGGAGTGTGTAGCAGATCCCCGACGGACAGGGCAGCTGGGGACAGTGGCCGAGACAAGTGTGAGTGGGTACATGTGTAGTGCTCAAGTTGTGGAGCATGTCGGTCTTCTCGGATTGTGAATCGGAGCTCTGGTTAGCAAGATATGGTCAGTTGAAATTTTTCCAGGGGCAAGTTATGAGCCCACTTGCCTGCATCGGAGGATATGGTATCTGGCATCTTTTGGGCCTCGCCAAAGTTCTCGGGGATAGTGTGCATCATGTGAACTCAGCACGATTGACGGCACCTCAATCGGATGCTTGGTCGGCTAGATACAGCAAGATGAAGTTGGGAGCCCCAGGCAGTGACAGATTGATAGATAATTTTTCCTTTTTTTTTTGCAGATTCGAATAATGAGTAGAGGGGGGTCAGAATGTGGTGGGGTTTGCACAGCTTGGGAGCCGGCTCAGTGAGCCGGCATAACTTTACGGCTCGGCCATTGGGCATGGGAATAGTGAAAGGGGGGCTAGGAAAGGAGGGTCCAAGAAATGCCATATGTGAAGTTTTTTTGGGAAAAAAAAATATCTTTTTTGCAAAGCCTTCAAAGGCTTGGGAGGTCCACGTGCTGCCACGTAGCGAGGGCATTTCCCCATATGCGCAACAGAGGCGGAGGACGATGCACTTCATATAGTGGGCCGTGAGCCCTCACTTGAATACAAAGGGGGAGAGAGAGGGGAGCTCCCTCCTTGTGGGCTATGAAGCCGAGCGCCACTAGCGTTGCGTAGGCGGTCCGTGGTGCATCGTGGCGGTTTGGGCCGGGCGGGGGGACACAATGGCGTGGGCCCGCATGAGAAAGGAGGCTGATGTAGTGATGATCACGTGGCAGACCCCGGTTAAGAGTGGCATCCCGCGGCCCACTTGACCCCAAGATTTTGAGATAGAAAGGGAGGGCAATAGCGACCTCGCTATTGCCTCCCCCCCTCATGAAAAAGGTTAGTCCCACAGAGGTGAAGCAAGGGCCGCGTTGGCCGAGGGGTTAGGTGCAAAGGGAGAGGTTCCCGCAACGGACAAGGAGCATAGATGAAAGAAGAAAGAGAGCCTGCCCACTTCAAGGGCTTTCTCGGCAAAGCAAAGAGCAAGGCCCACGAGGGACAAAGCAAAATCAAGGGAAAAATGGAGTCTTGGAGAACCAAATGCAAGGGGAGCCAAGGAGGAGAGAGAATAGAAGAAGAAGTGGAGGAGGAGTCGGATAGAGAGAGGGAAAAAATCAAAATCAAGCCAATAGATTAGTGCAAGGTTGAGCCCACAAAGGGGTAAAAAATGAAAGATAAAAATAAAAAATGAAAAAGCCAAGGGGCAATAGCGACATCGCTAATGCCCCCTCCCCAAGTACAAAAGAGAGAAGAAGAGAGCAAATAGAGCAAAGCGGTGCCCCTTTCCCAAAAATGACAATTCAAGGTGCCAGGTGGACCAATTAAAATGTAAATTCCCAAATTAAACACCCCCCCTATAAAAGTCACAATTGGATCAAATTAAGGGCTTTTTTCCTGGTCTTTTGGGTGTCGTTTGAAGCTTGCAAAGTGGAGTTCTCTAGCAAGCTAGCCCCTTTGTAACTTTGGCTTGGAAATGGCCATGGTCATGGCAGTGGAAATCAGTGTATATGTTTTTTGAAGTGCAATCAAGCCACCATTGCCTCCTCTTGCTGTTGTTTCCCCTTCCCCCCTTCTCTTTCTCATGCTTTCATGTTTCCCCTCGGTGCCGGCTATGTGGATGTGTGTGCCCCCCCGGACGGACGGTGTTTTGTGTGAGAGAGTGATATTGAGTGGCTATGTGTGTGTGTAAGGGTGGAGATAGGTCGTGGCAGTAGGTGTGCATTGTGTGGTGGATTTGTGGAGTGTGTGAGCAGTGGAAATTGAGCATGCTGTGATCTGATAGTGTAAAGTGTTTATTTGAAGGTGTTTTCTGAGAGGACAGGGGTGCTGTGGATACCCTGAGCTATAGAGAGGCCCTTGTGTTTGTGTCGGGCGTGTTCCCCCATTTACCCTCTCCATCTTCTGGTGCCCCCACTGAGGAGCACGCTGATTGCTCCCAGTTAATAAAAAAGAAGTGGTTTTTTTTCCTTGGAAGTCATGGCATCTAGAAACTATGGACCGATTTTCACAGGAGAAGAGAGCCCTGACGAGTGGATGTCAAATTTTGAGTTGTATATGATATCATTGTGTATGCCGAACGATGATAGCAAAATGCAGACTTTTCCTTTGGTGATGCGTGGTAGAGCTAAAGCATGGTACGAAGCATTAGAAGGTGAGCCGAAGCAAGCATGGCCGGCTCTATGGGCGAGGTTTCTTCATGACTTTCGCAAGGAGGCGTCCCCAGTCGAGATGGATGCAAAGCTGAAGGTGCTTAAGAAAGATGTAAGTGAAGAGTTCAATCTATTTTTGGGTCATTTTGAAGAGTGTTGGGCATAGCTAGCGACAGCCATGCAATTGGCTAAAGGAGACTATTTCAAGATAGACAAATTCATGGCGTGTCTGCATCCCAAGGTGAGAGAAAATGTTGATTTTGAAAGCCCAGAGAATTATAGTGGTGCGGTAGCCATTTCCCGATCAAAGAGCAGAAAGATAAAGAAGAAGATAGAACAGGGCATGTGAGGCTAGGAGACCATGGCCCATGTTCAACCGCAGAGTCCGAGGGAGGCTGTACACAAAGAAAATCATGGAAATTGAGGTGTAGCTGTTGTGCCACAAAATTGGGTGCGCACGATGCAAGATTTGTCCAAGCAAATACAGGAGTTGCGGCTCAGTGTCATGGATAGAGGACAGCCAAGAGGAGCAAGGGGCAGGGCACGGCCGCTGGCTGGTAGGTGTTACAATTGTGGAGAAGAAGGGCACTATGCACCCGATTGTCCTCAACCACAGAGAGAAAGAGGAGGTATTTACCCTCTTTTTGGTAGAGGTCGAGGGCAAGGACAATTCAATGGTCCAAGAGAGCAAGCGATGGAGAATCCTGTGCAGCTCGCTCTGCAAAACAGAGGTGAGGTACTAAGAGTAAACATCATAGGGGTGGATAAGTAGGATGTCAAAGTTTTGGCCAATAAGAGAGCAAGAGCTGAGAGAGAGAAGAAGAGAGAGTGAGAAATCAGAGCTCGCAAAGGCAAAGAGAAAGTGTATGAAGGTAGAGAGATACCCGAGCCTAGAAAAAGAAGGAGGCGTCGCAAGATCAAGCAGGCGGATTTCTAGATAGGGTGTGGCTATCCTGAGTACAATCTGGTGAGTGATGTTCAAAATCAAAAGGCAAATATTACTTTTGGCCAACTGTTAGCTTTAATCCAAAGTTAAGAAGGCAATGGCCTACAAGTGCTAGCACCAGGCTACCAAGAGCTAAGGGAAATGTGCAAGCGGTGCAAAACATGGCTTTGAGGGTAGGGAGCCCCACCAACGTTCTTCCGCTTGTGGATACGATTATAGAGAAGAGGATGTCAGGCACAAGCCTACATAGACGGTGGAGCACAGGTTTGTGTCATGATAGAAGGAGCCATGAAAGAGACGGGATTCAAGGCAGTAGTCAAGTCAAATGTGCGCATGAGGATGGCCAACCATACCAAAGCCAGGTGTCTGGGTGTGGCGCAGGATGTAAAGGTCAAGGTGATGGGCATAGAGTGCCTGATAGATTTTTTTGAGATGAAGGTAGGGGGTAATGCTTATCCAATCATTTTGGGTAGGCCATGGCTTTTGGTGATAGGAGCAAATCAAGATTGGGAGAGCAAAGTATTCACTTTGCCTCACAAAGAGAAATGCAGACAGGTTGTGCTTAGTTTGAAGAGCAAGGAGAGCAATTCTTGTCCTATGGCAGTTAAAGATGAGGGCGACATGACGAGCTATGAGTACGAGACAGAGACGGGCTATGATGAAGGCTATACTAGCATAGAGGAAGAGGAGAGTGAGGATGACTTGCTGAAGATAGATGCAGACTTATTCGGGGTCACTATAGATGACTCCCCACCTAAAGAAGAAGGTATGCAGCCCCAAGCTCATGGTTTAAGCATAGAGGAGGTTTCAAGCATGTTGCGTGAAGATTTAACCAAAGGTGAAAAAGAAGGTTATGTTCAATTGTGTGGGTCCTATCCCAATCTATTTGCGATGGAGTACAAGCATTGCGAGGTGCAAAAGGGGTAGAGCACAAGATTGTTCTTAAGGAGGGACATAAGCCTAAAGCACAGAAGTTGAGAAGACTAGGGGAAATCCAAAAGGAGGCCCTTTGGCAGGAGATCAATAAGTTACTGGATGCTGGCATCATATATCCTGTGAAAGAGTCAAAGTGGGTCTCACCAGCGGTCATAACCCCTAAGAAGAATGGGAAATGGAGAGTGTGTGTCAACTACAAGCCCTTGAATGCCGCGAGCAAGAGGAATCACTATCCATTTCCGTTTCAAGATGAAATCCTAAACCAAGTAGCTAGGCATGAAAGATACTCGATTGTGGATGGATTTTCGGGGTATTTTCAAATAGGGATTGCAACCAGCTGAAGACCACATTCATATCCCCATGGGGTTTTTTTGCTTACTGTACGATGCCATTCGGATTGGTGAATGCATATTCCACCTTTCAAGGTTGGATGAACAGGGTATTTGTTCCATACCTGGGCCGTTTTATCAGGGTCTTCATGGATGATATTGGCTGCTACAGTTCAAGATTGGAGCACCTGTCAAAGCTACAACTATGATTTCAAAGGCTCGATGAAGAAGGAGGCTAGTTAAACCCCAAGGAGTGCAATCTAGCATAGCCTCAAGCGTAGCTGTTGGGTCATGTGGTGTTGCAAAACGGTATAGAGGCTGATCTCGAGAAGGTGAAGGCATTGGTGTTGATGGAGATGCCATCAGATGCTCAAGGTTTGGATTCATTTGTTCATAAGTAAAGTATTTATCATGTTTCTTTTGGATGTTGTCGCAATATGTGCATCCTCTTCAAAAGAAGGCTCAACAGGTGCATGGTTATGAATGGGATGGGGAAGCTCAGGAGGCTTTTGATAGAGTCAAAGAGATTTTGTGTCAGTTTCCAGCAGTGTGTCCTCCCAATCGAGAGGACAACTTCTATGTATCTATGACAATGGGCACAGTTGCTATTGGAGCGGTTCTACTGCAAAAGGTAGGGAGAAGCTACAAGCCAATATACTTCGAGAGCAGGGTGATTAGCCCAAGAGAGGCTACCTACACTGAAGCAGAGCAATGGGTGATGGCTTTGGTCTTCTCATGTAGGAAGTTCAAGATGCATTTGATTTTGTGTAAGTTTTTTGTGTTGATGGATAATAATCTATTGCTAGAGGTAGTGCTACATTTGAAGCCGGGAAGGAGGATTATGAAGTGGGTGTTCAAGCTGCAAGAGTTCGAGTTCGAGTTCAAGGTAGATCACACGAGTCGATCTCGCCTGGCAAACATTCTTGTCAGCAAGGCCATCAATTTACCGGCCTATCCAAGAGTGGTGCGAGATGAAGCTAAGGAGGAACCCGACTTGGAGGATGCTTTTACTATGTGGTTCAATGGGGCGTATCGAAGGGTACAGAAGGCAGGAGGAGGTGTGCCGATACACGATCCACACGACAAAGCTATATTCTCGAAGGCGTATGATCTAGAGGATGTCCACACCAATAATGAGGCGGAATATCTCACTCTACACTTGGGTCTAAAATAGTGTATAGAATTTGGCATTTCAAGGTTGGTGGTGAAAGGAGATGCGTTGCTAGTCATCAAGCAACTACTAGGCCAATGGCAGGGCTAAGCACAATTCTTTGAAGCATTGGTTCTTTTCCATCAAGAAGATGCTGAAGTATTTTGAAGAGGTCCAATTCAATCATGTGAGAAGAGAGCAGAACCAAGAGGCGGATCAGCTAGCAAGTAGAAAAGTACAAGTGCATGTTGCAGGTTTATATGTGGCACCAGTCACTTATGCAGGTAGGGAGACTCTAAAGGAGATTGAAGGGTTTTTGGGCATAGATAAATGTTCAAAAGGTTTGTCCAAGCTGCAAAAGAGAAGAGTGGTACAAAAGGCCTGCAAATTCACATAGTAGGTGAGGATCTCATGAACTATGGGCGTGACGGAGTGCTTAGAAGGGTGTTGTACAAAGAAGATATAGAAATGGTGTTGGAGCAATGCCACAAAGAAAGTGGATATCAGGGCAAAGACCAGGTTCTATTTTGAGTGCTTAGAGTAGGCTTTTGGTGGCCTCCCATTGTGAAGGACGTGCAGTACTGGTGCAAGACGTGCCACGAGTGTCAAACTATAGGTGAAAGACGACTGGTAGCAGATTCACATGGCGCCATCATTGCACAAAGTACTTTTGAGAAATGGGGTCTAGATGCCATAGGCCCTCTCCCAAAGTCAGCTACAAGCGATAAGAAATATGTGGTAGTAGCCATTGACTACCTTACAAGATACCCGGGTCGAGGCCAAAGCAATGAAGGAAGTAAATGCTAATGTGGTGGCTCAGTGATAAGAGGTTGCTTGTGAGGAGAGCGAGCTAATCTAAGCTGCAGTTTTCCAAGGTGGGTAGAATTGTGTCGTGTCGTTGAAAAGGTGAGAACCAGCAACCACAGTTGGCTTGTCGCTGAGCAGATGTCAGGTCTTCTCCCTCAATGAAATGAGATTGGCCCACTCCTTCCTACAGGTAAGGCAAGACAGGCAGTGGCTTTGCCGTTCACAAAATTATGATATCTAATGTGACAAGGTTAAACCATCCAAGGGCATTGCCCCAGACAATTCATTATCTGCAAGCAGCAACTTCTTGAGAGAAGGACCACAAAAGAAGGGCAGGATGCTTTCTGTGGTATGGGATAAAAAGTAAGTTTATTTTAGTCTAACAAGAGAGAAGAGAGCAGCTCCCTTCAGTCCAAATTAACATGATAAAATTAAAAAGATATTTATGCCTTTAACATATGGGAAAACAATAAAAGCTATATCTGATGACATTTATGAGGTTTTACAGGGGTCAGTTGTTTAGAAGCAAGCTCATGAGTGCGTTAGTGGAAAAGTGAAAGATTCAGCATCGATTTTTGTCGCCCTATCACCTCCAATGCAATGGTCTAGTTGAGTGTGCTAATGGGCAAATTGTGGATGTTAACAAAGTACATGTATAAGCATGAAGCCGAGTGGGAAGCAAATCTAGAAAAGTGTCTGTGGGAAAATAGAACGTCCTATAAAGTGGCTACAGGGTGAAAGCATGAATAGGTGGAAAGCAATATATGTGATATAATTAAATAGCATAGCATGACATTGGGGGTGTGGTCATTGGTGCCATATTTCAGACGTCCAAATTTATATTCTAAAAAATGTTATACTGAAAAATTCAGCCTTCGCACACCCACTTTGTTTCATGAGTAGTTGGCAGTTTCAAACAACATGCCCCCCCCCCCCCCCCCCCGACCCCCCACCTCTCTCTCTCTCTCTCGCGCGCGCATGCTCAAGGTCTAGTGTGCTTAGAGCTTCTACTGTGCAAGCTTGTCTGCTTCAAGGACGATTGCAGTAACCGCCCTCTTCTCTTTGAGGTATGTCTCTCCCATTGAACATGTACACTCTCTACTACTTGACCACGCGCCCCCCACCTGGGATCATTTAGCTACATTAAGTTTCATTTGGAGCTGCATGAGTGCCACACCTTGCTCATTTGCAACAAGAGGTGAGAAAAACCTAATGTTGTTGTTGGCTGCATGAGAGGACATAGACTCCCAAGGTAATTTTCTAGTCCACAAGCTGCATGCAATCTTGGGGCAAATCCCATAGCACATCACCTTGAATGCCCTGCTTACAAGAGCAGGCCCATGAAGTTCTTGTTTCTTTTTAGCAGGGATGATAAGCGAGGGCACACCACGTCTCATGAGTTCATTGGATGATGTGTAGGTATATCACTTGAGATAGCATCATGGCACCTTCCTCAAAGCATCCGATTCAAGAAAGCAGCAGTTTAGTTAGGAACATCGAACCACCTCCGCATACAAAGTTTTGTCGTCTTGCCGAGGAATTTCATATGGAGCGTGGATTGCCATTGGAGGGAGTTGATCTGCGTAGCTTGACAGGAAAAAATGACATCTCTGAGGAGGACTGGGAAGCTATCTTTATATGCCCAAAGCCTGTTCCGGGTAGCCAGAAGAAAGTGAAGGCATACCATGCTCGGTCGGAGTTCTTACAAAAGCTTGTGTGGAGACACTGGGATGTCTACCAGGAGGGTCCCTTCATGTATGAAGTAGGGACTCAATTTGCAAAGGCCTTTGCATTGGAAAACTGCAGTGAATCTGGCAAACATCAAATTTCTTGGGCTATCTTTGCAGAGAGGGCAATGAGAGCCTCAGAAGAAAGACACAACTTGCAAAACAGGATCAAGAGGTGGGAAGAGCAGATGAGTGGTAGAGGGAGAGAATCCAAAACCACTACTACCTCTACCAAATCATCATTGAAAACAGAAGGTACGTATGTACCATTGTCAAGCGTGCCTACAGGAGGATGCCTGGTACAATTGGGAGAGGAGGATAGCAGGGCACTTGTAGAAATGAAGAATATTGCAAAGGGAAGATTGCAAGACTATAAGTCAAGACTTGAGGGTGCAAAGCAGCACGTAGAAGATCAAGTCAGAGAATTGCATAGGGTTGAGGGTGCTCAAAGCTCAAACACTTTGGCCACCATAAAGTTGCAAACGAAGATTGATTGCGTGCAAGACCGTGTAGCTCGACAACGCCTGATTGATTTGATTGGACAGTTCTCGAGTACTACTAGTGAGAACGTTGCTGAATTAGAAGCCAATGTGGATAAAGCAAAGGTGCATACCCTCCTACATGTGCTTCACTTTTTTTTGGAGTATGTGGTTCACTTCCATGTGGTTAGAGTGTTATGGATTTTATGATTATGTACTGTATGAGCATATTCTATTTCTTCTATGTGCTATATAGCCCAGAATATGTGCTATATGGTCACAACATAGCCATCGTCTTCATGGAATGGGTGGTTATATGCTATGTGCTATGTGCTATATGGTCACAACATAGCCATCATCTTCATGGAGTGGGTGGTTATATGCTATGTGTGGTTATGTGCTATGTGCTTTATAGTTCAATCTAGGTGCAGCATGTTCACAATAGTACCCTCATCTATTTGGAATGTGTGTGATTCTATGCTATGTGCTCTGTGTCTTTATATGCTATGTGATACATAGCACAATGGAAATGTGTAATATGTGAAATATAGCATACTTGTATGCTATATGCTCATAGTATAGCCCTGAAGTGTGTGTTAAATATTGATAGCACAATCTTTTTATGTGCTATGTGCTAAATAGCACATTTTGTGTGTTATATGTTCACAATA